>NC_090930.1:654582162-654886480 GCF_040938575.1 Ambystoma mexicanum
GTCTTCCTATTTTCCTTAACATGGACCAGTCTTTATAGTTATTGGTCAGGAGTCTTTCCTCCTCTTTTATGACCTCTCTATTTCCCTTGTTGTTTTTCTTTATCAACCATTGGTTCCTATTTCACTCTTTTTTCTTTAGCATTCTCTGTTCATCATAAGCATGTTGATGCATTTGTTTAGGACCATCTCCATTAGTTTTCGGTGGGCAAATTGACCAAATAAACTTTGTGAATCCTGTAGGGGAGCAGTTCTCGTATTGAATGGCCTCAGGCAGGGCTGAGAGTTTTTCATTCAATTTGGGCCCCCCTGCCTTATATTTATCGGTGCGCACTCTCCCCTTCCTACACTCCAATCTTTGTCTCTTACCTGTGTTTCCAGTAATCATTCTGGAAATGAGAGCTCTAACCTTAAATGGTCGCTACCACCCCCTTCCCGGATGACCAGCATTGCCTTTTGTTCAAATAACGAGCTTGATAAAAATAAGTAATCCAGCGTTGATACCGAGGAGCCCTGGATTCTCGTCGGTTTTGCTGGCAAATCCCCTGAAAGGTTACCATTTGACATTTTCAGGTCCCATTCACTTAGAAATTCCACCCATAAATGGCCATTCTCTGTCACCCTCCGCCCTGTTTGTTTTGTTTGCTCTTTTGATAAGTGCAGGCATTGGGAGTTCAAATCCCCTCCCAATATTATTTCAGCACCTGAAAATAATGTTTTCAGCTTCCCCAAGGATTGTGATAAATTATCCAAAAAAACACTGAACCCCGAACACACGGGATTCCAATTACAAAATAACACATCCAGGTCCTGTGTCTTTTTCTTCAATGTTGCTTTACATAATTGCAGCCCTTGTGAGTTACACTCGATTGGGGATATGTCCTTAAGTTTAGAACATTTGAAGGCCATAAGCATGCCACCCCTCGGGCGGCCTCTTGCTTTTTGGGAAGCTGCTTGCGCCTCTATAAAGAATCCCTCTACTGCAATGTGATTGATCATCCATGTTTCCTGCAACATTATAACATCTCCCTCCCCAAAAAGATAGTTTTTCATGGACCTGGATGAGAAATTATCAGGGCCCCGCGTGTTGCAACAAAAAATGTTCAAATGTTCATTTTCAAAGAGGTTTTTGACCTAACCCAAGTTTCTGCAAAACCTCTGTGAGAATATTTGGGAGCAAAGACAGAGCATTTTCATTGGGTGTCACACTTGGAGTTACTATTGATCTAGAGGCGACTGTGGGCCCGTCATTGTGGATTTTCTACTCTCCTTATTTGAGGTGCTTTTCAAGCCCCCTCCCCCAGATTGTGTCAAAACCTCCGGCCTGGAGTTTGAGACCAGTAGATCAAATTTCTTCAAGTCCCCCTTTGCACCTTCAATCGCCAAGTACACCTCTCTTGAAGCACATCCAATCTCTGCTACCAAAGGATGTGCTAAGTCAGGAAATTTCACAGACTCAATGTCATGACTGTTAACGAGATAGAGGCTCTGCACTTTTTTCAGCACTGATAAGATCACACCTCTATTTAAAGATTTTATCTGATTTTTGTTTGCAGTTAATGACAAGCAATTGATCGGCATTGCAAATGGTGATGGAACTTTGAGATCTCGTTCCACTTGATTTTTTTGTATTCTCTCCACGATCCATTGTTACTGGATATGGGATTGATGACTCTAACATTTCTTTCGATTTTCCCACTCCATTCCCAACCTCACCAATCATCCTTTGTTTTCCCTCCCCATCTTTATTTCTTCCCCAGTATCTATTTTTTTGTGTTCCACTTGGGTCTTTTTCTGGAATATCGGGGCAATCTTCAAAGTAGTCTTCACTTCCCCAACAGACTCGTCATTTTGAATCTTTTTTTGGTGCTCCCGCCTTTAGCTTCATTCTTAGGAATATCGGTCCTATTGGTAATCCCTCCTTTGGCTTTAGTAGTTCCTTAGATATCATTGAGCCAACCTTCCCACTTTCCGTTTAGGAGCCTGTTGATGTCATTGATGAGCTCTTATCTCCTTTTGAGGTACCAGGGTGTCCTTGGCAGTTTTTCTTTTTTTTGCCGTGGTTTTCTAGTTTCTTAGTCACATCTGTATTGCCCTGGGAACCATCCTCAGAGTCTAGTTCGATTACCTGTTGTTCTACCCCTGTTTGCATTATCAAGGTATTTGTCATTTTCTTCAGGAAGGTGTTTGTTTCCGAATTGTTATTTTTCCTTCTCTTTTGGTTTTTTCCCATTTTTTTTTAGTTATGCTATCTTTCAATCTTCTTTGTCTCCTCGCTTCGCTCTTCCTTTCTCCTTTCCCTCCTAATGCGGCAGACTGAGCATGATCTTTGTCCACACCATTCTTGGGGTCTCACTTTGGTTTATTGCAATAACCGTTGGGGGAGTTGGCGCCACCTCTTCCTCTTTTAATCTCTCACCTACATTGGCCAGTCTTCGGAACGCTTCCAGTACTGATTCTGACAATGGGGTATCGTCCATCAGAGCGTTGGAATCCTCTGATTGGCTTTTTCCATCTATATCCGACTTTCTTTGATTCAAGATTTGCAGTTGTAACAAAATGTCCTGTTTTAGCGTGAGGTCTTTCTCTTCATATTTTTTCCGTGCTGCCAAAGATGGTTGTATAGCTGACAGATCTAATCCTTGTTTGGCGCACTCCTCTCTCACCTCCTCCTGTAGCCTCTTCAGAACATTTGTGCTTATCGCCTTGTTACAACCCACTATTGCCCCATCCAAAGTTGCCATCTCCTTTGTCATTTCTAGGAGGGTGCCAGTTTGTGACTGCACCTCTCCCTTCAGTAGTTCAAATACTGATACCAGGGAGCTCAGGACATAATTCAATGCAGAGAGTATGTTTCCATTTGATTGATTTTCCCAAGCTTGTATTTTCTCTGGTTGGGGACTACTTACTTCCAAAGGCCTTTGTCGATCTTCCAAGCTTTCTTCATTTCCCAATGCTGTAGACTCATGATTCTTGTCTAAACTTGAGACATTTGGCTCTTCAGAAGTCAGTTCGCTTATATTCAGTCCCAAAATTGTAGGGACTTTGCTGTCTACTGACCCACTATCTCTTCTCAGTCTCTTACAGGGATTCGATGAGTTATCTTTCATTCATGTTATCTCTTCATCATTTGCACTTTTCGATATCCTTTTACCAAAGTGGTCTTCTATTTTCTTCTGTTTTTTCGTTTTTGTTACAGTAAATTCTAGACCTCTTTTCCAGTGGTCCATTCCAAAGTGCTCTTCTTCCCTCATCTCACAGCATTTTAATGGTGTAAAAGAGGCAGCCCCTCATGCACTTGTGCTTCGATGTTTTGTCTAACTGCTAAAATGTGTGTATTTAGCCCGACTTGCTCAATATGCTCCTCTGTGTCATTGGAGGTTGCAGCCTCTTCCATATTATGCCATCCCATTCTGGTGCTCTTCTGTGATCCTGGCTAAGGTTACTCCGTAATTTCATGGCTGTGCTTTATCTTTAATTGTTGGTCCCTTAAGCAAAGTCAAAACTGTCTTTTCCTTTTAGCATTTTGGATAAACGTTGTGTTTGCTTTCAATGGACTTTCTTTATGGTGTATCCTCGCCGGAGCTCCGAATGGGAGGAGACAGCTGGCTCCAACAATGAGCGCTGCGTCGGGCACTAGGACCCGATCACGTTGATCACTCCAGTTAGACTTTGGCAGGCGTGGCCAGCACTACACACCAAGTACCTTGAGCAGAGTAGTAGGGCGCCGCTTACGAGCCGTGGATTTCCCTGAACACGTCGAACAATCTTCCAGGCTACCCTGCTAGTCGAGATCAAAGGATTACTATCCCGCAGTTTCTCGACCAGACGCAGGTAAGCTAATTCGTTCAGCCCACGCTGCTCGTGCTCTCTGCTCGTGTTATGCCGATTTCATACGGCGGACATTCAAAATCTCCTCCTACTGTTTAGTCTCATCAGTTATTAAGCTCCAGATGACAACCTGAGGTCTGTTGTTGCTTGTTTGTGAACTGTTGGTTACAGTAGGGGCAGTGTAAATATATCTCTCACGGTCCGGATTGAGCTTTACTTTCACTTTAGTTCTTTCAACCAGAAATAGACTGTACACAGAGGCCCCTTCAGGGCCATCTTAAGCAGTTTTGGGGCCCTGGGCACGGACATCTGTGGGCCCCCCCTCCACCAAATCAAAGAAATGAAGTGATCAAGAATATCTGGCCCCCCCACTGCAATCACAACCCATAGGTTGATATGCTGCCTAACAGCATTAAAAATAAGCATGTTTACTCCCTTTAAGTCCGCTTACCCTCTTCATTCTTGCTCCAATCAGAATGATAAATAAGTACCATTTGAAGGCCAACATTATCAGTCTACGAAGAGGTTACTTCTGTTCTAGCATAGATAAAGGAGACTTTATCAATATCAACCAAGAAGGTATGCAGTCCGTAGTAATGATCATGGTCTGTATGTAAAAGGTGCATGTAACCCAGAATAGACAGAGAACTCACATTTGCTACCTCACAGAAAGCAAACATGCTCAATCATGGATAGAGGAGACCAATTGGTTGGAAGGAGAAAGCTACACATATGACAGCATGGATAGTGGATGCAGATTAGAAGCTACCAGGAAGGTGTCTCTATCCGACAGACTGAGATTATAAGTGGGACATGGTTTTCAAATAGTGTTGGCATTGGGGATCAAAAGCATAAAGTGCATGTGGTGTGCAATATATCAATGCTCACTATTATAGAGGAAGCAACACTATAGCCAGTGAAACCATGAGTGAGAATTCTTTGAAGATCAAACCCTGAGAAGGTAATCTCTCTGAAGGGCTGACAATTTTGAAAGGTTCCTACACACACTGGTCAAGGGGTGAATCTGGGATTTGTGCCAACTCTGCAATTTCGGCAGAACACTTTCATTACCTGTTCTTACCATGAACTAAAATAATCTCATTTTATAAAACTGACTTGGTAAGTACACCAATCACATTACCAAACATGGCAATTCTTAAAAACAAAATATTATAGAAGGGTGTAACCCAGAATGATTCTAGCTTCATTCTCTCCATCATCAAGAGAAGTATATAAGTACCAGCATACCAATCAGTATCATTTAATCTGGGTTGTATTTTAAATCTTTACATAGTTCCAAAACACTGGCTTGTGAAATTGTTATTTATAAACGTGTTGGAAAATCTTTGACATTTACAAAAATGCGAAGGGCTCTTTTGCGTCAAACAAGCAGACTTTAAAATATGCTTGCCCGAGTCCTGGACCATCTGGTCCGCTCCCTTCTGTCTAACACCCGTTCCACTCAAATGGCCTACATAAGAGAAATGTAAAGTAATGGGTTAAACGATGCCATCAGCATGTGAGGAGACAAACTTAACCAAAGACAGTGCAGTAATGTACTAGGTATGAGATGATTTGACCACTGTATTGTCTGCTGCAAAGCCAGGATACAAGCAGGAATGCTTTGGTTCCAAATGTGGATACTTATTTATCTCTTGGACTAACAGTTTACACTCATCGTTGGAGGTTATTGCCGAGGTTTTACAACACCCTATCTGAACAAACCAATTTCTAGACCTTTACCATAAGGATGACATGTTTGTTTTTATAGCAACCCGGTGCAGGTGCATTGCTGATAATAACACCTGTTGTGCTGCAAGACCAAGTACATGTGCAGGCTGGTTTATAAACTTCAGGCATGGGAAAGGCTCAGCCAGCCTTACAGGAATGTGCTATTCTAATCTTGCATAGGGACATATATCTCTGTAATGAGTGCTTAACACAGTGAGCTAACTTCTGAACCATTGTGGCACTCAATTTACCAATATGAATTTCAAATGTGGCTATTGCACATGATCAACATAATTCCCACAGGAATGAAGAATGCTACCGGAGTTGTGCCGCAAGGAATGAACACACAAACTATATACAGTGAACACAGAAAGCATTACATGATGAATTGATCGAGGCAGAATGAACTTGCCAAAACACACAGGCCATAGGTTTAGAGCCTCAGCACCATGCCATAAAATATCTGGATGTGTGCTATTTAAGTCTGGTGAACAAAGGAATCTTACTTCTTTAGATCAGGCAGTCTTGTGGGGCCCCTTCCAATGTAGGGGTCCTGGGCAAGTGCCCCTTTTGCCCTCCCATAAAAACGTCTCTGGGCCCCTTCCCCTGGACAATAACGGCTACCTGTGGTGTTTTATCCTGCTTACCGCACTGCACAGCCGCATGGACCCGTCCTCACCAGTCCCCAATGGACCACAACAGACAACTTACACCACTTCGACACTGCGCATGCTCCGCGCTGTAAGTGTGGTTTTGTCTCTGTGTGGCTGTGAGACTGCAGCAGGCTCTTCCTTTCCTCAGTAGCCACAGAAAAAAACCCTCTCCCACAATCAGCAGGGTTGATCACAACAGACCACTTCCACCATGTCATTTTATGCATACGAGACTGGCCCTACCGATTGGGCACTTGCAACACACAGACAGTTCATCCTATAGATTCACAATGTTTCAAGCATGCAGGACTCTGATATTTACCAATGTAATGCAGTGTTTATTTCTGTCCCACTATCTGACACGATTGTCTCGCTCTTTCACTGGAGTCGGTCACAACTGCTTCTAAAGCAGTCCTGCAGGCACTCAGACGAATTCTGCACGAGCGAGACTTTTCTAGCTAGAAGAGCTTTTCCTACTATTTTGCAAGTGATTGCGCAATGTGAAAACATGCACAACACTAACACTTTTACTGCTATTTTCTGTAAAGGAAGTATGAATTTAGAGCACATTGAAAATGTAACTGCTTTCTTGTTTCACACAACACGTTCTTTTCCCCTCTGTTAAAAATTCAGTTAACATTAATGCATTTAACAGAAATCAATCTCATTCCTTATATTTACCAAGCTTGCATTTCCATTTTACATGATATGATAGTTTATTTATATAGCGCCTATACACAATGTGTTTCAAAGCGCTTCAAGGCAAGGGAGGGAACAAGGGAAAATACAATGACATTCTTACAGGTTATGAACAGTAAGGATGTGAAATTAACTATCGTACTCGGCCTGATGACATTTCAGTGCAAGGGCTAAGACATAGATAAGGAAGGGAGGGGGTGTGGGAAGGAAAAAGAACAGACGGGCGACTACCGTACTAAGCCTGACGATATTTCTGGTAACGCCGGAGAAAACAAAAGGTGAGGGAGAGGGGTGCTGAAAGGGAGGGGAGGAACAAAACAAGCGGCTATCGTACTAGGCCTGATGACATTTCAGAGGGGGTGCCCGGGGGAGGAAAAAAAACAAGTAGGGGGAGGAGCCCAGATGAGGTTGCTATCATACTATGTCCAGGGACAATTCTGATAGAGTAAGTGCATAAAAGAAAGTAAGGGGAGGTGGGCAGGAGATAGGAAAAGGGAGAAAGGGAAAGGAGGATAGAAGAGAGAGCGTAAGCAGTCAAAAAGAGTGGAGAAGCAAGAGGGGAGAGCGAATACAATTGCAGAAGTCAGTAGTAACACATAATGTTGCAAGCCTGCTTACAAAATTAAGATGGGAACAGCATGATTCACGGCCACCATGAGAAGGGTGACGCATCGTGAATCAATGAAGTCCATAAAAGTCAAATCCAGCATTGACCACAAGACGGTGATGGTGAACCAGAGGCAATCAGGAAAGCACCAGGTGGGCAGGGCTTGCTAAGTGGGGAAAAAGAGCGGCAACCAGGAAGGCACCAGGAGGGCGGGGCTTAGGCCAAGTGACCAAGATCCACTTGCACCTGCTCCCCATAAAGTAAAGGAAAAGAGGCTGGAGGGCTCCTTAAGTAAGGAAAAAGAGCAGCAACCAGGAAGACACCAGGTGGGCGTGGCTTGCTAAGTGGGGAAAAAGAGCAGCAACCAGGAAGGCACAAGGTGGGTGGGGCTTAGGCCAGGTGACCAAAATCCTCTTGCACCGGCTCGCCATTTGCAAAGGAAAAGAGGCTGGAGGGCTCCTTAAGTAGGGGAAAAGAGCGGCAACCAGGAAGGCACCAGGTGGGCATGGCCTAGGCCAGGTGACTAAGATCCAATTGCACCTGCTTCCCATCTGCAAAGGAAAAGAGGCTGGAGGGCACCTTAAGTAGGGAAAAAGAGCGGCAACCAGGAAGGCACCAGGCGGGTGGTGCTTAGGCCAGGTGACCAAGATCCTCCAGCACCTGCCCCCATCTGCCATGAAATGTAATCAAAATAAATATTAACAACACAGAAAAACAGGCATATCTCCTGTCCAACCAGGGGTTGTTAAGGAACAGACCCTGAGAGAGAGGAGACGAAGATTGGTATGTAAAACCCTTAAATCCATAAACCTATTTAAAACAAATATCTGCACCACATAGAATCCTAAAGGTACACACTGTATAAATCACCCTGTAAACTGGACTTGCATTGCTTGCGTGTTTTCAATTTTTTCCCCTCAGGCAGATTTTTTCTTTCTGCTAAATTCACCTCAAACTTAGGGAAATAACTCACACCGGATTTTCCTTGATTGGCAGCCAGTGTGTGATCATAAAACGACTTCATCAGAATTGACTCGCCAGCATGCCCGCTATTCTTTTTACAGGACACATTTTGTGGAATTACCCTTCTTGATGCTGTGAAGTTGGCATATTTACCAATTGTGGCAAGAGGCCCCTCAATTTTTTATTTTTTTATTTCTTAAACTCTTTTTATTAATATGTCAACAAATATTCATAAAAGTATAATACAGGGGTGTTTAGCAAAGCCATAAATGACCTGTTCAACAGCATTTTGTTAACTATATAATAATAAGTAAACATTACAATCAAATTCACCCCCCCCCCCTTGACATACTAGGCAACTTTCAATTTATGCAAGCAGTAGAAAAAAAATACCAAAAGATATAAACACAGTTTATTTTTAGGACACAGACACAAATACAGGACTACACACAGACAAACACTAAACTAAACCACCAGCAAAGAAGATAAAGAAGAAGAAGTAGAAAGAGAAAAGAAAGAAGAAAGAGAAAGAGAGTTTATGTTTAAGTTCTGCCATGAGACTTTATGTACTCTGGTCGCCAGATACCCAAAGCTCACACCGGCGAGCGAATCAGAGTAATTCAAAAAAGCAGAGGGTTGGGGCTTCCTAGCAGGATTCTGGAAATCTTGCAAGCATTTTGAAAATGAAAGATGTCGCATATTCTTTTCTCATAAAAAATCCTGGTGTAACGACAGTAAATTAAAGACAACGCTACATTAGAAACTCTGGTTTGGGTGCACACAATTTGCACGTTTTAAAACATTTCTTTTCATGCCATGTGCGTCTGCGAACTAAACTAATTTCAATATACGGACTTCCTAAATGAAGATATGAGTAATGTAGTCGCAAATTAAGGGGTTTTAATTCCAAATGAGCAAACACCAATGATCTGCCCCGAATGTATTTGAATTCTTTCATAGAAAGAAAATCAGTCATTTGTCTATGTGCTATTAGTACCCGGCGAGAGCCAAGGAGAATGCAACACGCATTCTGATTGGCTCTCGCTGGGTCGTTACCCGGCCAGGAATCCCTCAGCCGGGATTCCACGGCCATTGTTCCCGGTGGGGGCGTGGCAGCCCCTCAGCCAATGAGGAGGCTCAAAGCGGGGCCATCCTTGCTCCGAGCCTCCCCGCGGCTGAGAGGCTGCCTTCGCCCCCCGCCGGGGCCTCGGGTAAGTCTTTTTTTTTATTCCCTTAACTCCCACCACCCCCCCAACTTACCTTCTTGTTCTTGCGTCCCCGGCGGGGGACGAGGGAAGCCTCCAGCCGTGTGGAGACTCGGAGCGAGGACGCCCCCGCTCCGCGCGTCCACACGGCTGGAGGCTTCCCTCGTCCCTCGCCGGGGACGCAGGTACGTTTTTCCATTTTTTTTTTTTTTTTTTTTTTTCTCCCGCCCTCCCAACCCCACTTAACTTCTTTTTGATCCTTTTTCGGGAGCGGACGAGCTGGGAACACTTGTGTTCCCAGCACGTCCGCTCCCGATGGCCACCATGGAAAGGGAAAACGGACTCTGTTTTCCCTTTCCATGGCGCCGGCCATTTTCTTATTTATTTTTTTAAGGTTTTAGTGCCCCAGTCACGCAATTTTGGCGGGCCGGGGTACTAATAGCAATATAACCCTCGCGTCGGGGGCATTACCGACTCTGCTAATGCCCCGGGACCTTCAGTAAGGCCCCCGACGCTCGGGTTATATTGCTTAATTAGTGCTCACTGGGAAGCAGTTGAAGTGACAGTCTTGTCACAGCTGTCACCTACAGATACAATGATCTATATGTAATGTATGTAATGCCTCAGTGGGTAGCTCCACTACGCCATGATAGCATGCATGCTTAACATATCATGATGATAATATTAAGCATGCATTGCTACTTGCGGAAGCTTCCTTCATAAACTATTTCAACCACCCATGTCCACCCATTTAAAGGAGAATCAGTGCATACAAAAATATCACAGCCAAAGCTGGAACATGCATACAGATAAATGGAATGTCAGGAGGTAGAGGAGAGTTTTGGATAACATTTAAGTTCTGGGTGTTAACTCAGTTATGTTTTATTTTTATATAACATAACACATTTCGGTGGAGACGGGATAACTCTTCAAATGTTGGGACATCTAACTTCTTTACACATTCTGATGAGACTATTCTTGTGCAGGTTCAATGTTATAGGCAGTTAACTCTCACGTTCACGTCTGACACCAGACACTTAAGGACTGTTGTGAGAATGAACTGTCTCCTCAAATTTTTGAGGGAGGGCTAAAGCCCAATCTGCCAATGGTGTTACACCACTGTGTAGGGGGGATTCTCTGTGATTTAATACGGTCCTGATGAAAATGATGTGTTCTTAATCTCAGTATGAGAGATAAAAGGATTATGTTTGGCCAGAACAGCAGATTAGTGCAAACGTTTCTTTAAGCAAGTTCATTTTCAGGTGCATTTTGAAAACTGAGAAGCTATGCATCGTCCTCTGGCCTGGACCCAGTGCGCAACAGAGGGTTGATTTTCCTCTGTGTTTAGTGCAGTTGAATTTGACTTAGCTGATGAATCTGAAGAGGTCGATGTAAAATCCCACTTCAGTAAGAGAATGAACGCATATGAATGCCGGTAACATCATGGCAAATTGATATTTTTCCATCATTACTGGATATCTATATTATGAATTTCTTTATGCATACAACGTAGTACCAGCTATTCACAATACAGTCTGTGGTAAAATACACTATCACACTTGCAGACGTAAGAATAATGGTCCACTATTAGTATATAAAACCTAATGCTTTTTATGGCATATTTCTGTGGGTTTGAACAGTAAATTGCACATTTTGGAAGCCATTTCTGCCAAATTTTCAAGGGGTTTTCAAGGGCGGAGAACCCCGCCACCCTGCACCCTCCTTGATGTGGGTTGGGTTCGCTCGCTTCCAAATTCACCTGGACAAATTTACACGCCCGCCACCTTTCAATGTCACCAGAGGCCACTGGCAGTGAGGCAGTTTGTTCAAGCTCTACCATTCTCTTGCTACAACCGGAAAAAGTTAATATGTTGGGAGGATTACTCCACCTTGGGAATTGGATAGCAGGCCATGGAGTGAATGACAGTAATGAGGAAACCCAGTAATGAGATATGAACCTGCCCCCAATGATTTTAAACAGTATCTTATAAGAATGACTCAACAGCACTCGGCAAACAGCACTAAAACCACTGATAACTATGAAGATACATTTTATAGCCACCCCTGTTTTAGAATCTATGTACAACATATGTACCTACACAACACTGACCCTGGATGTGTTGTGTCTAAGAAATAAGTCGCACTCCAGACCTGATGGTGTATTGTGTGCACACACTGGGCAGCTGACTGCCCCGTTCTGCAATGTGTTAAATATGTTACCAGACGTGGAGAGTAAAGTGGTTAAGTATAAGCATTGGAAAGGCCCGCGGGAATACCCACTACTTAGCAGGCTATGTGATATATGATATGATATGATATGGAATTTATAACGTGTCTATACACAAGTTTTTCAAAGGGCGACGAGGCAAGGGAGAGGAACAGAGGGAAGACATAGACAACGATCTTACTAGGCCAGGTGACAAAGATCACTCGTGTGCAGAGAGGGGAGGGGAAAAGTGCGAGGGGAAAGGGGGAGGGGGAAGTGAAGTACACAGGATAAACAGTAATAAAGACAATAAGTAAGAACGATAAATAAAAAGTGTGGCCAGCTGGTGGCAGGTGCAAGGATAAGTGCAGACATCAGATGTCAAGTGCTGGTAGGGGGCTGTAGGGATACAGAGACAGCCCCAGAGTGCAAGGGTTGCCAGGGAGGCAGTACAGGTGTGCAACTGGTGGGTAGAGGTCCTGGGCCCAAGACAGAGGGTAGCCAGTTAACCAGTGCAATTTCAGTTTCAGCCAGGAGTTCAGCATGGGAGAGGAGGAGAGAAAGCAGAAGCAAAGAGGAATGTCTTGAGGTGCTTCCAGAACCGGAGATGGTTCTCCTCAGTTTCCAGAGAGGCAGGGAGGCTCTTCCAGAGGGAGGCCCAGCCGAAGAAAGAGATCTACCACCAACTTGTTGCTTGGAGAAGCGACTGACCCTGAGGGAGTTGGAGGTGGATGATCAAACAGCTCATGTGCAGTCCACTGAGGCGTGGTGTGACCGTGTCAGAGGGCAATCCTCCTGAAGTCAACAGTTCTGAAATCAGTGCTGCCTTGCACGTTAAGGTTAAATGTTAATGGTATTTTCACCGCGCACCGTCGCCAAAGGAGTTGGTCCCCAGGCGCTCTGGCGGATCTGCAAACGAGAAGGGAGGATGGGTTAGTAAGGTGAAGAGGGAGTAGGATAGTGAGAGGGGTGGTGTTCTGTTGGCAGCTTCAGCTCGGTATACACCGTGTGGTGAGCTTTGGTGTGGGTATCGGATCAATGTCAGTCCTCGTGTGCTGTTGGTGCAGCTTATGTGTTGTTGCGGTGTGGTGAAGTGCATGCAGTTTGCGGTGCGAGAGGTGGTTGTGTGAGCTCTTGAGTGAGTTAAGTATGCAGAAAGTTTGAGCTCTTTGGTTAGTGGGTTATATAATTTGCAACTAATCTTCGCAGTATGACTAAATGCCCCAAGACGGGAATCCATTATGGAGGGGGAGGCCCTAGTCCCACAGTAAGATCCGTTTCAGTATACAATTGACAGGTGTGTATACCATACCTAGATTTGAGTGCACTGCAAAGTCGTGAAGGGTCTGGACTTCACAATAAACTACGTCTCGCCATACAGCATGCAAAGACGGAGGCTATCCCCACATACGAGAATCTTGCACAGTGGGAGAAAGGTTCAAGCTCCAAGTAGGTAGGCGTCGCAGTCCAGCAACCACAACTCCATCCCAGTGTAGCATCCGATCACACTCACCACTCCATCCAATGCTGCACATGCCACCACTCACAACTACAAGTGTCTCACTTGCCAACTCCCACAACTCCATCCAAGCGCGGCACCTGCCAAACATACACCATACAATTGCGATGCGGCGCGGGCCAACATCCACACCACATCCAAACCCAGCACCTGTCAACATTCACAGCTTCAAGCGTGTCACTTGTCAATTTCCACAACTCTGAACGGGTGTGTTCGTAACCAAGTGTGTAGTCAGTCTTCACTGTCCTCCTCTTGTGGGTCGTCTCTCATTGTGTCGTATGATATGTCGTGGAGTGCGTTCCTTAGACTCTGTTTGTATTCGATTGGTTGCTGGGAGCCAGGAGCATGGGACTATTCAATGGGGGGGAAAGGCTTTGAGATGAGGCTTAGAATTACAAAGAGGAAGAAACACCTTCCAGGAATGCTGTTAATTTCTTCAGTGTCCGGAATGGCGAAAATGGGGTTTGACAGATACACGCAGCTTCTTCTCATCTTTAGCAAGTGGTTTTCGGCACTGATGCATCCAGGCAGTGTAAAGGAAAGAATGGGAAGCATCTGATTCCTCACTCGAGTCGAAACCACTCCAGAATATTCCGGTTCTTTGGGAAATGCAGCAAACAACAGACTCTGAATCCGTTCATTGTCGCATTTTAAAGAAGCAAATCGGAGTGGTCCTGGAGAACATGCCTGGAGATGGAGGAGTAAGGGCCTAGTTTTCAGCACTCTGTCTCCCCCAGGCCCTGTAACTGCTTGTTATAGGGCCCGTGGCTGGGGGAGACGGTGGAGAGCATTGAAAACTAGGTCCTGCATCCCCAGGGCAGGGCTCCAGGACAATCCTGGAGGTGCCCTGGGCAATGAAGGCCATACTGCGACTGGGGCAGGCACATTGGCACACTCTCTTCTTCACACTTACGTACCGGATCAAGGCAAGGCCGTGCACATGGGCCATCTGGTACTGGTCTCTGGGTGGCCAACCCTGGCTCTTCAAAACTGCTGCAGTCAATGGTCTAACATGAAGTGAGAAGGTAACATGGCACTGCACGCGTGCGTGCGCCCCACCCACACTCATGAATGTCATTGGCTGACAAACAGCCAATGAGCATTCAACAAATTCTGTTGCTATGCTGATGGCTGCTACTGACTAACTAAAAGATCAGATCAGCTTACAGTGACACTGAGCTGTTTGTGCACAAATGAATACTGGCGGGGCCACCCCTCTTGCGCCCCGCCAGCCTCCTAGATTATCTACTATATAATCTGTTACATGCATGGAGCTACGAGCTCCAAGCAGTCTGCACTAGAATAAACGGCATGAAATGGGACGCACCCCTCTGTGTGGCAGGCCCAGTCACGATGTAAGGCAGATTAATTATTTATGTATTTTGCCGCCACGCCGCTGCTCCTAACACAAAACGAATGAATGCTGCTGCAGAACAACAGAAGTGTACACGGTTTTCTCTGCACACTCCCTGGGTGGGGGTTGACCCTCCCCACCCTAAGTAATCAGCCGCCGTGGTATCTACCCCAACCTAAGCCCACATCGATTTTTTTCATCTGAATTCGTTGTTTTACCTGCAAGGTTTTCCTTCTACCTCACAGTAAGAGATGCTTATGGTGTTCAAAACAATGCGTCCTACCCACTGTCCAGGTGAGATTTTCCCTTCTAAACTCATTCTGCAAAATCCCAATAGTTGTGTTGCCCTGTTGCTAAATTTTGCTTACTTCTCCTTCAGTCATTGTAATATACCAGACATCATGTAGTTGTTACTCCGTTGCCAAAATAATCTGGCTCCTGCCCAATTAATCAGAGTAATCTGCGTCCCATCACTAACACGCTCTTTCTGCTGGTAGTCATTAACAAATTAGCAACAACCCAGTTACAACAACACTTGGAAAATGCTAATATCTTTCACCCCAAACAATCTGGCTTTTGTGCCCATCATGGGACTAAAAGTGCCTTACTTGATCTCCAGACATACATGTTTAATTATATGGTAAAAAAGCAAATCTGGGCTGCTAATTTTGCTAGATTTATCAGCTGCATTTCATTTGATTGATCATAAGCACCTGTTGGACTGTCTATCCACCTATGGGGAGTGTTCCAGTGAGGTCACAAATTGGATCTGCTCTTTTCTGAGCAACAGGCTTTCGTGTTGGGGAGATGTCTCTTCAAACCCCAAGCAGGTACACTTTGGGGTCCCACAAGGTGCATGTTTGTCTCCAGCTTTGTTTATTTTGTACATCAAGCCTCTCTGCGGTTCCATGCCATTTCTTCGTGCGGTGTTTTTTCAGTTTTTTTTACTGCAGATTTTTTTTCGAAAAAACTCATCACATTTTTTATTTTTTTAAATAGCAAACCCCATCCCCTTTTGATTTTTTTATGTATTCCCGAACACCCACACCCAATTTACATATTTTTCTAACTTCCCCCCAAAAAATTGGATGATCTTTTTCAGCAAGAAAATAGTGGTAAAATACACAGCGAAAAAATATCCCACGATGAAAGGACGTCGTACCCTCTTTGTGACTTCCTCACCACTTCTGACATCCATTTTTACAACTATTCTGACAATGCTCAGCTACTTATGGAATTGAGTGGCGATTATGTATCTGACTCAGTTCGGCTTAATAACATCTATGACCTTGTGAAGGGATGGATGGTTCATAATTGGATGTGTTTCAACCCAGCCAAGACTGAGCTACTGTCTTCAGATCCACGCAAGCTAGAAGCAAGTTACATCCTGATTACTCTCTTCTGAATATTGAAAGATCACGGCCAAAGTCAAAACGCTTGGAGTACATAGTGAAGCCTCACTGAGCTCCAATGCGCAGGTAGATGGCATAGTTGGTAGTTCAAAGTATCATGTAAAAGTGTTAAGGCATGTTCATTATTTATAAACAACATACCCACATGCTAGCTATATACCACAATGTTAGTAGATACAACTTAATTAAAGGCATACAATATTCTACTTATTCATTAAATTATAACAACACAGACAGTAGGGCGCCCTGTATGAAATTCAACTTGTGTATTTCACAAAACAGCATCTAAAACATATATTTAATATACATATTAGAAAAATAGACATGTGCAAATAACAATTACAATATCATTCATCATTACTCACATACGCACATTCTTTCTTAAAGTGTCAAGTGTACAATCAGGGCTTTATGTGGGCTGGGGCTCTGGCAGGCTCCGAAATTTCGTTTTGAGGCAGGGCCCTACCGGGGCCCACTAATCTTCCCTGGCAGCCCCAGCCACTACACGAAAGGGCTTTTTTTTCTACAGCCTGAAGCTCTCGCTCGTGTGCGAGAGCTTCAGCCTTCAGAAACAAAATGCTTTTCAGCCATAAAGGTGGTGCCGCACCTGCGAGGCATCCCTTTAAGCAAGAGATGCCCGTGGGCCGGCGCCACCATTATGGAGAAAGCGTGAGGCCGCTAGTAGCAGAGGCCTTTCTTTCTAAATACTGAAGCTTCTGCGGATTCGTGGGAGTTTCAGCCTTTAGGAAACGGGCCTCTGCTTCCAGCGGCCTCACCCTTTCAGCCGCAGTGGTGATGCTGCCCCTCCCCAGCTGGCGAGGGGCAGCGCCATCATTAAGGCTAAATAGTCAAGGCGCTATCCCCTGCCAGGCAGGCCTATAGAAAATAAATGCAGAGATCAGCACCCTCTCCCCTTTGGTGAGAGGGTGCTGATCTCTACAAAAGGCTGCCTGGCAGGGGTGCCAGTGACACATTAAGCCGAGGCTCGTCAGGGGGGTGTGGGCTAACGGGCCAGCAGGACCACGTCATTAGGCCACGCTCCCTTGATGAGCCCCGGCTCATTTTGTAGTGCCACTTAAGGCACTGTGTACAATAGTTCAGAGAAGACATCTTTTTGATATGATATATGCTGGGCGATGGAATCTCACTCTAAAGAATAAAAAAGGTAGTAGGTCTACAAACAAGCTGAATTCGTGAAGGTTTAAAAGTCCTGAAAGCCTGCCCTACATATTTCGTTCCTATTAGGCAAAAGTGAACAATTCACTGGAACTTGGTCAGGGGCTGTCATACACCTCAGTTAGGATGTAGGGTTCAGAATAGAACCTACTCTATTCTTTATCATAAAAATGCAATGTTTGTTAGGATATGTTAGAAGTGCTATATCCATATATTTATATATTGCTTTGAATTCTATATGCTACAAGCACGCCATTATTCCATGCTACGTAGTCTTGAATGGCTCAACTTCTCAATCTTGAGTAAGCTCTTAAACATTTCTGCAAAGACCGTACAACATTGTATTACTGAGCTTAAAATTAACTCATGTTATTTATTATTTTTTTTTATTGTATGTAATCAACTAGTGATTTTTACATAGTCAATTTACTTCCTGTGAATTCTGAAGATTTCTGAAAGATGAATCAAACACGCAAAAACAGAATTTCTGCACATGACTGGGTGAGAGTGTTGAGTCCTGTTGCTGCACCCTACTATGTTTCATGATTCGTGTTCTTTCATTTTGGCAAAACTGATTGTTAGAAGTTTTGTTGTAGCGATAGTCCATTTTGACTTTTCGCCTGACATCAGTCCGTTCCACCACACATTTTCATCTAGAACTGAAACTGACATCCCAAGAGGCAAAAGGTATGCACTTCTTTCGTAGCTAAGCGCCTTGCAGTGCAACAATAGATGTTTCAAATTTTCTGGTTCGTCTGTTGCTTTGCATAATCTACATTCTTTGGAGGTCGCCTGGAGTCTAATGTAAAGGATTTCCCGTGTGGGCATTAGGTTCAGACGGGCTCTCAGAAAGCTCCTCATTAATTTTTTGTCCGGGAACTGTTGACAATATGGCAGAGGAGATTTAAGTTTGTTGAAAGATGGAGGGAGGTGTGCAGTTAGTTTGTTTGACTGTGCTTTATCCACTGTGTCGATCCAGTCCATGTGCGCCATTTTTCTTTTTATTTTTTCAGGGTTTCCGATCAGTTCAGCTTCAGTGCAGGCTATTTTCTTCAATTTTGCTGTCTGCATTAGCAACCATTTTGTTAGGCTGTGTAAACGGCCAGTAGAGAGTTCTGCAGCTATCAATTTGAATATTGGAAGCGTATCTGGAAGGATGATTTTTCTGTAGGTTTGCATAGCATTTTGTTCCACCACTCCCAGTAAAGATTGAAGGCCTAAGTCACACCTGATGTTAGCTATGGCCGCCGAGTTTGGTAAGCCCAAAACAGATCGCCATAGTAAGCCTTCAATTTTTGATCAGATTGAAGTTGGCATTGACAGGGTTGCGCCCATTCCATAAACCAGCGCCGGGACAACTTTGCCCCTATAAAATTGGATTACTGGCTCCAGTGAGAATTTACCATACTTCTTGTCAATTGATCTCATCTGGGCTGCTAAGTTCCTAGCCTTGCCCCAAAGAGTAGTTTGCATACATGATTCCCGGGCTGAGCTGTCCATCATTATTCCCAAGTATTTGTAGCAGTCGACAGTTTCGATCTTAATATTTTCCAGGAACCAACCTCTGTTGCAGGACTTGATGGAATCATTTTTTGCCAGAATCAAAAGTTTTACATTTATTGATTTCGAGATTGTTTGTTTTTATGTAATTTTCCAGGTTGGTCAATTGGCGCTGTAGACCTATTTCGGTTTGATCTAAAAGAATTAGGTCATCTGCATAAAGAAGGCGAGATATGTTGCTATTGCCTATTTTCGGCGGAAAGGCTCGAACCGTGACTTCCGAGTCCTTGAAGTCTCCAAGGAAACTTATGAACAGAGCCGGAGCAAGGGGACATCCCTGCTTTACCCCTCACTCTGCCGGAATCTCTTCTGATAACGTTCCTTGTTTATCCAGTCTGACGCGCAATTTATTTGCTGTGTGTAAGGCTTTTATTGGGAGTAGTATTTCGTTCGGGCATTTCCATCTGTGCAGTTTGGACCAAAGAAGACTCCGATCTCCTCTATCAAAGGCCTGTGTAAGATCTATAAAGGCCAGGAACACCGGTGGAGAGCCCTGCTTTACCTTGGCTTTAATGAAATTTAGCATCAGGATGTTTGCCCATCTGAAAGGGGTCATGTGCTGCAGACGCCTTTGCCCAAGTTTGGAATTTTTTCAACAGAAGTGTTGCGAATAGTTTGCCGATAATATCAAGCAAGGCAATTGGCCTGTAATTCTGTGGGTCTTCCCTGTTACCGCGTTTAAATAGCGGAACAATTATTGAGTGCGTCCAAGATAAAGGAATGGTTCTGGCTGATTTGCAGTGCCGGAATATGATGCTTATAAATTTGGCCCAGGCTTCCGGATGTTGCTTCAGGTCGATGTTGCTCAAACCATCGGGACCCGGGGCTCTCGAGGATTTCAGATGTTTGATGACGTTTAAGATGTCTTCTTCGTCGGAGAGGGTAGCCCATCTGTCACTAGACGGTTCTGAGGTGCTTTCCTTCTGGTCCTTCGGTGGGGCAAACATGTTCTTAAAGAAATTTGTCCATTTTTCCTCCGTGACACCGTTTACCAGATCACTTTCCTGTCTGGATGTTGTTGATTAAATCAAGGCCCAAAATTCGCTAGATTTTTTAGAGCTAAGTATCTTGAGCATTTGTTCTGCATCATTTTGGTACATTTCCCTCCTGCGACACCGGAGCCACGATTTAAAGCTGTTGATTTCCGCTAAACACTCTGACCTGGCCAAGTCGGATTTGTCCGTAGCTGCTAATCTTTTAGCTCTCCTGAGGAGTTTTCTTCTGTCGACTAGATCCTGGTCGAACACATGCAGATGATTTCGGCTAGGCCCATTGACTTTCTTTGGTTCAGTCCTGAACTGTAATAGCAAAGGAAGATAGTCCGGTCTCTCACATTCGATGCTATTGAGTACTATTTTTTCGCCGTAGATAGCGGAAATGGTCTTGATGTTTGTGGCTGATAAGCGAAGTCTAGTTCGCTGAGTGTTGGCTTCTAAAGCGGGCAGGCAAAGCTTATTTGTGTGATGTAGCGATGACCAGGTTATCGAAAGCACGTTATGGTCGCTTTCTTTTGTCCGTGTGACTTTAAATGATTTAATCAGTGGTAATAGATTTTCTGATGCAAAAATGTAGTCAAGCGTGGCCCTTGAGTTGTCCCTTTCTCACGTAGGTAGAATGGTCTCCCAAGATTTTAGCCAGGTCAGATTATGAAATTTTCTTGAATTCATCGCGATCATCCATGCTTTACCTCTCTTCCGACGATGATTTGGGCCTGATATTGGGAACGTTAGCATAGTTCTGTACACAGGTTGCATTTAAATCTCCGCAGATGATGATATAATCTGTATGCGAGTCAATTTTGATGTTGTCTATTGCTTCTGTTACTTCATTACAAAAATGTATGATTGAAGTTTGTTGCGGGTTCCAGTACAAGTTTAGTATCGCCAGATCGATGGTGATGATTGTTTTGGACTTTGGATCCTGAAATGACCATGATGTCAAGACTGCTAATGTTCCATAGCTCTCTGAAAGCTTTTCCCTGATTTTAATGCCTGATCCTATTTTCACTGCAAGTAGTAGACCGGATGATGGACGTCCAAATAGGCCACGTTTGGCGGGAGAGAGTTCGATCTCATAGCCATCTAGAGATGGTTTCTCAGTCAGCCAGGTTTCCTGGAGGCATATGATGTCAAAACCCACTAAGGACCAGTTGTTGCTGCTTGTTAGGTGAGCATGGCCTCTGGTGTTCCAAGAGGCCATAGAAATTGATCGCATCTCCAGTGTGTCTAGGGCTGGCGTGATGTTAGCCCATCTTGGTTGCTATTTACTGGTCTTGCCATTAACTGTGGATTTTAGCCATTCCCAAGGGCCTTTCGGGTGGCATGTAGGCTCACGGGTTGGGGACAGATCTTTACTGTCAAGATGTTCCTCCGAAGTCAATCTTGTTGGTGTCCTGTCAAATCTGGTTCGTCGTTTGTTTTCCATTTGACTGGACCTGTGGGGTGCGTAAGCGCCATCCGTTTTCCTCGAGGTATCTGTTTTTGTATTCCAAGCGTGCTCCCTCTGAAGGTCTCTGAATGATCTGGGTTTTGGTCTTTCGTTACTTGATTTTTGCAGTCGCATAGGCTCCAGCTTGCTGGTCGATGGTTCGTGCGACGGTAGTTTTAGTTCGGTTAATAAGAGGCCAATTTTGCTCAGTTCTTTATACGCCTCTTCCATTCCTGTCTGCAACGCCCTTGCTTTTATGTGCAGAAATGCCTTAGCCCTCTGTTCTCTATGATAGGGTTCAATTAACCTAAAGTCGCGCGTTGATAGTGACCTTAGTGATTGGGTGTTGCTCAGAATTTTTAGCACCGTTTTCCTGTTCAGGATCATGTATCCTGATTTGTGCGGAGTTTGTTCTAGCTTGAAAAGTCTAGTGCCCTGTTGATCGCTACGTGAGTTTCTTCGTGAGGATTCCTCTTGTTCTGTATACTTGATTGCTTCTGCTGAGGAGTTAGGTTGTTTATTCGTCGTCGTTCTAACCTGTGTCTCTTTTTGTGAAGCTTCTGGGTTTTGGGACTTCCCAACTTCTGCTCTGTCAGTCACTGTTCTTGCTTTCCTCTCAGGACTGGAGCGACTGTAGTTGCAAGATTTAATATTTTTAGACACAGGAGTCGGGTCTTGTTGAATTTCCTGATTTACCCTCAGAACTGATTTTGGACTGCTTTGATTTGTCTCGGTCAAGGAGAAATCTTCATCGTCCATATGTTGAGATGAATTCATAAGGCTGCTAGACGCCTGAAAGTCTGCTGCTGTCTTCGGAGAATTGCTTAGATCGATGAACACTGAAGCCTCCGTTTGGTCTTTTGATTTTTGGGATTTATTTAGATGAATTTCCGGTTTAGCTTGGTTCTCTTTAACAGCCTGGTTGCACGGCCCAAAAGCCTTTGTATTTTTCTCAGACCTTGAATTCTCACTTGGTAGTTGAAAGGCCGGATTTAGTGTTCGTTAGGGGCCGGCACCCATCTTTTCTGCAGCTGTTTCAGATGGAGCGATATTGACTGCCTTCAGAGGTTTACTGTGTTGGTTATGAAAGACTGGTGCTATTTTGTCCTGGTTGATGCTGACTGGCGATTGAGATGCCTTCTCTTACGTCTGTTTTTTCTGTACAACCAGTTGAATCTTGTTTAGTTGCATTTCTATCCGAGATAGCTTATCCTCAAGGATTACTTGCTTTGCCGCTTCTTTTGTTTCAATGGCTGTTATGTATCCTTCTAAGAAAGTCAATTTCGACTGTAAAGTTGCCAGGATAGAGGTGTTGTCTTTTGCAGAGTCATTTAAGGCCTCGTAGAGTTTACAAAAGGGAGATAGAGCGATGGTGAGTGCAGACATTATTGTAGTTAGATCAGGCCTATTCTTATCCGATCCTTTGCTCGACTCTCCTAAGTCCTCTGAAGAAGGTCTTTTTTTGATGTTGCTTCTCTTGAATCTCTCGATTGGGACTGAGTGTCAGGTGTATTTTCAGATGAAAAGTAATAGCCGGAAGTGATTTTTCTTACTCTTGGTGACATCGGTAAATCTTCCCGGCTGAAGTTGAGAGAACCAGAATAAGGATTTGCTGGTAGGGACAGGCGGCCCAGACGGTGGTTGTCCAGGTGGACATTGATTGTGAGTTCCTTTGCAATTTTGAAGTATCCTTGTCTTGGCTTATGGCAGGTGAAATCTGAGCCGGAATAGCCGACATCACTTTCTAACGCCCTAGGAGGGCTAGTCCCATTTTTAGTCTGTTGTTTGGTTGCAGGAATACTGGGCACTGACGGAACTGTTTTCACTGCAAGTTGCTCAGAGCAAATCGAGTCAAGGAGCTTTTTACGCTGCACAGCTGTCGTGGCCGTCGCTCCCCGACTAGATGCAGGCAAATTTGTTGGCTTCGAAATTTCTGATGGCTGGGCCCCCAGATCCGAATTGCATAGTGTGCTCGACTGAGCCGGACAGGACGTAGTGCTTGTGGAAGCAAGCCCTGAAGGCGCTACCGCTGGTTGGATTGAAGAATTCAGTAATGGTTCAGTGGTAACTGGGTTACTTGTTTCGCTGTTCTCTGATGGAGTTTCGTATGAGGACAATGGCATGTTTTCTTGTCCTAGTTCGTCCTTTGCGGTTTTGTTTTTCTGGCTGGGTTCGAAGGAGGATTTTTCCTGAACTTCCAAAATTTCCGCATCCGATATTTCCATTACCGCATTGTGTTTGCGTTTGCATTGGTGTTTTTTTAAGTAAGGTGAAGATAGCTTCTGCAGTAGGGTTCTTTGGGTGCCCATGTCGTTTTTTCTTGCTGCGTTTTGATTTAAGAGGCTTGAATTGGGTGTCGGAACGTTTTTACTAGATTTGATTTTCATGCCAGCCTCTGCGCTCGATCTTTTACCTGGTTTTTATTTTTTGTAGGTGATCAATTTTAATGGCAGGGTACGGCCAAGCAGTGCTCTGGGGCTTTGACTATCTGGTCTTCCGTTAGCAAAGTCCTCCAAATCAGTTCTTACTGGAGTGGGAGAGCCACTCTTTTCAGATGCATTTGGCACTGGCTGGCGGTTTCCCTGTGGTTGGAGCTCGATTCCAGAAGAATCACGTCTTGAAGATAAGTCTGTGCACTCCATTGGGTCGGTGGACTCTGCATGCACCAGAGCCACGATCTTTAGACCGTGTGTGTGCAGGTCAGGGGAGTTGTCGAACTGCTCTGCATGTCCGACGGCTACCGCAACTCCCCCTCCACCAAAGCTCCCCGGCGGAACAGGAGGAGGGGCCGGAAAAAGGGCCCTCCCAGACCGTCCTCCGACAGCCCCGGAGGGAATCCCTCTCGCCGAAGCGGGACTCCGGCCTGAACTCCAAGCTGCGTCCCGTGATGATCTGGAGCAGCGGGGGGAGGAGAAGGGAGAGACAAGGCCTCCATCGGCTTCCGTGTGCACCGCGGGGTCCTCAGTGGGTGACTCCTCCCAGGGTGCCACGCCACCCTCCAGCAGCTCATCCTGCGGAACTGGGGGTTGTAGAAGCGTACCGGCGGAGGGCTGACTCGCGCAGAGCACCACTGAGGAGGAGCCTCCTGTTTCATTGGTAAGTGCCGTGGTCTTGTTAGATTTACTTTTTGACCTGTTTGGTGACAAAGCTGTGACGGAACTTAGCTTTTCCTGTCGAGAAGTCCTTGGCATATTACTGCTGCGGAGAATCCGTTTTGAGTCCGGGTCTGGAACCGCAGGCAGAGAAAGGAAGGGAGGTGGGGGGGAGCCCATGATGCTCACGCCCCGTGACCCCTGCAGCCCTGCGGACTGCAGACTGCTTCTGCTCTGCGTCGTACTCCACGTTCCGCTCCACGGAAAGACGTGAGGTAATGTTGATCCGCCTCCAGTAGCAGCAGTGGAGGAGAGACTGCAAGGAGTTCAGGGACTGCAGACTGCTTCTACTCTGCATCCTACTCCGCGTTCCGCTCCGCGGAAAGACGTGGGGGTAATGTTGATCCGCCTCCAGTAGCAGCAATGGAGGAGAGACTGCAAGGAGTTCAGGGACTGCAGACTGCTTCTACTCTGCGTCCTACTCCACGTTCCGCTCCGTGGAAAGACGTGGGGGTAATGTTGATCCGCCTCCAGTAGCAGCAATGGAGGAGAGACTGCAAGGAGTTCAGGGACTGCAGACTGCTTCTACTCTGCGTCCTACTCCGCGTTCCGCTCCGCGGAAAGACGTGGGGGTAATGTTGATCCGCCTCCAGTAGCAGCAATGGAGGAGAGACTGCAAGGAGTTCAGGGACTGCAGACTGCTTCTACTCTGTGTCCTACTCCGCGTTCCCTCCAATTGAAAAGACAGTACTGAGAGGCAACAAATCACGGAGGCGCAATTTTGAGGAGTCTTGTTATGGGGGATTTATTATTTCAGTTACACGGGGGCATGATCTCAAGAACTTCAGCCACAGCGCGGGAAAGTGGAAACAGGATTACAGACCTGCAGGAACACCTTCGGAGCTGCGGGAGCGTCTGTTTTAATGTTGACGTTGAGAGCAGAGACCTCACTGCAACAAACCTCCACAGCCAGAGGTGGGCAGGCAACCGGCGTGATGGATTACAGGCGACGTTTTATGCAGTTAGTGGTAAGGAACGCACCAGCGCCATTCCCTGTTAGCTCTCTGAAATGAATAAGGGTTCTTCCCAGATAGACCAAGCTGGAGACCACAGGTAGGTAACTTGTGTGTTTATTCCGTTAACTGATGTTATTATAATTATTCAAAGCTGTGCTATCAATATAGAATAGTAGAAATATAAGTGTGAAAAGCACAGCCAGTTGTGTGTGAACACCAATAGTGTGGATGGCCATAATGGAGTAGGAAAATAACTCCCATACTCACATCCTCTAAATTACAGCTCGCAAATCTGTACTTGCACAAAAAACATCTCATCATTGGAGAAAGGCAGTGTACGTCCCAAAGTATCGTTTCCATTATTGCCTGCAAAACGAGTTAATTGTATCTGTATTACAAACCAAAAAGCTCAGAGCATGAAGTGTTTCAATGAGCCATGTAAATACAAATGTAGGTTACACCCTGGAGAAGGAGACAATAAATTCACACTTGTTAACAGATTAAAGTGTACGTTTATGGGTATCCACAAAAGGTATCCCGTGGGGCATAGTTGGCATAATGATCCCAAAGGAGCAGATACTTTGAGAGATTACTAGTCGAGTTTTGCCTTAATGGTTTTTTAATCATGCAAGGTATTCTTTTGGGAAAGCAACTGCATATATCTGAAATACAAGCAAAATAAAAACAGGAAAGTGCAGCACCAGAACTAATATCTGCTAATTATCAATCTGTGTGGCATTGTACAGGTATTAGTGAAACACATTTCATAAACCTTATGATAAACAGAACATAAATATTACATACAAGCAGTTTGCAGAAATACACGAGAAATTATGCCAAAAAAGAGGGAAGGCATAGAAAAGGGATAACGTAGAAAGCAGTGGTAGAAATTGCAAGAATTAGTACATTTGTGAGAAATGTCTGAATCAAACAAATGAGTTATTTCATCAATAGAACTATTCACTTCATGGTCAATGTTTTATGAGTCTCTTCCAACTTAGAGACTCCAAAGTACAGGGTTTTTTTTATTCCCCTTTGTACGAAGACCATTTTTGGTGAGGGCTTCAAGGTCCTAAGGTCTGTTTTCTTTGGACCAGAGGTTGGAGTCTGCCAACGTGTTAGTAACGAATCTGGGTACTCTCAGAAAGGAATCTCGTGAAGGTTCAATGAGATCCCTGATGGGGCACTTTTCAGCGAGGAAACGTATAGGTCATCTCGCCTTCTTCAGGGCATCTGTGTGGACCCTATGAAATACAAAGTATGTGTCTTTTAATAATATGCCAGGGTGACCAAAATATCATTAACCATGGGGCCTGGATTGCTAGAAATGCACACTTACCCTTTAGTTTAGGGGAAGTGGTTTACTCCATCTAACAATTGCCCAACCTGTGGGGCAGCTGTGGGCGGAGGGGCAACAATCAACAGGTAAGTAGGTGTGTCCGGTTTGTGATCCGGAAGGTAAAAGGGTGGGAGAAGTGCCCGTCTGCAAAGTAGGAACTGGGCAGTGTTTAAAAAGGGGCGGGGGCTCATATAGGTTAAAGAAGTCTGCTGAGTACTGCAATCCCTGTTGTGGCGAGGGGTCGACCCCTATCTATTGCCGGCATGTATTCTGTGGTTCCTATAGAATTGGGTGCGTGTAAAGACTGGGCCTTATATTGCCCGGAATGCAAAGGCTGTGTGGCGGGTTAGGGTGTACACGTGTGAATCGAGGACTCATCCTGTTTAACCTCACCTTGTGGAGGAACTATAACCGTGGCATGGACAACATGGCAAAGTTGTAGTCTATCTAAAAAAGCAGGAAGTACCTCTAGATTTTCCTCCTGTCCGAGTGGGCAGCCTGTGTTCTCATTGGTACACTGCTACTGGGGGCAGAGCTCCATAGTAAATACAGTAGTGCATCTGTGTAGTCAGAGAAAAGGGAGACGAAATCCCGGTCCGGTATATTAAAAATCTGATGTTGTGTTGGGGTAAAAAAGGTTACCCTTAAATCTGGCTTGGTGGCACCTTACCTGTAATTCCTGGTCGTCGGATACAATTGTTGATGCTCTTGTAAAGTAATAGAAACGTTTCTTCGCTCCCTGCACATAGATAAATGCGAGCTAGCAGATAATGCGTTGGAACGTCGATGCCATGGAGGCCGGTGATGCTACTGCGTGTGGAGGTGTGCCATTGGAGGCTACGTACGCTTTGGGCTTGGACGGTCATGGCGCTCCTTCCCATTGGCAAGGCGACGGGAATGCGATGGTATGATTTTAGTATTAGAGAGGCTGGGGCTGCCAGAAGTGGGACGAAACCAGCAGCTGTGCTTTTATGTGATAAAACACGAAGGACGTGTGAGTCCTGCTGTTGAGATAGAGCCCTACAATCAGCGGTTACAAAACGTCATTGTTGAGCTAAATGGATGGCGCGAGTGGATTCCTATGCGTGCACTGTAATAAATGACTCCATTGGACTGTGCTGGTTACATCTTAAGACGGGCACTGTGAGTTTGCATCTTAAAACGGGCACTGGCTTACAAGTTGCAAAGTCTAAAAGACTGTGAGGACTTAGATGAGAGGTAGAAATTCCTCATTCAGGCCATGATTGTATGTGTTCAATTTATAAATCCATCAGGTTTCTTTCTCCACAAGGCTTCTTTGAATGTTTGGTCCACTTTGTCTAGAACCCACCATAATAAATCATTGAGTGCGTGCTGGTATTCCATGTAGTGACATTTTTACATCGTATTCTATATCTATGCTCTGTTGAATGTACACGGGCTCGTGTATACAGCAATGTACTCAAAGCAGGCATGCAATCAGTAAGCAATAAACTATGACTCAATAAATCATAGAGATCATTTTTGTACGTCTGAACATGTCTTTATTCAAGCGCAAACTGAACTTCACGGCGGTAACCCCACCTACCTACTCACTTGGGTCACAGCCCACTTATTAACGGTGATAAACAGAGGACTGTTCCTCTTGGTAAACAAACAACAGCAGAGGTAGGACATTACATGCTCCGAAATCCTGGTGTTCACCGTTCTCATGGTTTTGCCAACGTATCGAAGTCCGCAAGGACACTGTAGGGATTTGGTATTATCCTGCATCCTAATGGAACCTTTAGTCAGTGTCTTGATTGACAATGGAGTGTTAAGGGTTAGAATGTTTATGTGTGACTGGGGTTCTTGGTGAGTCAGTTGGGAGATGTAAGCCTACCTGGGAGGTTGCAGGTGTATGTTGCCCTGAACCCAGATGTATTTGACCTTATATGACTATCATAATGTACTGGAACTAAATAAAGAAGTTACTGGAACTTCACCTGAGGTCATGGTCATCTGTGGGGAACAAGGAGCTTTACATTGGCGACGAGGATGCTGGCTGTGCTGGGGGGACAGCGTTGAAGATGGCACATACACCTCCCCCCAACCCAAGAAGAAGACCTCCCAGGTAGGGCGAGCGCTTAAAACTGTAGGCGCAGAAGGGCCCAGCGCATGGAACACAGCCGCAGAAAGTAAGGGGCTGCGCCAGAGCCAGGGGCCAGCTGGCCTGTCCCTAGCAGGACAGGTCAAGCAAAGAGGAAAGCAAGAGACTGAGGAGGGGCTGAGGGCCCAGAGACTGATGACTTAAGGGGTCTGGGACCACTAGCTGCAGCATGGAGGGCTTGGTGCCCAAGGCAGTAGCAATTTGAAGAGGCCTGGGGTCTAGTTACGCCTGGAAATTTTGAGGAAGCCATGCTGTGCAGCTGAGGGCTATAAGCCCAAGGCAGTAGCATCAGGAGAGGCTGAGGGCCTAAGCTGCGCCTGTACATTAAAGGAAGTCACGTTAGGCAGCAGCAGGCTTGGAGCCGGGGCAGCAGCAATACAGGAGGTTAGGAACCTAAGCTGCACCCAGAAGTGACAAGGATGTAAGATAGAAGAGCTGAGTGTGAGTGTAAATCTGAAGATGACGGATTTGGTCTCTTGTTGAACGTGGTGACATGATATTGAAGTGCCCCAATTTTAAGTGGTCGTATGCTGAGGAGCATAGATAAGGGAGATTTTAAGGTGACATTCTTGATGTGAGCGATAGTAACATGGTAATTTAGAAATATTCCAAAATGTTTCTCAGTATTCATGTGGTAGGAACATTTGTTTTGAGAGGTCTTTCGCAAGTGGTGGTGCATGAATTATGAACTATAGGTGTGCACGGGTGGAATGTTAAGGTCGTGGCCTCTGTTAAAAAATGTTTAGTAGCGAAATATGGTGGATGTTCGACTAACACACTTTTCCTTCCACAGATGGACTTTTAATTGCTGTATAAGTTGCACATTCAGCATTGCTATAGTTTGGTATGTGGAAACTGAAGTAGAGTCATGTGCACTAATGTTTTTATTTCCACAGATGGGACTTTTGAAATCCAGATGTATTGAGACCTTATTTAAAGCTAAAGTTTAGAGTGCTGAGTGTTAAACAAAGTTTTTTGTTTGGTTGTTTTGTTTGGAAACCATGCAGTGTTTCATGATGATACAGTAAAGACTTTAGTAGAGTTATTTTTTTTTATTTTTTTTTTATTACGAGTGTATAATCACCGTGGTGATTTTTACAAGAAGATGAACGAAAAAAACACTCCCCAGTTCCAACAATTATCTGTCAAACTGTCTAACTGTGGCCAGGCCCGTTAAAACGGGGGTACATGTACGAAGATCTGGTCCAAAATTTTTGTGGCTGCAATAGACCAAGATGTTCTCAAGCCTCCTATTAAGCGCTCCCACCAGAGCTCTTCCTCCCTCAGATAGGAGTTTTTTAAGTGATGGAGAATGTATGGTGATCTAAATTTGTCAGTACCTGGACATAGTAGTAAAAGGTGCCGTAAAGTTTCGCTTTGTTCAATGTTATTACAAAAGCGGCAAGTATTTGTTGTTGAAAGGCCCCTTGTGTACAGAATCTCATTTGTAGGTAGCAAATTTAGCCTCGCACGGAGTAGGGTGTTCCTAGTTTTTTTGTCTGGGTGCTTTGTCAGGAAGGGTTGGAGTACATTCAGTTTTCTGTTTGTTGGTGGAAGGTGGCTAGTTAACTTGTACTCAGATGCCTTTTCCAATGTATTTATCCAGTCCAATTCTTCTAATCGGGTTTTAGTTTTAGTCGGGTTCCCCAGAAGTTCTTCAATCGAGCTGCCGCAGATATCAAGTTGCTGTAAACACATTTGCTCCCATTTGGACGATAACTTGGATTTGCTTGAATTCATCTCTTCATGGACCATCTGGAAAATTGCAGAGGAAGAAGGATCTATTATTTTCCGATATAACATAACTGACGCTCTTTTCACAATTGACTCTAAGGAGGAGAGGGAAAGTTCACGTCTAATCAGAGCAATCGGAGTAGAAGATGGCATGTTCAGTACTGAGCGCCAGAACTGACTCTCCAGTCTGGCCCATATGAAGTGAGGTAAAGATGGCATGGCCTCGGCTCCATAGGTGATGGCCGGGATAACTTTGCCCCTGTAGAATTTAAGTAGTGGCAACAATGAAAAACGTCTGTATTTGTTGTCCAGTATTTTTGCTTGCGAGGCTAGAGTTTTCATTTTTCCAGAAAGATGGTGCTGCATCGCCGAGTCATTGGCCGTGGAGTCAATGAGGACTCCAAGATATTTAAATTCAGCCACTTGTTCGATTTTGTTTGTGTCCAGATACCACGAGATATTCTTCATCTTTGTCTTTTTTTGATTCTTTCCAAATACCATTATCTTCGTTTTCTGTTTGTTTACTTCTAGGTCGTTGGCGGCTGTATATGTGGTCAATGCAGACAGCTGCCGTTGTAAACCAATTGGGGTCTGGTCCAATTGAATGAGGTCGTCTGCATACAGGAGTCTCGAGATCTTCTCTTTACCCAGTTCTGGGGGGAATACTCGTGTGCTGATTAGAGAATCTTTATAGTCCCCAAAATAGGCCAGAAAAAGGGCTGGTGCTAGTGGGCAGCCTTGTTTGACCCCTCTGTCTGTTGTTATGGATGACGAGAGTAGGCCACTGGTGTTCAGTCGTACCTGCATTGATGTGGCCGCGTGCAGGGCCTTGATGGGATTCAGGATCTCCTGAGGGCAGTCCCAACTGGAAAGTTTTCCCCAGAGCTTCCTTCGGTTGACCAAGTCGAAGGCCTGGGACAGATCTATAAATGCCAAAAACAGGTTCCGATTTTTTTCGCGAGCTTTTGCTTTTAAGAGGCTGAGGATAAAGATGTTTATACTAGTTCCTACTCCTTTTTTAAACCCCGATTGGAGAGGGTCATTACAGGGCGCACTTTTTGCCCACTGATTAAAGTGATCCAACAGGAGGGAACCATAAACTTTCCCTATAACATCTAAGAGAGCCACCGGGCGAAAATTTCTAGGGTCGTCCTTCCTTCCTTTTTTGAATATGGGAATAATAACTCCTGAGGTCCAAGTGGGCGGGATTGAGCGGGAGGTAGTGCATTTGTAAAAAATTATGCTCAGCAAGTTTGCCCATTCTTCTGGCGCGGATTTCAAGTTCTCGTTTGACAGACCGTCAGGCCCTGGAGCCCTTGATTTCTTTAGCTTGAATATTTTGTCCAAAATTTCAGCTCTGTCCGAAAGGTCGACCCACCGAGCTGTCGTCTGGGGATATAAAGGTCCTTCCTCAGAGTCTGGAGATTTGAAGAGTGTTGAGTAGAACCCAGTCCATGCTGGTTCCGATATACTGTTTAGCATCATTGTAGATGCCTCCTTAGCTCGTGGGTTAACCAGACTCCAAAAGTCTCTAGAGTTGGATTTTCCAATTTGTTCTAACATGTTTTCAGAGTCTTGTTGGTGTAGTTTTAAACGGTGGCCCCGTAGCCAGTTTTTATAGGCTCTTGTTGTCTCCTTCATGTGAGCCCTAGTAGCGGGCGAGTTGTTTCTTGCAGCCATTCTTTTAGCTCTGCGGAGGATGTTTCGCTGTGCCACCAAAAGCGAGTCAAAAGTATGTGCATGGTAGGTCTGGGTTGTATTGGGCCCCTTCGATCTTTTTAACGAGGCTCTATAAGGTTCCAAAAATGGTCTGTAATCCACCTTTGCGGCCTCCTTGCTGCTTCCATACAAACAAGTAATTTCTTGAATGTTGGTCCGTGAGATCCTTACCCGGTTGCCTTTATCTACCGGTTCGATTCTTTCAGAGTAATGATCTGTATCTGGTTTTGTGGAGGCCCATTTAATGGCCAGCAGGTTGTGGTCGCTTTGCTGTGACTGGCAAATGTTAAAGTCTATCAACCGGGCTAACAGCAAATCAGAGACAAATATGTAGTCTATTGTTGAGCTGGTCGAACCTCTTTTCCATGTTGGTAGAGAGATAGAATCAAGAAATGTAGTTGCAGAGTTGAAAAGATGTCTGGCCGTCATCAGCTTCTGCCAGGCTAAGCCTTGTTTACAAGGCTTACTCTGTGCGTGGTCTGTGGTGCTATTATTAATCAATGGGCACTTGATGTTTAAGTCCCTACATATTATAACATCGGAGACCCCAAACTCTAAGTAGACTGAGTCCAATGTGGAGGTTACTATATCAAACAGTGAGGTCTGTTGAATCCCTTTGTGGTTCCAATAGATCGACATCACCAACAGGGGGGTGCATGTTTGATGTTCTTCCCCAGCCTCCTTTCGTTGCCACGAGATGAGTACCGCAATGGCGTATGGAGTCTTCAAGATGGTTTTGGTTATTTCTAAACCCACACCCATCCGGACTGTGACGATTAGGCCTGAAGATGGTCTTCCTTTAGGGCCCGCTAATGCTTCTGAGAAGGCAATCTCAAAACCATCCAATGTTGGTTTGGTTTGTAACCAGACTTCTTGGAGGCATAAGATGTCATAGTCCCCTAAGTTGATGTCTCCAGAAGTTGTCAAATGTAGAAACCCTCTTGTGTTCCATGTTGCCAGAGTCAGTTGATGTAGGTCTTGGTCAGTTTTTGTAGATTCTGATGGCTATTTCTGGAGGCGTGTGGATAAAGCTTTTGGTAGCCAGGCCCATGAAGACGATTCTAAAGACGGTCTGGACTGAGTCACTTTTTGGGTCTCTTCTAAGGTTGTGGGAGCCTTTGTGTTAGAAAAAATACTAGGGGAATTTGCTTTCCCCTGAGAAATAGAGATCGTGTTGGATTTAAGAGTAGCTGGTGGTTTCTTTACGGAATTTTCCTTTGAGTTAGTGGACTGACATTCTTCGTTTGATCTTTCCTCCATTGTACGATCCTTTGTCTTGTCATTATCTGTTCTAGGTGGTCTGGTTATTGTTAGCTCAAACCCTTGTTTGAATAGTACTTCCTCTGCTGCTAGTAGTGCTGTAGACACATCAGCTGACGATGTGTATAGCAGACAATATGCTATATGGTCCTTGTGGAAAGGTTCCACCGTTGTAAAGTCCTCTGATTTTAAATTTCTTAACGAGGAGATACTATGTAGCAGTCTCAACACCGTACGTCTATTTAGTACCAAATATTTTTGGTTCCCAGACCGTTGACGTATTTTGACCGCTGGATTCTTGTTGTGATGTTTCGAGTCTTGGTACGACTTCTTCGTATGATGGAATCTATGATCCAAATTCTCATGTTGTTTATATTCTTGAGGTCCCTTTCTCTTATGAGAATACGTCAAGTCTTTAGAATTATCCGGTAGGTCAGGTTTTGTTTGAGTGTGAACTCTTGATCTATACGTCACTTGAGGCCGATGAGAAGATGGGACCACTTCACAATTTTGTTCAGGACGCTTTTCAGTAAATTTCCTGAATTGATCCCCTTGAGTGCTACGTAGAGATTTGAAGCGCTCATCCAGTGAACTGAAGCCTGAAAGGTCTCTCGTGACTGACTGCTGGTTGTATGTCATCTTAGTTAGATGAGAGTTCGCCCCTTTCTGTTTGTCCGGGGAGTCGTCAAAGTGTTGACTTATGTCCATCAAGTCCTTTTGCATAAGAAAATCTTCTGATGTTTTTGGTGACTGCGATGGGACTTCTAGATGTGCCTCTGTGTCTGTCACTTTTGTTGTCACTGGTTTCGTCCCTCCCCAGTTTTGGGGCGTCTTTGGTAAGGGATCTTTTTGTTGGAGATCACATTGCGGCGTTACTGGAGATGCTTTAAACAAAGGAGCCGTCTTGAGGCATGTGTGCGTTCTGAGAGTCTGTTGCTTTGGTCTCATGTCCAAATTCCCCTCAAAACGCGGCCCTGGGTTCATTGGTTTGTGGCCTGGGCCTTGGGTGAGTTTCGATCCTAAGTGGTCTTTCTGTGGGAGGATGGCGTCTAAACAAATTACATCGTTTACACTCAGATTGTTAGATGTCAGATTTGCTCTGATTGGCAGTGTATTGAGAGAGCCTGACATGGAGGTTGAGCCCGCTTTTGGCCTTGTCCCACAATCAGTGTAGGATACGTCGCTGCACGGAGTGACTGGTGCTGTTATTTGGGTACTTACATCCATCCCTAGGCTATCTTTGTTGGTTTTTCCTAAGCTTGATAGGGCTTCCATGAACTCAACTTGCTGAAGCTGCAAAGCACCAATTGAGTCAGTTTTTCTTTTCTCTAAAGCGTTGATGTAACCTTCTAAGTAGATGAGCTTAGAGTTCATCATCGAGAAGATAGAAGTATGGTCTTTCAAAGAGTCGTTTATTGCCTCATAGAGTTTGCAAAAAGGTGCTAGAGCGATGGTTACAGCAGACATGATGTACATGAAATCCGCTTTTTTTGACGGAGTCTCCTTAGGGATAGTGTAAGAAGCCTCACTTGATCTTCTATTAGATGCGGAACTCACAGGTGTTGAAGGCGGCCATAGCCGCGGCAGTTCCTTTGATTTCTGTTGGGAGGTTGTCAACCTTGGGATGGAGCCCTCTCGGGGGTCCAGCAGGACCTCTTTGTTTCCATTTTCCTCAAGTGCTTCGCTGGCCGAAGGAGCCACCGAAGGGGTGGGCTTGTATCCCAAGTTGCTTTTCTCAAAAGGGTACTCCGTCAGACTTGGACTGTCAGCTAGCCCCAACTTGTTTAGATCCGGTGACACTGGAAGAGGTGGTATTGATCCTGTACTGTCTGACTGGGGTAAGAAATTCTTACTTCCCAGTAGAGATTCAATTAAAGGCTCAGCCTCCAAGACAGTTGGGGCTTCACTGTGAGACTCCTGGACTTCACCACAAGGCTCATTATGCACTAGTGATGGTGGTGGAGTTACGGGTTTCTCTATCCCAGTTTTTTGTAGTTCCAAGATAGTTGGTGAGCCTGGTGGTCCAAAGTTAGGACTATCTAATAGATGTGCCTTTGTATGAGTTGGTGGAGCCATAAACCCACTGCTAGAGGGATTCTTCTGAGAGTCCGATGATGCAGTGAGTAGAGGTTCTAGGAGAGCTTCCAAAAGGTCTGCGTCTGAAATTTCCCCAAGCCCTGCATGGTGCAATTTCTTTATGGCCTGTCTATGAAAAAGCGTTTTTAGTGAGTTTTCCAAACGCTGACTCGCCATTGGTATTGCTAATCTCGGAGGTTTTTTTGCAGCTGTTCGCTTAGTAGACTTTGGAAGATCGAAATTTTTCTTAGAAAGCAGTCTAAATGGGATTCCATGTAATTGGCGAGTTGGATCCCCCTGTTTGCTACCCCTCCTCAAGTCTATAGATTTGACAACCTCAGGTTCGATGGGCTCAAGACTTATGGGGGCCAAAGGAGAGAAGGTTAGTGCGGGCGAGGTGTTCAAGAGTCTTGTCCCCTCCCTCTGGCGACTTTAGGCCATTTCTATCATAAATGGACAATTCTGCACGTTCTGCTGGTGGTGAAGAAAGTTTATTATGAACTTGAGCCTTAGTTAGAATTTGTAGTGGGGGCTCTGTCACAATATCCGTGACCGCCTGATGGCGCTGTGGGGCAGCTAAACCAGGAGGAGTCAAGTTTAAGGGCTTCTCTACCCCACAGACTCTGGTTTCCTCATCCGGATGCTGGAGTGTGCACGAAGCTCCCTTGAGTGCAACAGGACCTGCGCAGCCCAGCCGCGGCTCCCCCCGGTCCGCGACCCGGGAGGCCTCCCCTCCTCCGAGGGACGGCTCCTCCGAGTCATCCACCGGGACTGGACACCGGGCCTCAGCCTGCCCAGCTCCTGTGCAAATCCGTCCGCGCTCGGCCCCAGCCTCCAACAGCTGTTCAAACGAGGCTTTCCCGCAACTCCGTTGATCCGGGGAGCCGCGGCTAGCCCCGCCGCCAGCCCCGCTCGCGAGCTCCTCGCCGACGCCATCCGACCCCAGCCCCACCCGGTCCCCAGCCCGGGAGGCCCCCCCTCCTACGAGGGGGGGACCCCCCACGCCGTCCACCGATGCAGCCGGGGGTCGTGGCACCGCGGCTCCTCTGGGGCTGGAGCCCATCACCGGCTCTAAGGCGAAAATGCCACACCGCTCCAATCGCCTCGATCCGCCAGCGGCGTCCCCAGCCGTGGGGAAACCAGAGGTATGTTCGATCCACTCCTCTGGTAATAGTTGTTGTTTGTGCTTCTGTATGGAGGTGTTGTTTTTAGTGGCATGCTGTTGCACAGTTGATTTAAGTAACTTCTTTGATGGGATGTTTTGTAGTTTGCCTCCTGATCTTTTCAAAGAGCCTGCACAGGCTAGAGTGTTAGAAAGCAGGGTAGAGTGAATTTCTCTAGAAGGTGAGGGAGCCAACAAAAGGGCAGACGAACTGTTGGCACTCCGCAGTCTTCGTGGAGCGTCCTCCTCTTCAAAGATGTTGTGTCTCAGGTCCAGGGTCTCTCCCCCATCCGCCCTAGACGCCATTAGACTGCCGTAGACTGCCCACTCTCACACCACTCTGCTCCGCTTCGCTGCTGCCTTCTGATTTTGAAGGAAAAAGGCGCCAAAAATGTCTCTGTAGCCACTGAAGAAAGACTGTAGAAAGACTGTAGAAAGGCTGAGAGGGACTGCCGTAGACTGCCCACTCTCACACCACTCAGTTAAGCTCCGCTTCGCTGCTGCCTTCTGATTTTGAAGGAAAAAGGCGCCAAAAATGTCTCTGTAGCCACTGAAGAAAGACTGTAGAAAGACTGTAGAAAGGCTGAGAGGGACTGCCGTAGACTGCCCACTCTCACACCACTCCGCTCCGCTTCGCTGCTGCCTTCTGATTTTGAAGGAAAAAGGCGCCAAAAATGTCTCTGTAGCCACTGAAGAAAGACTGTAGAAAGACTGTAGAAAGGCTGAGAGGGACTGCCGTAGACAGCCCACTCTCACACCACTCCGCTCCGCTTCGCTGCTGCCTTCTGATTTTGAAGGAAAAAGGCGCCAAAAATGTCTCTGTAGCCACTGAAGAAAGACTGTAGAAAGACTGTAGAAAGGCTGAGAGGGACTGCCGTAGACTGCCCACTCTCACACCACTCCGCTCCGCTTCGCTGCTGCCTTCTGATTTTGAAGGAAAAAGGTGCCAAAAATGTCTCTGTAGCCACTGAAGAAAGACTGTAGAAAGACTGTAGAAAGGCTGAGAGGGACTGCCGTAGACTGCCCACTCTCACACCACTCCGCTTCGCTGCTGCCTTCTGATTTTGAAGGAAAAAGGCGCCAAAAATGTCTCTGTAGCCACTGAAGAAAGACTGTAGAAAGACTGTAGAAAGGCTGAGAGGGACTGCCGTAGACTGCCCACTATCACACCACTCCGCTCCGCTTCGCTGCTGCCTTCTGATTTTGAAGGAAAAAGGCGCCAAAAATGTCTCTGTAGCCACTGAAGAAAGACTGTAGAAAGGCTGAGAGGGACTGCCGTAGACTGCCCACTCTCACACCACTCCGCTCCGCTTCGCTGCTGCCTTCTGATTTTGAAGGAAAAAGGCGCCAAAAATGTCTCTGTAGCCACTGAAGAAAGACTGTAGAAAGACTGTAGAAAGGCTGAGAGGGACTGCCGTAGACTGCCCACTCTCACACCACTCCGCTCCGCTTCGCTGCTGCCTTCTGATTTTGAAGGAAAAAGGCGCCAAAAATGTCTCTGTAGCCACTGAAGAAAGACTGTAGAAAGACTGTAGAAAGGCTGAGAGGGACTGCCGTAGACTGCCCACTCTCACACCACTCCGCTCCGCTTCGCTGCTGCCTTCTGATTTTGAAGGAAAAAGGCGGCAAAAATGTCTCTGTAGCCACTGAAGAAAGACTGTAGAAAGACTGTAGAAAGGCTGAGAGGGACTGCCGTAGACTGCCCACTCTCACACCACTCCGCTCCGCTTCGCTGCTGCCTTCTGATTTTGAAGGAAAAAGGCGCCAAAAATGTCTCTGTAGCCACTGAAGAAAGACTGTAGAAAGACTGTAGAAAGGCTGAGAGGGACTGCCGTAGACTGCCCACTCTCACACCACTCCGCTCCGCTTCGCTGCTGCCTTCTGATTTTGAAGGAAAAAGGCGCCAAAAATGTCTCTGTAGCCACTGAAGAAAGACTGTAGAAAGACTGTAGAAAGGCTGAGAGGGACTGCCGTAGACTGCCCACTCTCACACCACTCCGCTCCGCTTCGCTGCTGCCTTCTGATTTTGAAGGAAAAAGGCGCCAAAAATGTCTCTGTAGCCACTGAAGAAAGACTGTAGAAAGACTGTAGAAAGGCTGAGAGGGACTGCCGTAGACTGCCCACTCTCACACCACTCCGCTCCGCTTCGCTGCTGCCTTCTGATTTTGAAGGAAAAAGGCGCCAAACATGTCTCTGTAGCCACTGAAGAAAGACTGTAGAAAGACTGTAGAAAGGCTGAGAGGGACTGCCGTAGACTGCCCACTCTCACACCAATCCGCTCCGCTTCACTGCTGCCTTCTGATTTTGAAGGAAAAAGGCGCCAAAAATGTCTCTGTAGCCACTGAAGAAAGACTGTAGAAAGACTGTAGAAAGGCTGAGAGGGACTGCCGTAGACTGCCCACTCTCACACCACTCCGCTCCGCTTCGCTGCTGCCTTCTGATTTTGAAGGAAAAAGGCGCAAAAAATGTCTCTGTAGCCACTGAAGAAAGACTGTAGAAAGACTGTAGAAAGGCTGAGAGGGACTGCCGTAGACTGCCCACTCTCACACCACTCCGCTCCGCTGCTGCCTTCTGATTTTGAAGGAAAAAGGCGCCAAAAATGTCTCTGTAGCCACTGAAGAAAGACTGTAGAAAGACTGTAGAAAAGCTGAGAGGGACTGCCGTAGACTGCCCACTCTCACACCACTCCGCTCCGCTTCGCTGCTGCCTTCTGATTTTGAAGGAAAAAGGCGCCAAAAATGTCTCTGTAGCCACTGAAGAAAGACTGTAGAAAGACTGTAGAAAGGCTGAGAGGGACTGCCGTAGACTGCCCACTCTCACACCACTCCGATGTTTGTATGATGATGGTGTGAATGAAGTGTGGTTTTCCTAATAATAGCTGTATTATATTGAGGAATACTTTCAACATGGGCAATTTAGGGGTAATGGTGTCACTCGTAGTGAAGTAGTTACCCGGGTATCTGGGATACTCAGTCTAGTTGGAGGTGGTGTGTGTTTAGGCACATACCGTTTTGCATTGTTGGGTGTGAGGGAGATGTGTGTGTGTGTTCTGTTGTGGAATGCTGAAGACAAGTTTAAGAAGAGGGGTATGGGTGCCTCTATGTATGAAAGGATTAGTAAGGATGTTTGAGCAGTTGGGTGCCTTTTCTTCACTTCGCAGAAAGAGGAAAGGGCATTGGTTATAATTGTGTCCCACGGCTGTGAGGACGTTTTTGGAATATATAATGAGACTAGCAGAATGTTCTCAGTTAGGAGTGATGATGCAAGTGCATTGAACGTGGGGTTGTTTGTGAGTGTGTTGTTTTTAGCCGTTATGGTTAAGTTATATACTTGTCTTTTTTATGTCCCTAAGGAAGGGAGATGTGTAGGGATTTGGTATTATCCTGCATCCTAATGGAACCTTTAGTCAGTGTCTTGATTGACAATGGAGTGTTAAGGGTTAGAATGTTTGTGTGACTGGGGTTCTAGGTGAGTCAGTTGGGAGATGTAAGCCTACCTGGGAGGTTGCAGGTGTATGTTGCCCTGAACCCAGATGTACTTGACCTTATGTGACTATCATAATGTACTGGAACTAAATAAAGACGTTACTGGAACTTCACCTGAGGTCATGGTCATCTGTGGGGAACAAGGAGCTTTACAGACCCTCAATGAGCTATGGGCATAGTGAAATGACCAATATAGAGTGTGGGCTTACCAGCAAATGAATGCCTCATTACTCATGGCGGAGCACCTGAAATGAAGACAGCTATGTACTCTTCAACATCACTGTAAGCTAAAATAAGGGGAATGCTAGGTCAATTTAAAGGCAGAGAGTGGAAACGCAGCTGCAGACGCATACTACAAATTCTTACTATAATGTTTACTCATGAATTCCCTTGCTCACGCTTAATGAACCCAACGGGGCTTTTTATTCTCTGTATCCACGTTGTGGGGAAACTCGTTCTAATGAAAGCACCTGGAAAACGTAACCCTAACGTGCGCACGTCCTCCCGAGCCTCCTGCCTCTCTTCTAAAAGTAAATGTGTGCTGCCAATAGGATTTCTGGTACCTGAAGTTTGGCGAGTTAGCTCTCAAATGACAACCTGTCTACTTGCCATAAGAAAGCAGGCTGTTCCTATGGAGCGGGTATTTGAATGAGGCCACAGAAAAATGATGTCTATACAGGCTTTATATTCGCTTGTGGCCACTGCGGGCTGATAAGAAAAGAAGCCTTATGAAAAAGAAGGCATGCTTTTCTGTCTCACAAAAAACGTGCGGTTCTAGTCAGGGCAATAATTATGCCTCGCATAGATTATTGTAACGCCCTTCTGATTGGAGCAAGTAACAGTAGCCTAAAGATACTGCAAACATTACGAAATGATGCTGTTCGTATTGTCCACGAAATCCCAAGGAGAGAGCACATCACTCAAGCCAGAAAGGGACTGAGTGTGGCAGCAAGAATTGGCTTTAAGGCACCGTTGGTGGCTCACAAATACATCTATGGCAAGGCTCCGGCCTACCTTAAGGATAAAACAAAATTCTATGTTCCGCATCCTCAATTCCACTCTAGTTCTGGATGTTTCCTGTCTTTTCCTAGATCCAAAAGAGCTAGAGGTCTAGAACGATCCTTGACCTAACTGATCAGTTCGGGAACTCGCTACCCCTAGCATTACACTTGGAAGCGTGTTATTTAACGTTTAAGAAACATCTGAAAACATTACTGTTTGAATAATTACACCTGGCCTGAATCTCACTACTCTGATTCTCTGTTTCTCTGTCCCGTCTTTACTAAGCCATTGTGTATGCATAGCGCCCTGATGCCCGTGAGTTTTGGTGCTTAAGAAATAAATAAATTGTCTTTGATGTTTTGTAGTGATACCCTTATTTCTACCTTCACAATTGCTATTCAGCCAATAGAATAGGCAGGAACTGGAAGAAGACATGGGCTGAAGTCTGGCATTCTTTAGGAGACATCGGAAAGTTGTCCCCGCAAAAGGCAATTCCGTAAATGTGTATGTTTTCCCCTAAAAGGTAGATCAGTAGCAACAGAGCAGACTGAAAGGTACTTAAGTGCAGTCTATCGTGAGGTAGACACGATGGTCCTTGTCCTTCTTTGCAAATATATAGAGACAGTGCAGGTTTGTGCTCCTTTGGGTCTCCTAAAATTGTTTAGAGGACTGAGAATAATTTCTGGGACCATCGTATTTGTGCCACTAGAAAGCCAAGTGATAACAAGAGTAAGAATTTTGAGGGAAAGAAGATTGTTTATGGTATTCAAGATAAACGTTTGATATTAGATAAAGAGAGTGCATGTAAGAAACCCAAGGTGAAAGAACCTCAAGAAAGAGAAACCCTTTTAAAGGGGATCTGGAAAGGCCAAGAGAAGAAAGACCAAATAGAGGTGGCAAAGTTCCCTAAGTGAATTAAATGAACTGATACAAGTGATAGCCAAGAACTATCAAAAGATTTTATACTAACACAGGGATCTAAATTAAGATTTGATAAGCAGCAGCAAAATGCAGCTCTTCGGTATGCAGGATTAAATAGTGACCAGAAGCTACCACTGGGGATCCAGGAGCTAGTACAAAGTGTTCGGCAAATCTAACTTCCACATAAGATGCAAACCTATCACTCATTCTTGACCCCTTATGTTTTAAATGTCTCCTAATGCCTATTTATAGATTATCCCAAAGGCACACAGTTAAATCCACATAGGCGTGTTTGTTCTGCATCAATTGGCCTAGAAAGCCAATAGTATCTTCTGGTAGCTGTTGGTGTCAAGTAAACCACGCTCTTCTAGACCATGTTTAGTATTAGTAGTAGGGTCAGAATAGAGAATTTTTGACGGAGGACAGACTATTCCTTTGGACTTCACAACTGAATGACGAGCATCCTAGTTTAGTTTTGTTAGGTAGGGTTACCCATAGTTTAGGGAAAGTGAAGCGTTTTGTTATCATTTAAATAAATGTGTGTACAAATTTAAAAACCTAGTCTGTCTCCTTCTTCTGACCCGCCACATCTAGTATAAGGCACAGTTGCACTATACATAGCCCTAAGATAGGTTTTTATCCTTTGCACTGTATATCTGCCAGCCCCTTGTGTCTACCTTGGGGAGTTAGAATGCCTGCCGATCGTGTGGAGTGAACCGTTTCTCTTCTGCAGCTGGTGATGGGACATTCCTTATTATTAAAAGCACAAGCACCCATTTGCCTGCAAACCAAACTCATTCTGGTAAGTGATGCTCCTATTCAGCTACTGTGACTATACAGTGTGTTTTGTGGACAGAACAATACTATAGGTGTGTGGCTTTTCTCCTAACTGGAGAAATATCTGAAGTGCGTGGCAAATGTTTTTACTACAACTCCCTTGTCCCTACCCAGCATAATATGACATATGGGGAGCCCTCGCAGTCTGGGGTGAGAAGCCTACCAGGGTGGAAACCAGAGCCTTCCCTACCCCAGAGTGGCAAGCTGGCAGTTGTGGCGGCCCCAATTCCTGTTCCCTCTACGTGCCTATATGTTTGTGGGCAGTAGCACTGCTGATCACCTTATACCTATCTTACATGTTCTAGCCACGTCCTCTGTTTCGTGGGTAGGAACTACCACTACCAGCATGCACAGCCAAAGGAACCAACACACTGCAGAACAGAGAGAGAGCGAGAGAGAGACAGCCGTGAGCAATGGCGCCACCAAACAGGAAACCGGGGGAGCCACCACATTACGAACCCTCAACAATGTCAGCCTGTGGAGTAGCCCGCGTAGTGTTTTCCCCCACTCATTGCACCAATCCTTTCATGCTAAAGGATAGGCTATGGGGCCAGGCCCATGCATAGCTGGCTTACGAACTGTCCCAGCAGGATATTAAACAAACTGGAATTGCTGTTAAAACGTGCCACCATTGTCGATCCTTGGTGGAACAGCACACAAAAGAGGGGCATGGCTTAGAGCCCCCTTTTATGAATTGCCCTGTTTGTAACACCTCCCAGGCTCGAAAGTCCAGTGGAACCAGAAGGGAAAGCCAATGGGGGCAAAAGGGGGAGGATCTAAAGTAGGACAGGAAACCGGAAGGTGTGCATTATTCGGGTGAGAACAGAGGAGGAGTAAGTGGCAGACTTTACAGACCAGTAAGAGGAAGGACAGTGAAAAGGAATGTGGGTGTGATTTGCAGAGAAGTTGAGGTGTTAGTTGTTGTGGCAAAGTTGTACTGTGTTGTTTGTGACTGAGAGGGATAGTGGAAGAGTAGGGAGAGAGTTGAGTGACTGAGAGAGTGAACAGAGAATGGCTGAGGAGAAGGTTGGGCGGAGTAGTGGTAGTATGGAGAAGAGAATGTTATAGTACTAATTGTGCAGAGAGAATAGTAGTTGTGTTGAGAGAATAGAGTAGTAGTAGCATGGAGAGTGGAGAGTAGTAGCATGGAGAGGGGAGAGTAGGAGTGATGGGGAGAGTTATAGGAGAGGTGTGGAGAGGGGAGAGTAGTAGTGTGAACAGGTATAGGTGTAGTAGGGAGAGTACAAATAAGTAAGATCACAGGCTGGGGGTAGGTGAGCAAGAGATGCCTTTAGAGGGACAGAGGAGAAAGTAGCAGGGAGAGAGGGAGTAGAAGGTAGGTGGAGTTGTGTCGGAGGTGAATGGGAGAGGGACAGATGTACCTAGGAGGAGGAATAACATAGCACAAGAGGGATACGACCATGTGGGGAGTCAAGTGTCTGGAAGGCACTCCCACAACTCCTAGAACTAACCCAGGAAGTAGAGTAGGTCACATCTAGGAAATCTCTTAGGGAGTTAAATAGATAAGCCATATGCCTTTAGGCCCGCACATTGAGTCAGGCAGAACTTGGATAGTAAGGATTACTGGTCAGTAGATAAACTTGGGAGCAGAGACACCTGGGTTAGGAAGGGATTCACCATCTCTAGATGAAAGAGCGAGACACAGTGCTTGGAGCTGTTTTATGATACGAATAAAAACCCTTGAACGGCCCTTGGGAGTCAGTGTTTTATTGAGGCCATCTGTGACAATATTCAATGAGTAAGGATGATGGAAGTTGTGCTCCAAAACATTTTGAGAGCTGCAGGGTGCAGACCATGCCCCAACGTCTCTTGGTATGCATACAGTAAGCCAGCATAGCAAAGTATAGCCATTTTATACAATTATTAACACTGTTCAAAAGTGATCAGGTATTTCAATAGAATGAGACGATCTTGCCCAGAGAATGTTTGTAGATGTTAGCAGTGACCTGCTCATCTTCCGGGGTAATGTTTTGCACTGGTAATCTGGCAATGGAGAACCAGTGCTCCCCTTCTATGGAACCATACAGTGAGGTTGTGCGGACAGGTTTCTGAAAAGAGAATGGGGGCATTAGGGTGATGGGCTAAGGCTGCAGTCCCAAGAGCTCTGGCAGTGCTATTTGAGGGTCCTGGGGTGCACGACCGGGAATGCTGGAGTAAGTGTCGGAGTAAATGTCATGTTCATGGACTCTTCATGCTGGGGTTGTTAGACGAAGATATATTGCAAATCTATTGTAAGCCGTGCCCCCCGTTTGCAGTCCAATCTGTGCATCCAGGCCCCAACCACTTTTTATGACATCCTTTTTACCAGGCACACATTGCTCCTTCCAAGGTCTAAATGTCAATTGCGGATGCTCGGCTCTGAGCATGCGCAAGCAGCCTTGAAGGCATCAGGATGTCCTGCAGGCACTCGAAAGGGATTTACCTTCATAAGAAGGAGACTCCTGAACAATATCAGCTTCATCATCAATATCATGTATAGGGTCTGACCCAGGATGCTGGGGTTCTATGTGAAATGACCTTTTTTTTAAAAAAAAGTCTCAAGAGAAAAAGACCCATGTACTTTGATAGATTTTCTTTTGTTCGGAAACCGTGCGGTTTTCCCCTTTTAAAAAAAAATATTCGGGGTGTTTCACCCGTTGAGCCCCCCATTGTTCTCAACCCCTCACCCTCACCCACGGGATTTCAGACCCAGCCCTCTGCCCCCACCCTCGGCATTTCAGTCCCAGCCCCCTCTCCCCTCACCCCCTAAACCAAAACACATACATGCAACACACACACCAACACACTTACCCGTTCTCCTCGACCTCCGCTTCCTGGTCGCGCAGAGCCTGTCAGCCCCTGCGTGCACTTGTGTGCGGCAGGGGCATGACTGTGATGTCGGGCCGCTATTAGCAGGCAGTCCCGACATCCAAAGATAGGCCTTGATGGGCCGCAGATGGTGCGCAGCGCGTAGGGCAAAGACAACACGACCACACGGTGAGAGTGCATAAACCCGAACTGGCGCTCTGACGCCAGTTCCGGTGATTTCTTTATTTTCCTAGTGTCACGTGGCCCGGAACTAACGGGGCACGTGACACCACATTCCTCCCCAACTTGGAGGTGTTTACACTCAGTTCAAACAGAAGTGGTCTAACAGGGTAATTACTTGTTCTCCTGTCTCCGAGTCTGTGTTGGTGGGGTTGTCTGTCTGTAAATTCCGTCCACCACGTATCCTTGAAGACGGGACGACGGTCGGGGTCTTTCCCTCAGCAGGTATCGAGTGCTACTTCTATCAGGTGCCTCCGCTCTTCGGGCTCCCTGCCTAACTGGGTCATCTTGCTGGACCGGTGTTCTGGAGGTTGGTGTCTGTCATGATGCCTACCTCCAAGGAGCCAGGTCCGACCCAGCGACCCCAGAGGCAGGCACCATTTCCCCCAGGGGAGTGCCAGCAGGCCCAAGCTGGGGCCCTTTTGGACGCAGTCCTGGCGCCTTAGGCGCCAGGCTCATAAAGCTAGACATGTGTTCAAGTGTTTTAATGTGCACTTACCTGATGCAGACCATGCTGCCACATCCAGGCCCTTCTTGAGGCCTGAATGGAACTACTTTACCTGTGGGACTACTTTCCACCCGGGTGTGGTCGGGGAAGGATACATACCTGATCGGAGGAAGGATACACACTTGGGACTTCTTCCAAAGCTATTTAAACCACACCCGATCAGCAACTCACGCTTCGCGTTGTTCTGCTCCTCGCAGCTGGACGCTCACCGTGTCAGCTCCTGCATCTGGACTCCAGCCACGCCTGTCAGCATCCTGGGTCACCTGCAAAGGGAGACAAGAGACCTTACCAGCTAAATCTGCACCACGGAGACATCCCTGACGATCCTGAAAGTGAAGACATTATTTTTAAAAGCATTTCGTTACGATCGCTGCAGCGCTGCATTTCACTCACCTTTCCTGGGTTCCTCCATCTTCAGCAGCGATCATCCGGATACACAGCCACTTCCCAGAGCCTAGAGAAAAAGACAAGAATAAGAGGTGAGAGAAGGAAGGGAATAAGACTTACCTGTTGGGTCATTCCCATTTCATTTCGGGTCTTGCCGCTTCCAGGCATTTTCCGGACCCCGGCCCCTATGGGGAAAAAAGACAAAGACATTGAATGAGCATATGCAAAGACAGTTCCCGAGCGCTCATCCAGAACTAACCTGCCATTTACTGGAACTGGAACTGCACGTTTCACTTCGGGTCGGTGCCATATCTCTGGCATTCCGAACCCCGGCCCCTAAGGGGAAAAAAGACATAAGCATTAGAGCTTGCTGCAAAAAGACAATGAACATTATTATTAAGCTTGGACTTTTGAACTTGCAACAGAACTTTTACAGAGCCTTACCTGAATAGTCAAGCTTACCTGAACTCTCATCAATCCTCAATCCAGTGAAGTAACTGGGTTTCAGCGCACCCCTGCATCAGAAGCAGGATGGAGAGCTCATCCTCCCTGACCCTAAGGTGAGACTTCACGGGGAATCGTGGAAGGGTATTGTGGAGGGTTGGAAGAGAGTGGGAGGCTTGAGCATAACTCAGTCAGTAGGTAATACTCCCTTTTCACACACAGGGGAATATTCCTGCGAGCCGGAGAAGCCAGAGTAGAGGGCCCTTCCTGTCCATCTTCAGAGTCCTGCGCTTCACCATTGAAGAAGCATCAGCACTCAAAGCCAGACCTGCGCCTCCGTGGGAATCAGGTGAGCGTTACAGTGTCGTAGTGCGGTCCTTGGGCGATGTTTGGCTCCGGGGTGTGTGTGGTGCTGTCGCCTCACTTCTTGGGGACACTGGTTGTTCTTCTCATAGTTCAGCTGGTACTTTCCTGAAGTGCGACACGTTTCTTGTCACGGTCTCACTTCCACGGGTGTCTGTGACCATGCTGTGGTTTGTCGCGCTGACTGTCCACGGTTGTAGCTCAAAATTAAGGGACATTATTTTTGGGTGTTGCTCGGTTCCTGACGATTACCGTATCACCTGGTGTTAGTTCTCTGTGGCGGGCTTGTCGGGCGATGCTTTCCTGTTCGTTCCACCTCAGTCGCATCGCGTCCATGGCTGGGATGTCTGGTTCGGGGGCTACGCACAGAGGGTGTATGGGGAGCTCTGCCTGTATCGGTACCCCGAGCATGAGGGCGGCGGGGCTGACGCCGGTGGATGAATGCGGGGTTTGCCAATGCGTTCTTAGAAACCGATAGACAGCCTTCAGCCAGGGATGTCCCTTTTCTTTGGCGATGCGAATAACTTTGTTCAGCGACCCCATGAATCTTTCTGCGTCGCCATTCGCTTGGGGCCATCTGGGGGTGATACGCTGGTGTTTGACGTTTATGTCCTTGAAGAACTCTCGCAGTTCTTGGCTGGTGAATGATGGGCCATTGTCGCTCTTCACTTTCCTCGGAATTCCATGTGTCGCGAAGATCTTTTCCAACGTGAGAATCGTGGTTTCTGCGTTTGTGGATGCAACGTGTTCTACCTCAGGATATCTGCTGAACTCGTCGATCACTACGAGTAGGTATCCTTCGCCAGCGATTGTGCAGTGATCCATGCTAACTGCATCCCATCGCTTGCTGCTTTTCGGAGCGCTGCTGATGGGCTCGGGGTTTTCAGGTCTCCTGGATGCTTGGCACGCCGCACATGACTCTACGAGCTCCATTACCCTTTGTTGTATATTGGGCATCCACATTCTGGATTTGAGGTATGCCGTTGTTTTGCTGATGCCTTGGTGTCCGCTGTGCGCTAGCTGGAGGGCTCTCTTCTCCAATGACTCGGGTAGTACAATGCGGTGACCCTTGAGGAGCACTCCTTCGGGGGCGATGGAGAGTTCGTGTCGTATCCCAAACAGTGCTCGGAGTTTGGTTTGAGCTGATGTGGTGCGCTGGGCTATGGACGTGAGGTAGGTTTTCCAGCTGCCTGACTGGATGGCAGCAATGGTGTGCTGCAAGATGGTGTCTGCCTCTGTTTCACTGGCTACTTCCTGTATGGTGAGGGCGCGCGGTCGGGCGCAGGCGACCACGTGGCATACGTGTTCATCGGTTTCCCTCGAGTGGTGTTGTTCTCCCTCGGTGGCGGGTCTCGGGTGACGGGACAGGTAGTCCGCTGTGTTGTCCGTCCCTGGACGGTAGTCGACCTCTATGTTATAGGGCTGCAGCTGCAGCATCCATTTCTCGATTCGTGCTAGCGGAGCCTCGGAATATCGGGATCAATGGTTTGTGATCGGAATAGACTTTTGCTTTCTTGCCGAGCAGGTATACTTTGAAATGGCGGCATCCCCACAGGATGGCAAGGGCTTCCTTCTCTATGTGAGCATAGTTTTGCTCTGGTTTGGTGAGCGCCCGACTGGCAAATGCAATAGGGAATACGTTCCCCTCATTGTCCGTTTGGGTTAGTACAGCTCCCAGGCCAACCGGGCTGGCGTCTACTAGGAGTTCAGTGTGCCTTTCTACGTTGAAAAACGCCATGGTTGTGGATGCTGATAACGTGTCCTTGATTTGCTGGAATGCTTGTTGGTGGACCGATGTCCACTCCCATTTCTGGTCTTTTTTGGTCAATTCACAGAGCGGGCTTGCGATGTTGGCGAGGTCTGGAATAAACCACGCGCAGTATGTCGCCATTCCCATAAAGCTTCTCACCTCTGTGGCTGATTGAGGTGCCTTTGTGTTCTTAATGTCATTTACCTTGGAAGGGTCCGAGGACACACCCTTGGCACTGAAAATATATCCAAAGAAACACAGATTTTCTTTTTCAAATTCACATTTCTCTGCATTCAGCGTTGGGCCTGCCATTTCCAATCTTCTCAGGACTGCGGCCAGACGTTTGTGATGCGCTCTCTCATTTGATGCGTACACAAGGATGTCGTCGCTAATGTTCGTGGTGCCATCTAGGCCAGTGATGACCTTGCGGATTTCATGCTGGAATACCTCGGCAGCTGACGATATTCCAAAGTTGAGCCGCTTATATCTCATTAGCCCAAGGTGAGAGGAGAATGTGGTGATGTACCTTGAATCTCTTGCTAATCTGAGCTGGTGATAGCCAGATCTGAGGTCTAGTTTGCTGAAGATCGTTGCTCAAGTGAGGTCCACGATGAGCTCGTCTATCGTTGGGGTTATGTGGCGTTCTCTTCCAATCGCTGCATTGGGAAGTCTCATGTCTATGCAAATTCTTACAGCGTTGGGCTGGTTAGGTTTTTGGGCCACCACCATTGGTGATACCCACGGGGTTGGTCCTGATGTCTTTTCAATTATCCCTGCTTCTTCGAGCTTGGTCAGTTCTTTCTCCACAGCTTCCCTCAGGTGGAAAGGTATCCGTCGATGTCGCACGGCTTTCGGCTCTATGGTGGGGTCTATGTGAAGTTTGATGGTGCGGCCTTTTAGACATCCTATGCCTTGGAACAGTTTTTTGTGTTGCTGAAGTAGATCGTCAAGTTCCTTGTGTTGGATGTTGAATGCGAAGTGGATTAGTTTAAGTTTTTCTGCTGTCCTGCAGCTGAGCAGTGTCTCACAGCCAGCGTCCACCACATAGATGCGCGCCCTGCAGATAGTGTTGTTGTGGGTGAAGTCTGACTTGAAGGACCTTCGCACGGGTAGGGGTTTCTTACATCCATACGCATATAGTCGGACCTTCTTCTTGTGCAGCTTGGGCTTCGGGTTAAGCTAGCTGAATGCTGTCGCTGGCATTACATTCACTGTTGCGCCGGTGTCAATGACTACTCTCAGCGGTTCACCATTGGCGATGACGGTACAGGATGGTCTCTTCCTTTGTCGTGACCGGCGAGGCTCGACGGCTGATTTGAGATGCACTCGATGTATCCGTTTGCTTCCTTTCTTCCGTCTCTCTTTCCGCTCAGGTGATATGCTATCGTCGCTGTTGTCGCTATCACTTGTGTCTGGGGATCTTTGGGAGTGGCAACGGCTCTGGCTTTTCCTTTCCGGTCCTGTCGGTGCGATGGTGTCCTCGGTGCAAACTTGTTTCGGCGCCCGGGTGCCGGTCGTGACGCAGTTTCTCTGCCACTCTGATTTGGTGGGTTCAGGCAGACTGCAGCATAGTGGTTTAGACGGTTGCATTTCTTGCACGTGGATCCCCATGCTGGGCAGGATTCCCCTTTGTGCCACGGGCCGCCACACCATTTGCAGGCATTGCTTCGTTCTGGCGGCGCTTGTGTCTTCTGGCTGTATTTCATGCGAGTGTTCTGGTGTTTGGATATGGTTGCGACGTCTTCTGACGGCTTAGGGTTGTCCAGCGGGAGTCTTTGGATCGCTGCTTCGATCACCGCCACTTGGTCTTCAGTTTTCTCACGGAGGCGTGCCATTTCTAGAATGCGGGACAGGCGTATGTTCCTTTCTGAGAGTATCGCTCTTCTTAGCTTTTCTGAGGAAATGCCATTAATTATTTGGAGGCGGATTGCGAATTCTTCGTCTGGGAACTCACAGCCTACTGCCATTTCGCAGAGGCGAGCATGAAATTTGTCCATGGTTTCCTTTTCGCGCTGCCTGGCCATGCAGAAATGGAAGCGTTCGTAGTCGGGGTTGAGATCTGGTTTGAACATGTTTGTGAGGATTGTCTTGGCCGTGTCGTAGTTGTTGTGATCTCTGCGGTCTGGGGTAGCGTTGAAAAGGCGCAGGGTGGCTGATCTGACGTTGAGTAAAAGGAAAGTGCGCTTCTTCTTCGGTATGGTAATGTCTCTGGCATCAAGGTGCATTTCAAATTGTTGTAACCAGATTTCCCATCTGATGGCTGCTCCCGTGGTAAATGGGTCAAATGGCGGCATGAGCGTGGTTAGTGCTGGGTCCGGGTGGTCAGTAGTGAGGCTCTTCCTGATGGATGTGCTCGTGCTGGCCCTCACAGGGCTAGTTTCAGAGCTTGACGTGTTGTTTGGGAGTTTCTGATGGTGAGGGTGGTTATGTGGGTTCACTTCACCGGTGTTTGCAACTCCCAGTGTCAACGTAAATTGTCCTGAGCTTACGCCTTTGACGTGAAGAGCCCGTTTGGGTGTGTTAGAAGTCTTTTCTCTCTTGTCTTTTGTTAGGGGTGGTGTTGCAATGTTGTCGCATTGGACACAAACACGTTCAGGAATTCAGGACGCTTTCCCACATCACGTTGGGGAAGGTGCTGAAGGTGCTCTGTAGCGGTGCGTATCTGTCATGATGCCCGCTCCCGGGGAGCCGGTTCAAGCCCGGCGTCCCCGAAAGCGGACAGCCAGTCCCCAAGGAAGGACCCAGCAACCCCATATAGGGGCCCTTTGGACAGTGTCCTGGTGCCTATGGCGCCAGGCTCATTATGGGAATGCTTGGGTGCAGTTACCTGATGCAGACCATGCTGCAGGATCCCGGCCTCCTTGAGGCCTGAAAGGAACTACTTTACCTGTGGGACTAATTTACCATCCGGGCGTGGTCGGGGAAGGATACATACCTGATTGGAGGAAGGATACATACCTGGAAATTCTTCCAGGGCTATTTAAACCCCATCCGAACAGCCACACGTGCTTCGCGTTGTTCTGCATCTAGCAGCTGGACGCTCACCGTGTCTGCTCCTGCATCCTGACTTCTGCCACGCCTGCCAGCATCCTGGATCACCTGCAAAGGAAGAGAAGAAGAGAACAGAAGAAGGAAAAGTCCTTACCTGCTAAATCCGCATCCCGGAGACATCTCGCCGACAATCCTGAAAAGGAAGACTTTAATTTAAAAGCTCATCGCATCGATCGCTGCAGCGCCGCATTCCACTCACCTTTACAGGGCGCCTCCATGTTCAGCAGCGATCATCCGGATTCGCAGTCACGCACCAGCGCCTAGGGAGAAAAAGACCAGAACAAAAGGTGAGAGAGAGAAGGGAATAAGGAAAGCTAAATCTCCATGTTAAGACTTACCTGTCGATTCATTCCCTCTTCATTTCGGGTCCGGAAATGCCAGGATGCGGCATTTCCGGACCCCGGCCCCTAAGGGGAAAAAGAGACATCAGCGTTAATAAGCGAATGAAAAGACATTACCAAAAAACGCTCATTAAAGACTTACCTGATTTCTACAAGGATTTCACCTCTCATCTCGGGTCGGTGCCTGTTCCCCGGCATTCCGTACCCTGGCCCCTATGGGGAAAAAGACACTAGCATTAGTACATTAATGCATGGACACAAGGGGAACCTCTTATCAAAAAACTTACCTGGAAGCCAAGCAAGTTTGGTTCTCACCAATCCGAAAATCCAGTGAAGTAACTGGATACCAACGTGCCCCTGCATTAGAAGCAGGATGGAGAGCTCGTCCTTCCAGACCCTAAGGTGAGACGCTATGAGAAATCACAGAAGGGTTTCAAGGAGGGTGAGAGGGGAAAGTGGGAGGCCGATTGCATTACCCCGCAGACAGTTAATCCCCTATTTTCGCCTACAGAAGGATACTTCTGGGAGCCAGACAAGCCAGATTTGGGGGCCCGGTCCAGTCCGTCTTCCGAACCCAGCGCATCACCTTAGAAGAGGTCACAGCAGCGCGAACCAGGCCAGCGCCTCCGTGGGAGTCAGGTGAGCGTAACAGTATCAACGTTTATGCTGTTGGGGCACTTGTTAATGCAGCACGTATCGATACGCGGCCTTCACGCGTGTTAATGCGCGCTCTTTGGAGACGTTGGGGCACTTGATTTCTGACCTTATTGAGGCCGGCGGGTGTGCCGGAGATGCGGTGGTCGATGCGCGCTCTCCCTGAATGGGTACTCCTGCTGCGCGTGTTACACACGGTCGGCCACACGTGGTCGGTCGGTGCGCGTATGCTACGCCGCTGTGTTGCGCGGCATCTCACCGGGTGCTGGTGCTGTGTGTGTTCCGTGTGTCCCGCGATGCTGGTCCAGGCCAACACATGGCTCTGTTTTCTGTTGCCGCCGTGCAGGCAGTACGGGCCAACCGGTGCGCGTCAGACTGCGTGGCTCCGCTGATGTGCCGGGCTGATGGGGCAGCCACACGTGGCTCTCTCTTCCGCTTCCAGGCAGTCCCGACATCCAAAGATAGGCCTTGATGGGCCGCAGATGGTGCGCAGCGTGTAGGGCAAAGACAACACGACCACAAGGTTAGAGTGCATAAACCCGGACTGGCGCGCTGACGCCAGTTCGGGTGATTCCTTTATTTTCCTAGTGTCACGTGGCCCAGAACTAACAGGGCACGTGACACCACAATGACATTTCAGTTTAGAAAGACTACTCCGTGCGGTCACCGAGCAGTCTTTCTAAAGCGACTTTTCAGTGAAAGGATCTTTAGAAAAAGATCTTTTCACTGGGAACGGCTGCAGTTGTCTGCTGGCTTTTTGTGTGGATTCTTTGCACCTCCGGATTATTTTCTGATTGGTCTGACTTCTGCCCCACTCTCCTTCCATGGTGTTGTCCATTGGGAATGGCTCACCCAGGATAATGTCCAGTACTAGCATGGTGAGCAAAGCAGTGACAGAGGGCCCTGCCACAAAAAGAAAAGAACACATGTTCTTTATGGGCCTTCACAAGAACAGATCAGACAGTACTGCATCCCCATAAAGTATCACACCCTTCCAAAATCCAATAGAAAACGCAGGAGTCACTTGTAATGGGAACCCCTTAATAGACGGTACTGTACGCCCATGATGTCTCGAAATCTTTCCAGCGGCAATAGAAAAAGAGTGAGACACTCCTATTGGGAACGGGGTTAATGTGAAGCACATGGTACACAGTACTGTATTATCCCTGTATAGAAGCAAATCCTTCCAGTGCCACGAACAATGGAAGATGCAATTCTTTATGATGGGGGAAGAGACAATAAAGAGACGCTACTGAATACAGCAGAGTGCAGCAACTTACCCATGGTGGTGGTAAACGGGAATTTTTTTAAAATTTTTTTTTTTTGTGTTAACCGCTTGGTTTTTACAAAAGTCAATCTTCCAACTTGGGACACCACTTTGATTTCGTGGCTGAGCCATTATCGGACTTGGAGGCGCTTCATTCTAAGTTCGTTTGGAGGACACTTACGACGGGAGTGTTGGCCCTTCTAAGGGCAACGTCCAGGAATTTAGCAGTCATCCTGGACAATCTGGGGGAATCTCCAGCGATTAGACGGTACCAGCGAGTTTCTTCATCCAGAGCAATTTCGTTGGATGCGAGTGGTGCCAAGTATTTTTGTCTTTCTGTTGCTAAGGCTGAGCATGACATGAGAAGATGGTAGATCGTTTCAACTTGAGTTGGATCTTCACATAGGCGACAGTGGGGTCCGGGACACGTGCTCTTGAAGCTAGGATTTCCCTTGTGTTGAGTAGATTCAGTCTTGCTCTCATAAAGGTCTTCCTCAGGTTCTTCTCTGGGAATCTTTCACAATATTTTAGAGGGATCCTCAGTCGATTGTGCGTGGGTGGCAGATGCTCTAGGGATTTGTATTGCAGGATCCTCTCACTAGTGTTGATCCAATCCTGATCTTCTAATTTCTTTTTTACTCTCCCAGGGTTATTTAGGAGTGTTTCACTCGAACAGGCCACTTCTTCCAGTTTTTCGTGTATTTTTTTTCCCCAATCAAGTAGTGGTTTGCAGGTGCCTTTAGTAATTTCACTTTCCATGAGTTGGAAAATCGGCAGTGAACCGGGGGACAACATTTTTCTGTAGAGTTGTACTGCGCTTTGAGTTACCACTGAGGCTATAGACGGATAGGTGCAGATTTCGGTAGCGCCAAGACTGACTTCCAGAGGTAGCCTTCAAGCTTGGTCCAAATTTCCGATGGCAGGGAGAGGTTTGCCGCCATTCCATAGGTTAGTGCTGGTATAACCTTTGATTTATAAAACTGGAGAGCTTGAGACCACGAAAATTTTCCAAATTTCGTATCCACAGCACGAGTTTGAGCTGTGAGACTGTGGATTTTTTCCCACAGCGAGTTTAGAAGAGAGTTGTCTTTCAGAGTATTGTCAATCATGACACCAAGGTATTTGAATTCTTTCACTGATTCAATTTTAGTTTTATTCAGATAGCATGAATGTGCTGTCTTTAATTCCTTAGTGGTTTTGCAGAAAGAGATGATTTTGGTTTTCTTTGAGTTGATCTTTAAGTTATTAAGATCCATGTAAGCTGATAGGTTGGGAATCTGTCTTTGGAGTCCGATGGCCGTTTGATCCAGCAGGATCAGATTGTCCGCATACCATAGCCTAGAAAATGTCAAGGGCTGGGGATTTCCTGGCCCACTCTTTGCTGACCACAATCGTACTGCCGTGAGCAGTCCCGCTAAAGGCCTTCCCGCGATGGGCTTCTGAGCTGGGGAAACTTCAATTGTGAATCCCTCGAGAGAAGGTTTGTCTACTAGCCATGTTTCTTGGAAACAGATTAGGTCGAATTTGTTCCAGTTTGTGTCGCTGGGTTTGGTTAAATGAATATAACCTCTTGTATTCCATGACGCCATCTGTAATACCGTTTCTTTCCACCGTTGGTCCGCATTAGGTGTGAGAATCTTCGAAATGATGGCATCATGGGTTGACTGCTAGTCCTTCTTGATACGACCAAAGGTGTCAAGAGATCCATTTCCAAGGTTTTGATGACATCGCTGGCATTGGGGCTTAATTAGACTGCACAGTCTGTTCATTCTTTAAGTGGTAGGTCTTTGGACTTCCCTCTCGGCGTCTAGAGTAGTTAGGTGTCATGTGATTCGTTTTAAGTCCTTTAGGAGGGTAGTAGTTTTGTTTATCCCTCGCTTCGTTTCCACGTTCCGGCGCGACATCTCGTCTTCTGTTTTCCTCTGTAGAGGGGGCTGCTTTCGCCTCGACATCACATTTTGCTGAGAACTCCCGTTCGGTCCTTTCCCCCTCTTCTCGCTCTTTTATCCCGGTCCGGAGTTTTTCTAATTTCAGGCCCAGGCGTTGTAGATCTTTTGATATTTCTAAAGGCCATTCTTTTAGGGCATTTGATCTTACATGTAGATATGCTTTGGCTCTGTGGTCCCTGTGGTATGGTTCCACCAAGACCAGATCATTGGTTGATAGATGTCGTAATTTTCCGACTTTCGCCGTTATCTTTAGAACAGTTCTTCTATTCAGTACCATGTAGCTGTCTCTGGCCGAAGTTTGCTCCAGCTTGAAAAGGGTCGTTTCAGTAAGTTTTAAGTCTTTTTTTGCTATGGGTTTTATGCGTCTGAGATCTTCTTTATGTGAGTACCTCCGGTGTTTTCTTCGGTCTTGTTTTTGCGTGTGCCATTGATGCCTCTCAGATTCTCTGTTCTGAGAGCGGTTCTTTTTTTAATTTTTTTTTAAAGCTTCTATGGCTTCCAATCCGGTAGTGGGCGTGTTCGAGCGGGGTCTTTCCGGTCGGCTTGTCCCTCCTTGTTCTTCGTTGGATTCTTTCGGAGGTGGAGGCTGACCCACTTTTTTCCGGGCACCTGTCGTTATCTGCCATGCTTCTTCTATTTGGGGTTCTGTAATTGCCGTGATCATTTCGACACAATCCAAGGTCTGGGAGCAGTTTGAAGAATCTAGACCGGGGCTTGAGACGGGGGGCCCTTGTGAGGCATCAGACAGGTCTTGTTCTTTCTGGGTACTGGTTTTGTCTGGGCCACTGCTTCCTTTGTTTTCCCTTACTTTGGTAGGCCTGGTATCTAGGGAGTTTTCACAGTGAATGAATACACCTTGCTAAAAAGTTTGCTTATATTAATTATACGGACACAGTTGTGGAAGAACACTAACAGTACAGTTAGTCTTCAAGTATACACACATGTACCAATTCTCCTGTTTTCGATCCTACAGAGCACTATGATTTATACTTACCAGTCTATGAGATAAATATCTCAACTTACCTTATATAAGGTGAGAGTACACTTTTTATTCCTAATTAGAGAGGGTTAAACGGCTAGTTATTTAGACAAACAACCAGTAATGTAAAGTACACTGAAAGATGAATGGGGCCACAATTTTGCATGACGTGGCATCGGTATCCCTACAAAATATACCCACCAAAAATATTGCCATACATATGGCCGTTTGTCTCGCCATAGGCGATATTTTTGGGGAGGATATTTTGTGGGAGCGGGGGTTACGGGGGTGTCCGCCGCACATTTTAAAATAATGCAGGGGATGCGGGGGATATTTTTGTATCGTGATATTTTTGTGGGATATTAAGACATGGAACCGTGGCATCAAGGTGCGGAACTAGTGTCTCAACACTTAATGTTATTTGTAAGATCACAGTGGTATGCAAGGTGAAGGGGTTCTTCAAATAAGTTACAAAGCACCTATATCCACAGGTGGTGTAATAGTAGATTGCAGCATGGGCTAAAACACTGAACACATTTTTGCAACACTGGTATCGACATGATTTTTTTTAATGTGCTGGCCTGTTTTCCCCCTTACTTAAACCTCAGTTTATCATTTGTATTTCCTTACAGGGATTCTTTCAAGTTCAATATGATTATTGGACCAGCCTTGAGAAAGACTGAAAGCACGGTCGAAACACGTGTAGGTGAATGGGCAACACCATTGTTTAGATATTAGAAGACTTAAGGTGCTGTGGGAAATACAATATGTTAGGAATGGATGTTTATTCAGAATACGTATGTTAGGAATATGTTGTAAACCTATTGAGTGATATTATCTACATGTACTAAACCTTTGTATTGGTACACAAGCAGAGCAGTCGCAGTTATTTATGGTTTAACCGTCCTAGGTTTGGATTAAGACAGACTGCAATTGACTGTTTATTTATGTATCACAATGATTGAGAGTGACATTATCCACATGTGAACCTACCACATTAAAAGCTATACATTTGCAGGTATAATTATCTGGTCAGAATAGACTCTTCCTTTATATAGTTTTATATTATACTTAGCTGTGTGCTTGGGAGGTGGTGTATAATTCATTGCTTCCTTTTTTTAACCCTCCCCATCCCATGGTTGGTCCGCTATTCCTATCCAATCTAGCTGAGTGTACCCCGCACAGGAGGTGCTAAAAACATTAGAAATTGCAAATAGAGGGCTAAGTCCCACCCCTTTTCTCCTCACAGGGCTGCCGTGAGATAGTAATGGCAGTATGCAATGCCAAGTGTTCGGGTTTGTGGTAGAGAGCCTAGGCATGACTTCCTCCAAGGCGAGTAAAGTCTTGTTATGTGTTTGCAACTCCAGTAAAAGTCCTGGGCGGTCTAAGTCATTGGCAGCGGTTTCGCTGCTGCATGCTCCAGCGCTGGGGAAAGGTACGCAGCGCCGGGTAGGACACCATGTAAGATATCTGTTCCCTCTCTTGCTGTTGTTCTCTCGCTGCATGATGTCTGTGGCTCTTCTTGCAGCGTACCCAAGGTGTGGAGCCTAGCTCTCTCTTGCTGTTGTTCTCTCTCCACCTGATGTCTGCCGCTCTTTGCAGCGTACCCAAGGTGTGGAGCCTAGCTCTCTCTTGCTGTTGTTCTCTCTCCGCCTGATGTCTGCTGCTCTTCTTGCAGCGTACCCAGCTTGTGGAGCGTAGCTGAATCCTAGTTTTGTGAGTGGTCTCGCAGTAGTGCCCTTGCCTCACTGTTGAGTCTAGGAGACTACGAAATATCTTGACCAACCTTTGGAGTCACAGGCATGGTGGGATGCAATTCAGTACTGCACATAAACAAACAGGCTCATGGGGGGGGGCAGGGGGAGCCCGATTAAGGGCTCTGCCAGCTGCCACCTTCCCCATCTGGTGTAGGTCTGGCTCTGGATTCCTCCCTGGTGGGCCTCCCACCCCAGGCTGAGAGGGGTTCCCATCCCCACTTGACAAAGTTAGGGAACTGACTTTGTTACACATCTCATCTTTATTTGCATTATTCTGTTATAAAAAAAAGACCTCTGCGAAGAAGCTCTTTCATCTCCAGGAGACAGACAACAACTGACATTTAATAAATGGTATGTTGTGTAGTGTTGAGAATCTGCACTTTTGAAGACTGCATCGCCTGATAATGTGTTTTTGTTCAATACATTCTATTTTGTCAGTCTCTCTGTGTCTGCATTTTCATTTCTAGTCATCGAAAACAGTAATTCCCAAAAACATGACACCTATGTCTCCTAACCCCACACCCTGCCATGGCCTATAGACTCTGCCTGCTCTTAGAACACACTAAAAAGCATGCAAAGTTCATGGGCCTCTCTACCTTCCAGCTGGCATCAGAAAACTCATGTGGGCGGAGATGTAGGCGGGTTTCCTGGGCAGAGCAGATTTCCCATAGAGGATCCCACCACTTGTGGGGAGTCTGTACCAAAATGGCACTAATACAGGGATAACCGCGGAAAGTATCATTCTGCACCCTCATTGACATGAGGCTGTGAGATATGTTTTGCATACCAAATATATATTATGTAAATGTACAGTGGATCACTTACCTCTATTTTCAAACACAGGTTGAAATGAACCCACCCATTGTCCTCATCTGCCTTCTCTCTTTTTTTCCTCTCTATGCAGCTTGCTCTTGTGAGATGACCCCTACCACAGACCCCGTAAGGACAGAGCTCAGAGTGGACAGATTCGAAATTACACTGCTTGACCTGGCCGGGGGACCGCGCTTCAGGGGCACGTGGCGTAACTGCTACAATGAGGCTCATGGGATCATTTATGTTGTGGATTCTAGTGACACAGAGAGGGTAGAAGAGGCCAAATGGATATTGGCCAGTGTTCTGTGTCACCCCAAAGTATCTGGCAAGCCGCTTCTACTGTAAGGATCCTTGAAACATTTGACTTGTGTGGCTCTGTGTTTATTTGTTCTTAAAAGGGGATGGGAGATTGAAATGTGTTTTGAGGTGCACCTTTCATACACTATACACTCTGTTCGAGAGAACATAATTTAATAATCTAAGGCTTAAGCAAAAAAGGTGTCATAAAGGTAAACATGTTTTTTGTCATTCCAATCCACGGTAATTTGGTTGGAATTGAAAGAGCCATGTTTGTTATGTTTGTTCGTGGTTAGCTATCTGTGAAGAAAGTCAAATGTGCAGAGCAGCACAAAACTCAGGTTAAGATTGTTTTTGAAACGGCTAAATATAATGACCAATGCCGAATTACTTACTGGTAATCTTCATTTCACCCACTCTTCCTCACCCCATTCCTAAATAATGAGGAGATCCACGCTTCTAGACAGGAAACAATGCTGTGAACTTTAACAAAAAAACGTTTCTTTCCTTTTCTTGAGTTAAGAATCCTCCTCTCTCGCCATGCAGTGAATAAGGGTATGTCCCATTCATACACCCACTGGTTATACCAAGCAGATGGCCTGCCCATCTCTCTCGCATGGGGGGGTTCAGGAAGCAGAACTGGGATTTGGAAGGGTAGGACTAAGTGTATTGAAGATTACTGGTAAGTAATCTGGCCATTACTTCTTTGTCATTCTTCCTTGTCCCAGTCCTCAGATAAGGAGAATATACCGAGCTGGGGCTTGGCACTATCATAAAAGAACAAAAACACCACACTTATTGATGGACACAGGTGAATTTATTCAGTGGAGACCAGAGTGCTATTGCTGTGCCTTCAGGATAGAGAATCCAATGGCCACAGGGCCTTCAGGAAGATGCGGGCTATGATATGAAAGGGACGTGCCCGGATTGACCCAAGTTACGGCCTGGCAAATGTGGGTTGATTGATTGATTGATTGATATACTTTTTGTAGAGCGCTATGTCACCCATAGGCCTCAAATCGCTTCAACATGACAAGACAAACAAAATAGGTAACACAGCAAAGAGGAAATAGAATCCGCGGAAGTCAAGGGAGGAGCTTGTCGGGCTATTTATAATGACTAGCCAGGAAATGTATTGAACAAAAGGGTCTTAATGCCCCTTTTAAAAAGTCTGTAAGGGAGGTTTTTTGCCGAAGCTCTGGTGAGAGTTTGTACCACAGGGTCGGCGCCTGACAGTCAAACATGGTACCTCCAAAGGTTTTTAGTTTAGATCCCGGTTGAAATAGCTTTGAAGGATCGTAGACAACAACCAGGAACGAAAGTGATATGACGATTTGACAAATACTGTGGTGGCACTCCATTGCAACATTTGATAGACAGTAATTTATGCGTGATCTGATGTTTAATGGCGAGCCATTGTAGACCTCTTCTGGCCTTTGTGACATGATCTTTTCTAGAAAGGCCACAGACCGCTTTCACGGCTCCATTTTGAGTACCCAATAATAGACAATTACAATAGTCTAGCCATGAATTAATCAAGGCAGAGGCAAGTAGATCGCTATTCTATTAAGAGATATAGGGGTGAATATGGTGAAGACGTTTCATGACCGATCCACAGGATGCCCAAACCTGGTCTACATGTGATTTCATTGATAATTCCGCATCTAGGATAATACCCAAGGTTTATACCTTCCCAGATACGTTGATTTTATTCCCAGCTATAAGGAAACGTTCATATTCTGATGGCAATTTATTATGTTTTTTTCCTGAAAGCTATTTTTTTAAAATGTATTTATTTGTGTTAGTTGTTAATTACAACTTTTCAAATATATAAAAACACAGATTGACACCATACAGCTGCCATTTTGAATAAATAATACAATAACAATAAATACTGACATTTAGACTAAAAACAAATGTGCTATACAATTCCATCCATCTGGTACAAGTTCAAAGAAGTCATCACAACAAATATGATATTATCCAAAACAGCATATTTCCTCATGAATTTGTAAGGCCAAATAAGAACCTAGCTGTAGCAATATTTACAGACACGGATTCAGCATAAAAAATCTTCGACCATAAAATATCCTCAGTTAAAATCTTGTATTGACTAAAATACTTAAAAAACACATCTTTACTCTGTTGAGCTAGGTTTGGGTAAGAAACAATTAAGAGTTTTGGAGCGCCTGGCAGACTGTAGTTTAGTGGGCCATAGGTTTAGCCACAGTTTCAGTAAAATATCTGCATATCTATTATCAGCACATTTTGGAAGGTATGATGGAGTCGTATGTAAGGATTTTAGAATGAAATCACAGATGTTAAAACTTGAGTAAGTTAAACATTTGTCCCATGGCATACGCCAATCCCACGAGTAAAACTTAGATTTTGCTTTATCTGGATTTTCAACCAGGGTTTGGAGTGAGATGTCAGCCTTTGACAAGAATTGTTTACAATATGATTCCCAGTCATAAAGAGAGCTAGACCTGTGTCCATTCAAAACAGCAGACACCACTGGGATTAAAGTTTTTGCCTTCGTTGGATTAGTAATACATTTTCTATATAAAGTTGCCATGCTACCGTTGTGGCTAAGGATACCAGCCAAAATTCATATCTTAGAATTACTACTGGTATACTCTTTGATAAGGATAATATTTTTTTCCAGTACATGCCCTCTATATATTCACAATTGGGGTGATGTCTTGGCTGCTTGCATTGGGCTCCAAATGTGATTACTGGAACTACCTTCTACTTAAAAAATATGATTATCGGGGATGTGTGAAGTTCTGCCATATCTCTTTTGAATGAGTCTGGCTTGAGACGTTAGAGGCTGCATTTTCTGTTTTAGTTCCATTCGATAGGGAAGATCTATGATGCTACTATTAATATTCTGGGCCAAGTATTTATATCCATGTACAGTTGAAAGCTGGGTATTGCTAAGTACCCAGCAAAATTTGCATTTTGCTTTGCTTGAAGTAGGCCAAAATATTAGACTGTTAGATTTTTTGAAATTAATGGTTAAACCTTTTTCCTGGGCATAGCTTTGCAAAGCGGTCAGTTTTCGTTGGAGGCCCACTGGTGTTTGATCTAATAAAACTAAATTGTCTGCATATAAAATCCAGTATACATGTTTTGGTGGGAAGGAACGTGTCTGATTTAAAACAAGGTTAATATTATTAATATCAAAATCAAAAAGAATTGAAGCTAAAATGCAACCTTGTTTCAAACCTCAGAAAGTTGATATTGCAGTCATTAATAAACCATCGTTTGTTAGCTTTTCTTTGATAGATGTGTCTGAATAAAATTGATAAATTAAGTTTAAAACATATGCCAGGCAGCCTTCTTGCATCAATTTTAGCCAAAGCAGCTCATGAGAGACTGAATCAAAGGCTGTTTAAAATCAATGAAGGCTAAATAAATCAGTTGACCTGTGTTAAAAGCTTGATTTTTGATTGTAGATAGCAATAGTAGATTCAAGGGCATCCCTATACCCTTGACAAAACCTGACTGGTGACAGTCAAGTAAATCAGCTTGTTGCAACTATTTTAAAAGGTCTTTTAAATTAGCCAGGCAAATATTTTTTCAGGAATGTCCAAGAGGGCAATGGGGCAATAATTCCCTGGGTCAGCTCGATTGTCCTTTTTAAAAATAGGTATTATAATAGACTCTTTCCATGATTGTGGGATAAAACCCGTATTTTGTACATTAAAAAAAATTGTTTCTAGAATTGATGCCCACTCATAGGGGTATTTTTTCAGAATGGCATTGCAAAGGCTGTCAGGGCCTGGAGCTTGCGAGCTGCTTAGCTTATTAATGTATAGTGGTATGTCCGTTAGATCAAAATCTAAAAAGGTTGAATTAATTTTTGGAATTCCTACTAACGTAGGTAGCAATGGTGATCTTACAAATAAAGCTGCAAAATGACTAACCCATGCCTTTTCACTAACTGAATTTAGTGTGAGGGACTCTGTTGCAGACACTGGGTCCTCTTTTAGAAGATTCCATATTTGGCCAGTTGATTTGCTTATGATTGCAGTTTACATTTTTTCGCCATCAGTTTGCCATTGATTGTTTTGTATTTGGCGGATTATATTTCTATAACGCGATCGAATGTTAGAACTGCCTTTGTAGTTACTAGTGTTAGAACATTGATTTAATTCATGACGCCTTGCAGTTTTCAATGCTTGAATGGTTGGATTAAAGGAGTGGCGATGTTTAAATATCGGTTGATTGGGACGAGTAGTGATCTCTTCAATTAGCATTAATGTATCTAGATATTCTACTCATATAGAGGCAGAAGCTGCATGCGTGTGCTTGTCAGGATTCGCATGTTCGTGATTGCCCTCGTAGTGTAGCCGATGAATTCTACCCTACAATATAAGCCTGTGTGTGTATACAATGAAACCAACACCAGGGATCGATTGTTTGGAAGAATTGACCTAAAACGCGTGGCAGGAGACTCCCTAAACCGGAAACGAAAAGATTGGTTAACAACAATCTTAATTCTTTCCTTGGCAAAGTATAACAGCTAGATCAGTATAATACCTTAATGTAGATACTCAAATGACCCCAAGGAAAATAAGCTTGAAAACTGTATCACAGAATGGAAGCCCTGGAAGCTCTGTTTTCTAAGTACAAGAAAAGACACAATGGAAAAGAATTCAAAATACTCATAAGTGACCAAATCGTGAAGGAAAAGCAAAATAGGACAGACCCTTCTTACCATGGGATGTTCAGGAGACCATCAGAGGCAGGACAAGCGCTCCAAATAAGACTGTAGGGTACAACAGATCTAGGACTATTCCCGACGGCACACGAACGCCTATGGAGAGGAAGTCCAACAAGCACACCTGACGAAACGAGGACTCTCCTCCCTTTCTTCCCAGGGTACAATGGCAGTCTCTAGTCCGTACCGAAGAAAGGTGAGGAGGAGGTACCCACAGTCTTATGCAGGAGAGCACTTGCGGTTAAATGGGTCCGTGGTGGTTTCAGTAGTCTGAGGATCTCCGGGTCACAGCACACGATAAAGAACAATCACAAAATCGAGAGGCGAAGGCAATCCGCTTAGGCAGTCCGAGTTGGCAACGTGCAGGAAATAGACAGGTGTTTGAATCGGGAGGCGAAGGCAATCCGCTTTGGCAGTCCGAGTTGGCAACATGCAGGAAATAGACAGCGTTTGAATCGGGAGGCGAAGGCAATCCGCTAGGCAGTCCAGGTTGGCAACAGGGATTTCTGAGGGAGACGAAGAGGTAGGTCTGAAGCAGGAAGAGACACACAGTAGCAAGAACAAGGCAGAAGAGGAGGAAAGAGGAAAAATGATGAGTACAGGAGTACAGAAGGATTAAGTCTCTTATTAGACTCTCACACCGGCAATAACCATAAAGTAGGCAACTTGACAGCAAGAACAAAACATAGTTCGCAACTAATCAGAAGCAATGAGTGTCGGGAGAGGAGGAGTTTTATGATGTTACGGTCACATGATCGTAACGTGCGTCTGACGTCAGGTGCATCGGCTTCTCACACTCAGTTTCCATGGCAACCTCCAACGGGAAGAGAAAGAGGTATATTTTCGTATTAGCCGGCATCTGCAAGGTGATTCTGCCTTCCTAAGAGGGGGTTTATATATTCGCGCCTGTGAGTGCGTGTGTGTATTTCGTACTTTGGAAAGTCCATACTGTCTCTGACAATACGGAGATGGAATCGGCCTCCCTTGATTCCTGACAGTACCCCACCTCAAAGAACGCTTCCCCCGACGGAATGACCAGAAATCCTGCAAACACTCTGGGGCGTGAATATGAGCCAAAGGTTCCCATGTTCGATCTTCGGGACCATAGCCCTTCCAATCCACCAGAAACAGATGTACCCCCCGACAGACCTTGGTGTCTAAAATCTGCTGCACCACATATTCATCTGAGCCTTTCACTGGTAGGGGACGTTTGGGAGGCAACAACCGAGAACCTTCCTGGATAGGTTTCAGTAGAGAAACATGGAACACCAAGTGTATCCTCCAGGTGGCTGGAAGTTGTAACCGAACAGTCACTGGATTGATCACTTCCGTAATAGTAAAAGGTCCAGAGAAACGAGGTAACAGAGAACTACGACCGGCTAAGCATAAATTCTTTGTAGACAACCATACCTGCATACCCTTAGAATAGGCCAGAGAATCCAAACGATGGGCATCAGCGTGTTTCTTGGTACAGCGTTGAGCCTCCAAGAGATGCCGTCTAACTTGGGAATGCAAGACTGTGAGAGACCGAACACATGTATTAGCTGCCGGGTTACTAGAACCGGACAACGAAGACAAGGGGAGAGTGCAAGGATGGTGTCCATAAAGGGCAAAGAAAGGCGTAGTACCAGTAGCCGTATGGAATGAATTATAGGCGAACTCGGCCATGGCCAGCAGGGACAGCCAAGAACCTTGGTGGTGTAACAAGAGACAACGAAGGTATTGTTCAGGGGTTGCATTCACTCTCTCCGTTTGCCCATCCATCTGGGGATGATAGGAGCTGGAATATCTATCATCTATACCTAATGAGGCGGTGATGGCTCTCCAAAAGTGAGAGGTAAACTGTGAACCCCTATCTGTGATGATAATGCTGGGAAGACCGAATCGTCTGAAGACCTGAGAAACAAATAAGTCCGCCAACACTGGAGCTGACGGCAAACCACAACAAGGGATAAACAAAGCAGTCTTAGTCAAGTAGTCGACAATAACCCAAATGGTATTGTACCCCGTAATAGGTGACAAATCTACAATAAAGTCCATTGAAATCATATACCAAGGCAATCTGGGAAAAGGTAGCGGTTGTAAAAGCCCCATGGGTTTGGTGTGAGAAGCTTTACCTTGAGCACAAACAGTACAGGTCTTGACACAGTGACTAGTATCCATTTTCATGGTTGGTCACCAGCTCCACCTGTTGAGTAATTCTAAGGTCTTTCTGGCACCAGGGTGTGCCGAGACTTTGGAATCGTGACACCACTGAAATGCCAGAGAACGAGTTGCATCGGTAGGAAGAATGATTTTCTCATGAACATAGGGTAATGAGTGCACAACCTTGATACCTTCTTCTTTGATGGTCTGTGGATTCTGCTCCACCCAAGCCACCAGGAGAGATCTTAATGAGGCGTCTACATTGCAACCACACACCACCTGTTGAGGAAGTAAAACAGAGGTAGGAGCAGGTTTCGATATCGTGGTTCCAGGAATGTGTGCGAGAGCGTCAGCCTTAGAGTTACATGAACCAGGATGATATGTATGTAATTGTGAAGTTAAAAGCAGATAAAAAACTCAAGCCAACAAGCACACCTAGCTGTAGTGCACTTCAGTGATTGAAGGGAGACCAAATTGCGATGATCAGTGTATACCTGAATGGGTTCATTAGTACCAAGTAAATGATGCCTCCAAACCATGAATGTGTCTCTGACGGCTAACAGTTCTCTTTCAGTAATGGTATAATTCCGTTCATGAATGGTAAGCTTTCTAGAATGATAAGCTACAGGATGAAGGGCATTCGAATTACGACAAGCCTGGGATAACACTGCACCTACTGAATTATCTGAAGCATCTGCTTCGACCACAAATGGCAGGTCCGGGTTTGGATGTAGAACAACAGGGGCTGTGGTAAAGGCCAACTTGAGTGATTGGAAAGCTTTGTGGGCTGCTACATCCCATACAAATGACTTCTTGCTACTGGTCAAATCTTTCAGAGTTGGCCAATCCAGAACGGCCCTGACCTTAGCTGTGCTCATTTGAATCCCCTGGTCCATGATTTCATACCCCAGAAACTCAACGGAGGATACATGAAAAACACATTTTTCCATTTTGGTGTACAATGAATGTTCTCTTAATCATTGTAAAACCAAACCGACATGGTGTACGTGACTTTCATAAGACTCGGAATCGATCAAAATATCGTCTAGGTGAATGACGAGGAATTGATCCATCAAATCCCTGAAAATGTCATTAACGAAATCTTGGAAGGTCGCCGGGGCATTGCACAAACTGAAGGGCATTACGCAATATTCGAAAAGGTCATACTTTCTTGAATGCCGTTTTCCACTCGTCGGATTCTAACTAAATTGTAAGCCCCGCGTAAATCCAGTTTGGTAAAGATTTTCGAAGACCCAAGCTGGTCAAGTAGGACGGATATCAAAGGAATCGGGTACTGATTTCTGATGGTAATGGCATTCAAGACTCGATAATCTATACAAGGTCTTAGGTCCCCTTCCTTCTTGGGTACGAAGAACATAGGCGATGCGGCGGGTGAACGTGAATGACGAATAAACCCAGACTTCAAAAATTTGTCAATATACTCTTTAAGAATCATGTCTTCTTTCTGCGTAAGAGAATAGATACGTCCAGTGGGTATTTTAGCCCCAAGGACCAAGTCAACAGGACAATCATACGGCCTATGAGGTGGAAGAGATTCTGCTCCTTTGGCATCAAACACATCTCTAAAGGACATGTATTCCTTTGGTAGGCTGTTGCTAATGACCGCTCCAATGGAGGAAACACTGTGTAACAAGGGTCGACAGGGATTGCTGGGTTCTGGAGTCGAAGAAAAACAAGAAGACTCACAATGAGAGGACATACATTCCAGTTCCCCAGTATTCCAATCCACCACAGGATTGTGGAGATTTAACCAAGGCAGGCCCAATATCAAACGGCATTGTGGTGCTGCTATAATGTCAAAACTGATGTTTTCAACATGACCTTGATTAGTGGTTAGTGTTAGATCAACCGTTTGTTCTGTGACTAAACCGGAAAGCAACGTTGTACCATCCACCGCATTGACCACCTCTGGTTGGGTCTTTTGTACCCGTGGGATACCCAACCTTTTGGCAAAATCATTATCAATATAATTACCTGTCGCTCCTGAATCTAGTACAGCATCGATGAACCACTCATGATCTGGAGAGCAGGAACATCGGGTAGGTATGGAAAAAGGCCTTGTAATCCAGGGAGTCAAGAAACGTTGAGCTCGGCAAATTGACTCCTTCTGCTTTCGAGCTTTGGCATTTCCCCGACGTTTAAGTTTCTTAGTACAGGCTTTTACCAGATGTTCTGATGACCCGCAGTAAAAACATAGATTGTTTCTTCTTTCGTAATTCCCTTTCTTCAGGGGTTAGTGGACCACAGATGGCACCTATTTGCATAGGTTCTGAAGCGCCCGATACAGGAGTTGGAGGTAATAAGGCCAAAGGTGTAGAGGATCGTTTTTCACCCTTCCTTTCTGCTCATCGGGAGTCTATTTGGAGAACCATATCTAAGAGTTCGGGAAAAGTGGTGGGTACGATCGGGACCGTGGACAGGGTATCTTTAAAGGAATGTTTCGGTCAAAATGTTTTATTGTCTCTATGGGTCGGCCATGTGTTTTTAAGCCTAAGTGCTCGATTTCAGAAAAATTTCCTATGGACCTTACCCGAGTTTCTTCCATTAAACGCACACGAAAACAGGCACCAGGGAGCTGCCATTTTGTGATAATCCTATCACTTGCCCCATCACCCTGGCTGACCTGCTTTTGCGGCACTAAATCATATCCCCTGCCCCTGAGCCTGACATTATCAAAACATTAATATTCCCCGCCTCTCTCCGTGACGTTACTGTGCTGCGTAGGCAAATGCGCCCAGTCGTCTTATACGCAATTGGCATATTAAATCGGAATGGAATTTATTTTATTTTCTCTCGATCTGCAAATCCTCTAAAGTTGATCGTGAGTCACACGCTGTTCCTTTATGGTACACATGGTGTTGGTTTTCTTTGAAAGAAGCACTTTGGACGCATGGTGAACCGCAAGGCTGTTCCATCAACTAGGCACTAGGCCACCGTAAAGGTTGATATGTTGCTTCTAGCCGCTAGTTCTGCGTAAGGGCATATGGGCCCTTGGCGATCGTCCCATAAAATGGTCAACGTTGTGCAGTTGTTTACAAGAAGCTGCAGCTGGCGATTGAAGAAACCATCGGCCGGGGTCTGGAATAGGTGGCAGTAGCAGTATGGTAGGATGTACCTGTTTAGAAAACATAAAAATTGAAATTAGTCTCACCAGCCGATCTTTATTGCTATAATTCATTTTATTTATTACGGCCAAGCTGAAACTATTTGCTTGCGAGGATAGTGCAAAGGAGTATGTTCGGCTCTAAAAGCAACGCGAAAACTAACTAAATAAATCGAGGTAAACACACAATGTAATGATTTTTTAGCGTTGAACCACTGAGAAACGACTGTTTGTCTACATGCGTGTCGAATGGGCACACGCATGCCCATGTGCCCGGTAGAAAGACGATCCCACAAATGTTTTACTTGCTCTTCATTCATTCATTCATTCTTCATTCCGGTATAAAAGCGTCTAAAGAGTTACTTACATTATATTTGCAATTTCCATTGTGTCTCTGCGTAATGCAGTCTGTAAATTCCACTGTGTTCGTGCCAATGATTTTTCATATACTGAACTAACATGAAACTCGGTCTAGTTTCAGAATTTTCAGCCTTATCATCTCTTACGTTATTGCACCCCTCCTTCAAATGAAGTCCTTTCGGCATGGTCCCTGTCTCTCAAGGTCAAAAAACAATAGAACCTTATACTGCCAGTGCGAGTCGCGGGCCTCTTCAGTCCGCAAGCAAAAAATCAAAGCCGCTGACCTTTAATCTGCATGAGCATACATTCTTACTTTGCAACATCCCGTGTAAAGCCATCTGTGAGAATTTGAATTTTCAACTCCATCTATGTACTAGGCCTCAATGTGCAAATGTGAACTGGCTTCTTTCCCATCTGCAATGCCTCGCTTGGCGCGTTCTAAGGCCCCCAATTTTGTCCTCGTTGTCTGCGAGCTTTGCAGCCCTAGAGAACCATAACTATGGAGACATTGACTTTTTGGGGGAAGGTCAGTGAAAGTATAAAGTACCCGAGGAGTTGAGTTGAAAGTGAGATTTATTGTTTGTTTGTTTTATTATTTGCATTACGCAAGCCTCCCCTTGGTTAACAGTGCGCAGCATTTACACGAGATTAAGAAACTTAGTTACAGCAACAAAAATATATACATACACATATTCACAAGGTCAGCGATATGAGGTGAATAGATAGAGAAGTCAAAGATGACACCCATGTTGTTCGCCACACAGGATGGTGAAGGGAGGGGTTAGGGTTAGCATACTTTGTATGCACACTGTACAATAACATTATTTTCAAAAAGACAATCAGATTACAATCATTTAAACCGGAATTTGTACTTCTCAACGGGCTCTGCTTTGGGTGGGCATGGCACAGTGGCAATGTTCGGTGGCAATGCATCAGTGCTGTGCACAGAAACGCTCAAAATTCCATATCTGTGCTTCTCTAGTACAGTAACAATAAGGCCTTTAACAAAGTCAAACTCCATTTCCTCATATACTGGTTTCACCACCCATTTCTTACTTCTTTTTGCAAAGGCCGTAGTGTAGCGAGGCATCCCTACATTTCCCATAGTCCTAGATTGTTCACGGCACACATTCTCGTTATGGGCCAAGACCGCTAGTAGAGTCCTATGTTTCATGCCCTGTATGCCGAAATGCAATCGCTTTGGCCTGTACTTTAGGCACATATTGTGGAACACCTCCAAACCTCCTGTGTCACAGAATTCTGTCAGTCCCCTCAAATCTCTTGATAGAGTTTTATCGAAAACAATCTTCTCAATGGCTTTGTGTGTAGGTGAAGATGGAATCAACCGCTTCTTCCGTGCCTCCTCTTTGGACAAAGGGCCATGTTCACATTGGTGGAAATGTTGGTTTTCTGTCCAGCGGTGAACGTTGGTACAGTGGTGCATCAGTGACCGCCATTTTTCAAGTAGGATTTCCACTGACCCTTCACAAGTTTTGGAGCTCCACCAAAGATGGTTGCTGATAGACTGGGACCACTGTGAAATACTTTCCAAACCTTTTTTTTTTCCCCTGCAGCCAAGATTTTCTTAATGATTGATTTAGCAAGATGCCATACGTCAAATTGATGTTTAATATGTGGGAACTGCTCTCTCATTGTCTTGGCAATTGAAACGTGTCTGTCCGTGGCTACGAGGTTGATGTGCATTCCCCTCGATTGTAGATATTCCAATGATTTTATAAATCCTGATTTCTCCATGGCCACTGAGGATTTACATTGGGACACCTACACGACCACCAAACTCACAACTTTCTTACTATCCATGTCCTGAAAGTGGTAGGTGCAGTACTTGGCAGAAAATCCAGGGCTGTAGCACTGTCCATCGCCGGCTAGCTTGAATCGTTTGCCTTCGAATGTACTTGCTAGAGACAATTGTTCAATTTTCCAAGCATCACTAATGGCCGGAAATAGATAATCATGTTGGAATTTGTAGTACTGCGTTTTAGAAATGAAATGGAGTCCCACAAACTGAAAGAAAGACTCTAACTTTCTAAAACTGGACCCACTAAAAAGTGAGGCATCTGCACACAGTAGATTGCCTGCTGGCAGTTTCTCCAGCATCGGTTGTGCAGACCATGAGAACGTATGATTTAATCTACAGGCGGCATGTATTTTGACGTTACTGGCTTGTTTTTGATGAGTCACATGAATCAATGGCTTCCCACATACTTTCCCTCTAACTGAATGCCCACATTTCAGCATACTTATAATATCCATCAAACAACTGTTGAATACTATGTATTTGCCCTCTTTCATTAGACTGTCATCCGGCATCAAAGTTGTTTCGGACAGTATCGTTGAGGACATATCACCACAATTTAAAGTAATATCGCTGACATCAAGTTCTGATGCGTCGGTGAATGCTGCTGCTGGTTCATTCTCTTTCATTTCAACATCTGTTACTTCAACATTGATGGGAGAACACAACAATGTCGACAGCTTTTTGGGTGGCATTTTTTTGGCGGGTGTAGATTGTGTGAATTGATCTGCAACTACTTCAGAGCTATCTTCAATACATTCAGCATCATCTTCTTGTGGCGGTGCGGTCGCACTGTAGCAATGGTCCAATAAAACTTTACTGGATTCTCTGGACACATTCAATTCATTTTCTGGCCATTGGACATAAGCATCTCGAGTCTCAACCCGCCGCGTCTGAATTAATAGTTCCTCCATAGTGTAAATGGTCTGGCAAGCAACATCTCTTATTTGCTTCACTGTCTGTGTATGTATAGTTCTTACACCCATGGGTATCTAGAGGACAGATTGGAAAAGGGATGTTCAGTTTAAACACAAGATAAAGTATAGTACAATTGACAGGAAAAAAACATAATATAATCCCCAGCACAAAACAATTTCAAAAATTATGAACTGTTTGTAACTAACCTTATTTTTCTTTCTTTTCTTTGCAACTTTCTTGACTCGAACTTCAACATCTGCACGCTGTTGCTCCAATTCGTTTCCACATGTCTTCCCTTCCTCTTGCGCTGCAACGACTATATTTTCTGTATCCGCATAGACAGCACGGAATGACGCTCCATCAACTCCCTGAAACATAGTACTTTCATTACTATGTATCACAATACTGAAAACATAAAACACACGTGAGGACGAACACACAGGTACATCTCAATAGCTAAACACGAATTAAACATTGTGTGGAACATTCAAATGACAAGTATTCGAGCACTGATGATCTAGTTCGATGGAACTGTCAGTATCCATACCTCTGGCTCCGCATGGACTGTCATGAATGATTGTATTGGATAGGAGGCATCAGCAACTCCCTGAAACACAGTACTTGCATTAGTATGGTTTTCAATATTGTAAACATAACACACACTTGTGGTCAACGGCACAGGTACATATAAAGAGATAACCACAAATGATGCATTGTCTAAAAGAATCAAGGAATATCTAAATATGATCAGATTTAATTGACTTATTTCTCCGATTTATTTAGATCTGCATCATAGAAATGGGATGTTGTGATTGTAGTGGAAGCTCCGTCGTCTCCCTGAAACACAGTACTTGCGTTAATAGGGAAGAAGGTATAGCAAATGGAATCACGTTATATGATCATGTTCGATGGAGCTGTCAGTACCCATACCTCGTGCTGTCGAAGAATGTCTAGGGATGTTGTAAATGCAGTGTGCACTTCCGAAAGCTGTTGCGCCGATTCGGATATGCAAGGTCCCGCTTCCACTTCCCCTGGAATTACTTGAATGTCAGGCTCTGCATCAAGTGCAGGGGTTGACGCTCCATCTACCGCCTGAAACATAGTACTTGCATTAGTAGGGATTACAATATTGAAAACATAACACACACTTGGGGTCGACCGCACAGGTACATATCAATTGCTAACCACGAATGAAACATTGTGTAGAACAATCAAACGACAAGTATTCCAGCTCTGATGATCTAGTTCGATGGAGCTGTCAGTGTCCATACCTCGTGCTGATGAAGAACATCTAGGGATGCTGTCAATGTGGTGGACGCTTCTGCATCTCCCTGAAAGACAGTACTTGCATTAGTATGGATTACACTAATTATAACTGAAAACAAACTCCAGTGGACGATAACTAAGGTGTACATCAATTGGAAAGCACTAACCAAACATTCGGTAAAATAATTACACGATACATAAAAACTATCACTTGACATGCATAAAACAAGTCTGTAGCGGAATAGCCAAGTACGATTACCTGATACGCGCTAGAAGTGGTTGATAATTGCGAGCACGTCACGGATGTAGAATGTTCTTGCTTCAGATTCAAGGGATAATCAAGCAGTTGTAAAGGTAAATTATTGTTTGATAATGAAATGGCAATATTAAAAATTGCCATTATTCAAAAAGCTATACACTTGTATCAATGTCGAAAGTATTATAAGGGACACAACACCTAAAATATCAATTAATCCATTCGGCTACCTACACACTACCGCAAGGCCTAAAGCTAAATCCGGACACTTGACTCACCAGTGGCGGAATGTGGACGAATAGAGTGGGAATGGTGTTAGCGAGCAATTTTCGTGTCGTTCGCCGTTTATTCTTCGTTGTTACCCAAGATGTGGTGTACATGTTCGAAGGAAAGTGCCGGCTGCAGATGCGGTATCGATCACCCCTCTTGTCCTCTAAGACTTGTTGGACTCTACTTTTCAACTCAACCAGTGGATATCCGCAATGTCTGACCCATTCTCTTATTCGATCAACAGTTTTCGGGAATACATGCATTGTAGTGCCTTCAGATTTAGCATGGGTCTTCGAAGGGCAACCGCTAAACGAACAGGCAGGCATTGTTGAAAATTACCTTGACCAACAAACAGTTGGATTCAGCAAGCAGAGCAGTATGTTGCAGGAGAACAGGTAGATGGCCACAGGTAGCACACTGACGAGTTTGCTCAAAGCGGTCACAGAAGTTCATGGATAGCATGACGACGAGCAGATTAGCATAGATCTCGGAGGTTTCTCAGGTAGCACATTCAGGAGTTGACTTGAAAAGCACAAAGATGTTCTGATGAGACATATCAAGTGGTTTATAAAGTATTAGAAACAGGGGTGTGTTTGTGAATGAATGACGTGTGTATGTCGTGGTATTATGTGGTTTGCCGGGGGCCAGCCAGCGTGAGGGGGGGTCCTGGAGACACGGGGTCTGAGGAGGCCATGTGAGCGATGGCCCCTGTGTGTGGGATACCTTTTGAAGTGTACATGGTGTTTGGCACCTTGGCCGTTTGCACCTCTGACAGCCCCCCATGGCAGCGCGCATCCACTGGCGTTCCACTGGCGTGAAACGCCTTTGATGGGGGGGGTGGATGGGCCGGTGGGCGTGCAGACAAGCAAGGCACAGGAAGACTGCTGAATGGAGACACACTTATGTGGATTGCAGAGGGGCGGCCAGGGTCAGGGGAGGCCTTCCTGGAGACATGGGGTCTGAGGAGGCCATGTGAGCGGTGGCCCCTAGGCGTGAGATACCTTTTGAAGTGTACATGGTGTTTGGCACCTTGGCCGTTTGCGCCCCTGACAGCTCCCCATGGCAGCGCGCATCCACTGGCACGAACCGCCTTTGATGGGGGGGTGGATGGGCCGGTGGGCGTGCAGACAAGCAAGGCACAGGAATACTGCTGAATGGAGACACACTTGATTCATTTAAAAAATCGAAACAACCGTTGTTAAAATATATGTGGTGTTTTATTTTGTTTCTTATTTTGATGGCACAAAAATACAAAACTTTACACATTGTACAGGTCAGGTTGCAGCACAGCGAGGGAAAATCCCCTGTACTGACTGCTGTCACTGGGGAAAGTTTGTTTTATGGCACTAACGTCATTGGCGGGTATTACTCTTCGAACGCGGTGTTAAAGCCTCCCGTGAAGCCACCATGTAAAGGAACGATAGGCCACCAGCCTGTACCACTTGTGAAAAAGAATGATACAAACTGTTTTTAAATGACCAAGATAAATTTATTAAACGTTTGTTGTCAATGACAATTCTTGTAACTAATGGCATTCTGCTCGGACAAATGCTATCTAGACACTGCACACTATTGAACGACTTTCATGCGTTACAATGATATGTAGATGTCATTTTGGATATAGGAGACGACCATGAAATAGTAGTGGCTTCACAACCAGAGTATACTTACTCGTTACTCGGATTACGAGGACTAACAATTGCGCGAAGTTCGTGCATAAGCACCATCATTATCCTCAACACGGACCGTGTGAGGCAGGCTGCCCTGAAGTCTGGCAGCTCGGTGAGGCATTGAGGTCGTGGCTCGCCTTCTGAAATGTAGGCCATGCATCCCGAGTTTTCACAGCAGCAGCAGTTCTCCTCCTTGGTTGGCATTAGATCTCACCGATTGCATGTGCACAAGGTGGAAACACTGTTCATGCGACTAGGTCCAGTGTCTTCATCCGTTGATTCGTCTTGCCAACTGCCGTCCGAAGCCCCATCGTTTTCGCATGTTATCCCTTTCCAGTAGTTCCTCCTCGGTATACTTGAGCTCGTACATGTAGGGCATTATTGTGGAAATTTATAGCGATGGTACAGGTGTTCACACGGGCTACAAGCGGTGAAGGTAGCTGACCAGAGCACAGAAACGAGTTACAGAATACTCAAAGTAACACAGAGAGAGGAATGGAATCGAAAATCTGCTGCTGTGTGTTGTGAAACTGTCTGTTTATACTTATTGAGGAAAGAGGCGTCTTGCCATTTCCATGGCGAAACGTCATTAGCTGAAGCGCAGCGATTGTTGACATGAGACGTGCTTTGGTGTTGTGAAATGGGCGGTACGCGTCTGCTGATGACAGGCTCCGAGGCGGGGGATATGATTTAGTGCTGCAAAAGCAGGTCAGCCAGGGCGATGGGGCAAGTGATAGGATTATCAAAAAATGGCAGCTCCCTGGTGCCTGTTTTCGCGTGCGTTTAATGGACGAGAACTCGGGTAAGGTCCATAGGAAATCTTTCTAAAATCGAGCGACTTAGGCTTCAAAACACATGGCCGACCCGTAGGGACAATAAACATATTTGACCTAACCATTCCTATAAGAGAATCTGACAACCCATGATAAAACATAGAGGCTTTCTTATCTTCCGGCCAACCGGTCTCCGCGACTAACTGGTTGAATCTGGCTAAATAGGCCAACAAAGATGATTCACCTTGATGTAAACTTAACAATTCTAGATCTGTGGCTTGGGTCTTATAACGGGAATCAAAGACTCTACTCATTGCTGCAATCAGAGCATCGCAATCATATAATAAGGGGCTACCTTGTTCAAGTAAAGGATTGGCCCAGGAGGCGGCCATGCAGCCGAGATGAGACAATAAGAATGCCGCCTTTGTTTTAGAATCAGGGAAAGAAGACGGTCTGCATAGATAATGCAAGCGACATTGGTTTAGGGAGGTGCAATAAGTACGGGGATCACCGCAGAACCGTTCAGGTTGAGCTAATGGAAAATGAGCTGTCATAAAGACAGGTCCCGCTTCCTGTCCTGCCAATGCCACTCCTGCACCAGAAGGTTCCGTTGGATTTGGAACAGGAGGATTAGCTGGTATCATGCTGGCTTGTATTTCATTAATACGTTGTTGAGTAGCGGTATGAGCAGCTGTCATATCCGCACATAACTCAGTAACCATATCCATGATCTGGGCCAGTGCGTCATTTGGGTCCATTATGAGGCTTCTCATTTTGTCAGGATCGCCTGTTCGTGATTGCCCTTGTAGTGTAGCCGATGAATTCTACCCTACATTATAACCCTGTGTGTGTATACAATGAAACCAACACCAGGGATCGATTGTTTCGAAGAATGGACCCAAAACGCGTGGCAGGAGACTCCCTAAACCGGAAAGGAAAAGATTGGTTAACAACAATCTTAATTCTTTCCTTGGCAAAGTGTAACAACTAGATCAGTATAATACCTTAATGTAGATACTCAAATGACCCTAAGGAAAATAAGCTTGAAAACCGTATCACAGAATGGAAGCCCTGGAAGCTCTGTTTTCTAAGTACAAGAAAAAATACAACGGAAAAGAATTCTAAATATTCATAAGTGAACAAATCGTGAAGGAAAAGCAAAATAGGGCACATACTTCTTACCATGGGATGTTCAGGAGACCACCAGAGGCAGGACAAGCGCTCCAAATAAGACTGTAGGGTACAACAGATCTAGGACTATTCCCGACGGCACACGAACGCCTAGGGAGAGGAAGTCCAACAAGCACACCCGACGAAATTAGGACGCTCCTCCCTTTCTTCCCAGGGTACAATGGCAGTCTCTAGTCCGTACCAAAGAAAGGTGAGGAGGAGGTACCCACAGTCTTATGCAGGAGAGCACTTGTGGTTAAATGGGTCTGTGGTGGTTTCAGTAGTCTGAGGATCTCCGGGTCACAGCACGTGATAAAGAACAATCACAAAATCGGGAGGCAAAGGCAATCCGCTTAGGCAGTCCGAGTTGGCAACGTGCAGGAAATAGACAGCGTTTGAATCTGGAGGCGAAGGCAACCCGCTTAGGCAGTCCGAGTTGGCAACGTGCAGGAAATAGACAGCATTTGAATCGGGAGGCGAAGGCAATCCGCTAGGCGGCCCGGGTTGGCAACAGGGATTTCTGAGGGAGACGAGTGGGTAGGTCTGAAGCAGGAAGAGACGCACAGTAGTAAGAACAAGGCACAAGAGGAGGAAAGGGGAAAAATGGTGAGCACGGGAGTACAGAAGGATTAAGGGCCTCATTACACGGATGGTGGTAATGGTTAACGGTCACCGTTAATGGTAACGGTGACCGTTAACCATTACCGCCTTACTACGAGGTCCCTTAGCGGGTTGGTGCTTTAACGCCTGCTTTTTGCAGGCGTTAAAAACCAACCCGCTAAGGGACCTTGGTGCTAATTACGGCACCGCAAAATTGCAGTGCCGTAATTAGCACCTTCCCCATTCCCATTATGCCCTATCGGGCAAAAATGGGAATGGGGAAGGGCAGTGGTGGAAGGGGGAATTACCGCCCCGCCAACCTTGGAATGGGGCGGTAATTCCCCCTTCCACCAAGGTGGTGCCGGTATTTTACCGGCATGGACCAAGGTGCTAATAGCACCTTGGTCCATGTGCTAATACCGCCATCCGTGTAATGAGGCCCTAAGTCTCTTATTAGACACTCACACCGGCAATAACCATAAAGTAGGCAACTTGACAGCAAGAACAAAACATAGTTCGCAACTAATCAGAAGCAATGAGTGTCGGGAGAGGAGGAGTTTTATGATGTTACGGTCACATGATCGTAACGTGCGTCTGACGTCGGGTGCATCGGCGTCTCGCACTCAGTTTCCATGGCAACCTCCACCGGGAAGAGAAAGAGGTATATTTTCGTATTAGCCGGGATCTGCAAGGTGATTCTGCCTTCCTAAAAGGGGGTTTATATATTGGCGCCTGTGAGAGCGTGTGTGTATTTCGTACTTTTGAAAGTCCATACTGTCTCTGACAATACGGAGATGGAATCGGCCTCCCTTGATTCCTGACAGTGCTCTACAAGGATGGATTTCAATTGATGTAGTTTAGTTGGCGACCATCTTATTCTATTTCTACCAAGGTTTAATTTCACATTACCTTCAAAGATTGTGCCGGTGTCACTGAATGAGGAGACCACTTTATTTCCAAGATGTTACGGTCACTTTCATCCAAACAAATAATTCTAATGGTCTGAATTTTGTTCATGGCATTGGTAGAAATATAAGTATAGTCTAGAATGAGTATGTAATTCCCTCAAGACCATGTGGGAGCGGGAGGTACATCCCCAAGAATAGTGCCATTCAGCATGGTAAAATAACATGTCTTCATTATGGCGAACCACATCTTCGCCTGCTGTGACAGTAGCATCATCTCATCCGTTATACATCTAATATTTAAATCACCCACTATTAGAGTTGTAGCTGAGTGACCATCTAGCAGAATACGATTGATGTATGTATTTGAAAAATTGCTGTGCAGCTATTGCAAATGGTTTCCAACATACATTGATCACAGCTGCCTGGTATATAGCGGATGATGAACATTGGTTGTCATTAACTTACTTAGCTGGATCGCTGGGTAAGGGGATGCCCAGGGTTCAAGCGAGATGCCAGTATCTAGTTTTTTTTGCAATTAGCAAACCGGCAGCTGGCCTTCTTTTATCTTGTTTAATAGCTGGAATTCACACAATTTGATATCCAGGCCATATTGGTTGACAAGTTATCCACGTCTCTTGGAGCACTATTATGTTGTGAATAGCTAATTTAGTAGTATTGGGGTAAAATCAATGTGAAAAGCCTTGCGTGTTCCAGATGGCCATAGACATATTTGCACTTGTGGATGTTTGGCATTAGTAATCAATTTTTACAATATCTTGAGAAATGGCTTTAGAAAGCCAGGACCATTTGGATTGCATAAGCAGAGCAGAACTAGGTTTAAAATGAACCTGTCAATTTGATGTGCCTGGAACTTCGACATATTTAATCTTTAATGGCTGAAAAGCAACTTCTTTGTCCTGGGTTCTTGTAATGTAGTTATTTGAAACTGGATGTTTATGAGCATTATCAAGGTACAATTTTTTAGATGTTCTCTTGTTTTTAACAGCGCCTAGTCTAGAATTAGTCTGTGGGGTTTGTCTATGTAGTATAAAACCAGCCTCACTGAAGTCGCTTTTAGAATGCCAAAGTAAATCTGCCAAAATATGCGAGGGTATCACCAATTCAATTGAGTCGTATCTAAGGCTAATCAGTATATCTGATTGCCTCAATAACACTCGATCGAATATAATGTAAGTTATCCACAGCTTGAAAAGCTGTAAGTAGTGTGGTGCAGTTTGGAAATGGGTCACGTCTATTTCGGTCCGTCATAGCTAGTGGACCCGTGGATGCACTCACATTTGGTTTTGTATTTTGGCGACTTGCACAGTTTTCACTAGGAGCCATTAATTCAGTTGGTTGAGAGGAGATTTGGCGACTGGTAAGATCTTGATCTAATTGTTTCTTGGTTGAACGAGAATTTTGATGCAAAAGATTAGCGTTAGAAAGTGTGGAAATTCCTCATCACATTTGTGTGCCACAATTGTTCACAATTGGGAGAGGAGGATAATGGAGACTTTCAATAATAGGGTCCAATTGGGGCAGGGATGAAATTGAGTCAGTGGAAAAGTTCATAATTTCATCTTCTGCCTGTTCTATCTGAGAGTGTGGTATTATCGGTAGGACTCTTTGGCCCAATTCGACTTACAGCCGTATTATGATGGTAAAGTAACTATGACTTAGGTTGAGTCTGTGACCTCTCAGATAATTGAATTGAAATAGCAGGAGGTGTTAAATTACAAAGAATATTATTTTTGTGCTCAGCCCATGGGGGCAGCAAACCATTGATTAAGCTTTTAGTTTTTTCGAATTAACAGTAACTTCGTGATTAAATTCATCATGAACCATTTGACACCAATCAGTGTTTTTATTACATGAAAGGTTTGATGGTGAGTTACCTCCAAAATCTTTCAAAATCTGAGAGAGAGCACGAGAGCTGGAGTCAGCCAATGCAATTCTGTTGTAAAGCTTTCAGCTTTGGCATCAATGATTGTTTATTTTAAGTAAGCTACTGCTCGTTTATTAACAGCCAATGTTGTGGGTCAAGGGGACTTTCGCCATTCTCACTCCGCTTTCCTTTTAATATGCTGAGGGACAACAATGGTATTTCCAAACCAAGCACTCTTAGATTTATTTTTCACTATCTTGTGGTTTTTTGGGGCAAGTGTGTCCATGAATGTGTTCTGCTAGCTCATCAGACTTATTAAAGGTATCTGCAGGATGCACTTTCTTTTGTAGCTGAGCACAAATCATAGAAGGTGTCACCTTTTTTAAGTTGCATGCCATCGCAATTAATGGTCTGACCATGGACAGGCAATAACCTCAGTGTCCATAGCTGCTACCTGATAGGTTAAGACCCAATTGAAGGTGTGTCCGTCCTTATGCGTGGGTACCTGTATATATTGGGAATATCCCACTGCATTAAGGGCATGAAGAAGAGGGACTGCATGTGTGTCCCTATGGTCATCTGCCCATACATTGATATCACCCATGACAATCACAGGGGTATTGGCATTAGTCATGGTGTTAATAAGGTCAAGAAATTGCTCTTCAAAAATGGACCTTCCACCTCGCACAGCCCTACCGCTCTGCTTTGCATGGCTTGTGTGGCTCTATTCCCAATGGCAGGCAGAGGAGGCAAGAGAGTTTGAGGAAGGGACCTTCAAACGTGCCAAAACGTGTCAAGCCGCACTGCTCAGGAACGGCACAGACAATTAATCACGCAGCAGCCGCTTCCGACACTCCAACTCTTCACATGATGGTGTGATGAAATGACTACTGCTCCGCAGGAGTACAGGGGTGAGTATTCGTTAAAGTACTTATTCAGACTGACACTACTACTAAACCAGCAATGGTCCCAATAATACAAGTTATACTGGCACACCCTGACAGGTATACCTGCTTCACCTCTTTCAGTGTTGTGGGCCTACGTAAAGGCTATAATCTTCAGGAGGGTTGTTAGCTGGTACCGATGAAATACAAACAATAGTACACTGATTCGAAAATGAAAGAATGTCCAACCAAGGTTTTATAAAAAAAAGGAACTTTAATAAAATGAACAATGTGCATAATTAATAGAAAACACTAACGACCCATCCCTGCAAAGGAAACACTGACAATGCAGACTTTGTGAGAAAAGTCGGCTTTGAGGTGTCTTTGACATGGGGATATCTTTGGATCAAGTTGGCATTCGGGATGGGTCAACTTGATGGCTGTCACCAGGTCATGTCGGTGGTCGAGACAATGCTTCCTGTAGGGTCAAGTCAGCATTTGAGACTGGCAAGTCAATAGCTTCCAGCAGGGCAAGTAAGCTTTTGAATGTGGACGAGATGATGCTTTTTTGCATCGAGCTCTAAGCAACAGGTGAGCCGTTCAAAGTGCTTAAAGTATCAAAAACATCACTGCAGGTCCTGTAGCAGTTTGCAGTGAGTCAAGCATCGTCGAGTGAGCTTAAAGGTCTCTCAAGGCAGTAATCCTAGTTCTGATCTACTTCTGGGTTTCTGAGTTGTTGGGATGCCCAGTCCAAGGTCTCCAGGGACAAGGGGTGTCCTTGCCCCTCTGGCACCTGAGGGGGTCCTCCTTCAGTGATCAGCGACCTGGTTTCAGTGCACAGGCAGCAGCAAGGCCTTGATCCTCAGCAGTTTCACTCCAAATGTGCCCTTGAGATGGGTAGAAAGAAGAGCGTTCCTCTTCCTTGGAGCCTTCTATCTTAACCTCAATTGCAGAGGACCTTTGAATAGACTGTATCCCCAACAGAGTTCTGGGTGAATCCTTCTTGTCTTGATAACAGATTGTTCCAAAGCAAGCCTGTTGTCAGGAGTTCAGTCGGACTCCTGTAAAAATGGTCCCATGTTTTATTAAGTCATACCCAGAGTGTCTTGTCTGCAGGAAGGTGGGAGGGCACAGGAGCTTTGGGGAGCTCGGGCAAAATTCAAGATGGTAGAAGCCCTTCCCAGACTGCACCTCGCCTTTAGGCAACTCCACTCCTACATCTGTGTGCCTACATGGAAAGGATCCCAGTACCCAGCACCCTGGTATGAAGGAGCATTTGTGATATCAGGATTGTCTTCAACAAAAGCAAAACCAAAAATGGATGGCTGGAAAGTTATGAATGAATCATAACCACAGGCACAGCTCTGGGAAACCTTTCAGACCATCGTTTTTCAGCTAGCCAAGCCATTACAGAAGGGGAAAGACCATATGCAAATCATGTTTGGTCCTACCACAAAAGGGACAGTGCAGCCCAAACTGCTAGGTCACATCCCTTCTGCACGAGACCACAAGCATCCGCAGACATGTTTTGGTCTTATTGGGCGTCATCAGTGAGAAGTAGCTTGGTTCTATAGGCCCATCAGGCTCATGATACATGTCTGGGCATGCCCGTCCCACTCGGGGTGACTAAAGCAAAGTCAAAAGTTGATGGCTGGACGGTTCTGAATGATTCATAACTACAGGCACAGCTCTGGGCAACCCTCCAGAACATCGTTATCAGCCTACAAAGCAATTACAGAAGTGGAAAGACCATATGCAAATCAGGTTTGGTCCCACCCCAGGATTGTCTTCGAGGCACCAGTCCTCAGGGGTCCTCAAAAGGGGGGTTTCTGTCTCCTAAAGAAAGGTGTCAACCTTCCTCAGGGGATCAAAAATAAGCTTTTTGTGGAGGGTTCCACATGATTGCTGTGGGTACACCCATGGCAGACAGCTTATACACACCTGTCCTGTCATGACTCAATCACCTTACCAAGTTGACAATAATATATAATCCAAATGCTTGTGGTTTTATAATTGTGTGATCCCAGTAGCCACCATGCCTTTACCAGACATGGCTTATATCTAGATGTTACCCTGCCACCAACCTGACTAGGGAGACATAAAGACTATGTTTTGAGCCAGAGGTGCAGACAATCAAAACACCAGCTGTCTGTTGTAACTTTACATTCCAGCAGCTGTTCAGGAAAGCACATGTGACCTTAGAACCTGCCCTGTGGCCAACACATGGCAGCTGCTGTAGATGTTAGTAGATTGATGCAGCAAGGAGCATTGTTGCATTATGCATTTTGGCATGGAGCACTATAGACGTGGGATCTGATTAGCAGATCCCACTTTCAGAAACAGAATATCGCGTAACATTTTATTGATAAATAAAATGATAAAAGTTCAGGCTGTTCTGCCCTCACTGGTGGAACTGTCAAAGAAGGAAGTCTACTAGCTACCATATGAGTTACAAAACAATGATCGTGCACAAGGTGGTCATGGTGTTATCATTCTGAGATGGGAATCCCAGTGGGACAGGAGGTAGTTCACAAAGGCTTGAGGTGGGCTATGTCCCAGTGAACTACAAAGACACATGCTCACGCTGGAACCATTGGCAAGATGAAGCCGAAGGTCTGGACTTTGACAGCCTTTGCTGGTTGAAGGGAGACACTGCCCTCCTGTGTGTTGATGTTTGCCCGGAAGATGTCTAGTCAGAGGTAAAGGGTTATGCTGCTTTTCACCAGGTTCAGGATCCCCCCAAATCTGATGAGTCTGGAAAACAGTAGCCCACTCCTTTGGGCTTTGGGCAACCAGTAGTGCAGGGTGAGGTGGGGGGGGGCATATAAACCAACAAGTTGTGCAGGTAAGGATGGAGTGGGATATTTCTCCTGTGTAGGATGACTATCAGGGGAGCAAGGATCTTGGTACAGCTCAGGTGCACAGGAGAGACCAAAGGGGAAATTCTGAGTTAGAAAGGGCTTTTCTCAGAAACCGCTGTTCCTCCCCTTTGATTGGCATCCTGTATATTCACTGAACAAAGGTGATCCCCTCGTCCTATCATGCGGATGATAGGATTCAGTGTATCCATCTAGAAGGTGGAGGGCTGTAGGAACTTCTTAAAACCTCTGAGGTCTATAATGGGCAAGAAGAAACCGGTTGGGTTGGAGACCAGCAAGAGGATGGAGTGCACTCCTTGGCTATGTTCTGGTGGTTGGATCCCTCTTGTGATTCTCTCAGGAGATAGAAATGATCCTGAGTTGGCTGGAGGAGGAGTCTCCTATCTGGGTTCATGTGCCAAGTTGTCACCCTTGTGCTGGTATGCGAAGGAGAGCAGGTAAAGTCGAGGGAAAGCCCATCTCAGAACACCGGCCATGCTCAGCCATCTGAAACTTGATTGGGAGGGCTAAGCCAAATTCTTTGTGTACTTGCTTGATGTGTTTTCCAGTTTTTCTGGCTTCTACTCCAAGGAAAGAACTTGAAGTAGGATATCCATGAGAGAAGATTCTCTCATCCAATTTTGCAGCCAGTTATGCCTCCTGTCAGCAACCTATGCTGCCATTGCAAGGCTGAAGGTCCTTAGGGCATTGCATGCATTATTGTAAGCAAACGTGAGCTTCTTTTAAAGAATCTTTGAAGAGGAACTTAATCTGCTGCCTCTTCAAGAGCACATAAGAGCATTTGGAAATCCTTACAGAGGGATTAACATATGCATGCCTCATAGATCTCAGTTGTCAAACTGAAAGAGAAGTATGTGCCTTCATCAGTGTGCTGTCCATCCTCTTGTCTACATGATCTGGTGGAGAGGCTCCCTCAGAGGAATTTGAGATTTTTAATGTTAAGCAGGGTGGTAGAGGATCTTCCTTAAGCCAGTCCCGAAATTCCTTGTCAAACCATGGCATCTGGTATATCAGTGTTTGGGCATGGCCACCTTCTATGGGCCCGCATTCCTTAGCTATGTTGAACATACTCTGAGGAATGTGGAGTCCAGTTATAGTGGCAGACACATTTGACTATACGTTTCTATCAGTACTAGGGTGTTAGGTGCTGCTGCTGCTACTTTAAACAGACCCAGATTCGAAAGGAGGTGGGCAGAGCCTACTCTATCACTTCCCTTGTTCGGTACTGTCCTACTGAATTGCTGCCCTCCGGATCACCTGGAACAGAGGAGCAGAAGGGTGTGGGTCACTGGAGCCTTTGGTATGGCTGCAGTTGGAGGGAAAGGGTATTAGAGCAGCATCCACAGTTACCCCTACTAGTGTAATGACAGCAAAAGCAGTGGAAATAGCAGGGGAACTATGGAGGGGCAGGGGGGGGGGGTGATACTTCCTCTTCTTGTGAAGGTGGTGTGCCCTGGAGTGACACCTCGCCTCTCTTTTCGGATCCCTAAAGCAAAACCTATCACTTCTGTGTTCCGTGTTCCAGGAAGCGGCCTCTAGCACATCTGGAGAAGGCCCTGAAACGTGATTGTGTGGGTGTTGGGTATGGCTTTCATATTTGTGATAGATTTTACTGACCTGTGTCAAGCCCAGAACAGCGTGTGTGAGAAACCTGAAGGTGTCTCCCTAGCTAGACCCAAGGGATCTGTCATCCAGGTGGGCAGGACATGCCCATCTGTATTGGATCCAGTTCCTGGGGGTGGATCAGTGAGGGAGGATCATCTAGATGGGGGGTACTCAGGGAGTGGGACACCGACGGGTGAGATGCGGTATCCCCCTTCCTTTTACACCTTTTCCCCATCCTCTCATGGAAGACATTCCAAACCACTCCCCCCCCCTTTCTAACTCTTAACACTTTCTCACAACGGAATAACACCAGAGCTGTTTACCTGAAATGTCCCAATACAAGGGTCAGGCAAAGTCAGGCCATTGATCAGAATCACACACACCTGACGTCCCTTTCCCTTCCCCCCAGCATTAAAAAAGATGGAACGAGAGAGCACAGTATGAACAAGGCGAGCACGAAAGACAGCACGATGAGACGGCTACCACGCGGCAGTTCAAAAGAAGGAGAAAGGAATCGAGAGGGTGGTGAGGAGACAAGTGATCTTGCTCTTTTCATCCCAGACCCGCAGAACCTTCATGGAAGAGAGCCTAAGGCCGCGAATAATAGCAGAAGTGTCCTGCATCAGATGTCAACAGTACACGGGACAAGCCTATGCCAGTAAGCAGGAGCGAGGGAAGCTCTGGCACCTGTGGTACTGGCCTTGACTCCAAAGAAGCCAAAAGCCAAGCGGTTCATCAAAACCAGTGATTTGAATGGAGAACCGATAAGAACCAGGATGTGATGAGTGAGAATCGCAAAGTGGCAAGTTTAGAACCAAAGCTATTGGACTTTGAACTGTTAAAAGTGTGAAGGGGAGACCAACTGCAGAGGGAAAGCAGCACCACGTGGGTGCTAATTCGAGAGACTCTGGTCGAGCCCCATATGAGAGAAACTACAAGTACCAGAAGGCCATAGGAGGGCCAGAAAAATAGGTCAAAGTGGTCATACGGAGGGTCAGGCAAAATCCCTGTACAATCTAAAGACTTTGATCTACAAGCAGTGTGAGGAAAAGGGAAGTCAACCCCACAGTGAAAGTGAACATTGAGAAACCAAGGGAAAAGAAATCGTGCAAAAGGTAAGAGGGGTCCAAGCCCGACCGAGGGAGATCCAGGGGTGAAACTGTCACCCAAAATTGATTGATAAAGGAACTGTGATATATTTTGGAATACAATTGAAAAGGATCGTCCAGAAGAGGGGGACCCATGGATGTACCCATCACTCACCCAGCAAGCATTGGAAAAGTACTTTCATGTGTTAAAGGAACTTTTGTTTTGTTGTTTGAACACGTCTGATCCTCGAAGGCAAGAGACTTTCAAGGGAAACGAGACTTGGTATTGGATGGCCCTGATAACTGAAAGCTCAAGGGTTAAAAGCTGAACTATCATCTTGTGCTAGAAAAGCCTGAGAGTGGAACTGCTGTCTCGTGCTGGAGAAGCCCGAGACTGTACTGTACTCCAAGCTCCCATCTTACCCCATGGCCAAAACCTGGGGAAGGGAGACCCAGCCTACCACATCCTGACATATTATTTGAGAACACTTCTTTCTTTTCTTGAGAATTATCCCACACCCCTTTGTGTATTAGTTGTGAGGTTTAGTTATAGGTTTCTTAGTATAGGCCCTCTTTGTTTTGACAAGACGCCACTAGGACTCCCTTACTTTTCATTTGATGGTCGATGCTTGTTTCCATCTTAGATTTAGGTTTAGATTAGGTGTTTTTCCAACCTGCATACAGCACTCATTGTTCAATAAACACCCTTGAACAATGATCACTTATGTATGTCTTACTTGTTGTCGCCATGAGTTCCTCACATGTGTAACTGTATTCATTCATAACAGAATAAGTTGCACATTGTTCTTAAGTTAATACCTACATTTAAATTGCTGGTTGCTCTTTTTTAAAAAGTATATGTGTTAGTTTACTTACTTTTAATTGAGTGAGTTTTTACCCTTCTTAAAGTAATGTGGTGGTGTTATTTTATCGTTAGTGAATGACTGTAAAAGATTACCAATAAGGTTTGCCTACCTTGAATAGCCTATAGCCATTCTTAAAGTGTACTATTATGTTTTGCTTCCCCTGATCTGCTTTCTACAAAAGTCTTGAAGTTCTTACTTGTCTTAAGAGATGCATACTGCCCCACTAAAAAGTATATGGGTCCTTACTTACCTTGAACTGATGATTGCCTTTCTTAAGTCTGCTAGAGTTTTCTTACATACCCTAGAATTGTATCTTACACTTCTGAAAAGTATCCTTGGTTAAGCGGTCTATTCCTGCATTAGTAATAGTCTAATGGTTTATGTACCAATAGGTTATAATGACCTTGAATAGCTGTTGCTCTTCGTAAACTTCAACATTGGGTTATGCTGTCCCTGAACTGCTTTAGTGCACTTCTAAAATAGTTTACTGTGTTCATACTTATCCCAGAGTAGCTTAAGGCCCCTCTAGAAAGTATGAGTTACTTTACTAGCTCTGAACTGTGTTCATGAAAGTAATTGTGGCAGTGTAACTGTATCAATTCTTAATAGAAGAAAGTGGCATATGTTGCAAGATACTTGTAACAGTGTTGGTCTAATCAAGTGATTCAGTACTTGAACACCACTGTGAGTTAGAACCAATAGGGTCTGCTGCCCTTGAATTACTTATTGTATTCTAAAAGTATAATGAACATGGTCTTATTTAACATAGCATATTGCTATTTCGAATATATAACTTTAGGTTTGACGCATCTTGACTTGCTGAATGCTGTTCTAAACAAGGTATAGTTTGGTTGGTATACCATAATTATTGAATTGGTTTATATTATTGTGTTTATATGATATGTAGTTTGTATACTATGTAACAGTACTTACCTTTCCAAAGATTTATCTTTGTCTATATGTATTTGTAATGAATAATTATTTTTACATTACATAGCGTTTCAGTGTTTCTTTGGACCATATCTATGCTACAATTTCTTTGTACGTTCCTACAGCCCTTTGTCCCTCCTAAGATAAGCCTGGTTGTTCGGTCTACGCTACCAAACGTCTTCAGGTGGTAAAGCCGTATACTAAGAGTGGAGTTTCTGTATTGCTTCAGATATAGTTTTATGAAGCCATTAGTTAGACTTTAGAAAGGCTGTCCTAACAGTGGTCCTGTGGTTACCCAGGTAGAAGAATGTGTCCTGTCTTCCGAGGCTCTTGAGAGGGAGGATCTGTGTCATAAGCACCTCCTGGAGCAGGAGCATTCACGTATGCCATGGGCATCCTCGCTACCATCAACTGTTTCCATTTGTATCAACTAATAGGATCAGCAAAACACTGCCGTGCTAACCTGAGGTTGGCATCTTTCTCCTCCAGACCTGGCAATGGAAGTAGCGTTCAAGCTGGGATCTCTTTGCGATGCTGCTTTGCCCGATGCCTGACTTCAGGTCCTGGTGGGAGGGCTGGAATTCCTTCTGTGTAATGCACACAAGGAATAAAGGAACTCTAACTTGGCCACTACAGTGTGACTCATGCCTTTTTCTTATATGGGGTGAGGGTCTACCCTGAGGAAATTAGCATGGGACATTAACTGGCACATGATGGCAGCTAATGTACATGTAAATGTTGGGAATATGAGGTTATATTTGGCATATAATGACTGTACCTGATGTTTGTCATTAAACTGCCAGCTTTTGGATCGAGCAGGCTGCAGCTGTGGCGTCCGCAACACCCACTAAGGCACGGAGTTGCTGAGTGCCTTGTCCACTGCCTCCCCGGGCCCCACTGGATTCCCATCATTTGTATCCAGGATCTCCATGCAGCCTTCCATCGCTGCCCTACTAAGAGAACAATTAATTATCTTATGAAGATTCAGCGCGTCCTGAAGAAGATGGTCTACAACCACTGAACAACCATCAAAACCGGTCGACATGACCCGTTGTGACTCCACCACAACATTTTACGATATCCCCAAGACCAACAGGGGGTATCGCACAAAATTGAACTCCTAACCCAGACAGCATGGGTTCATAGCACACCCCATAGCCAGTGGGCCTGTGCGGTTTTAGAAGAAAAACTTTATGTAAACTCGATCTCTTCTTGGGGCAACCACCCATTTGCAAAGAGCTCTTGAGTCTCCAGGGTGAATAAAGCGTACAGCTAAAAATTCCGATGCCTCCAACTTGCAAATGTTAACCAAATTTTCTTGGTTTTTTGACTACGAGATCCAATCCCCCTCCCCGTACTCACCTATTATACTGTTGGTCCCCCCTCCCCGTCTTCATTTAGGCTGTTGGTGACCACACCACATGCGGCATAAAGATCCCCGCAGGTATACAGTTGAACTCAGCTCCTCTCTCTCTCCTCCCCAGACTGGCACTAAACCTACTGCAGCCTGTGGTTAGACAACCCAGCACAAAACCCCTCTTATTTTCCACCTCCGGCAGGGTTTGGGTGTCTAACCAGAGGGCCAGACCAGCTTCCTGTCCAATAATTATTCCAATTACCACACACCATCTCTTTCGTCTTGCCTTGATCTGCAAGCAGACAAATAATTCCCCCAGTGAACCGTTTTTTGTGTTATCAGTATGCCCTTACGGTTTTTAAGCCCTAATAGGCCCTGTTGTTATAATCTGTCATTATACTCAACATAAGGTGGAAGTGCCTCCTATGTATGTTGGTTCTGCTGGATGCTCCTGCCATATCATTATCTCGTATGGGTATATTGCGGCAACAGTGCTTCAAAATACAGTTGCTAACCAAAGGTGACAAAAGATTTCAATTACTATTTACCTTTTAATCATAAACTTTTTTATTACAGTTGTATGCTACAGCAGTGGGGACATCAAGGTCAAAGGTCACATGGTCACATGGTATTATTTGTGGTGATGTCATCAGGTCAGAAGTTATGACAGCACCTCCTTTAATATCATATACGTTATACCATTGTTTCCCAATCCCCTGTGCTATCCAGATTTGGCTACTGAAATACTGTTTATCCGGGCCTAGGAATCAGTCAGTCAAATTCAGCTCCTCCACTAAAGTTGCTAGACTTATCTGCTCACTTAAACCTTGGGTCCCAAGCTCCTCCTCGTTGAAAGCATATGTGCACATCTCTAGGTATTATTCACAAAAGCCTCACTAACAGAGGGCATGATACCCCATTACCTCACTACCTGCATCAAGAGATCTATTCTCTGTAGGAACCTCAGACCACCTTCCAAAAACTTGATATGCATGCCCAAATTCTGCAACAAAAAAAAACGAAATGGGGGCCATTCGTTTATTGTGCTTAGCTCCATGAAATGTAACAATCTGCCTGTGGAAATCGGGAATGAAGGCTACCATCACAGCTTCTGCTGTTAACTGAACATTACCTATTGGTGTGTGCATTTCAGTAACCTCTACCTCCTTTCTGGCTTGTACATATTGAAGTAATAACCCCCGAAGTGGTGGCCCTTACCGCTTGTTAATACTCTGAAGCAGAGGTCAAATGCAGAGCAAAGCAACTACCTTAACGAGGTCCTTGGTGCCATTACCAGGCTGTCATGCGGCCCACTAAGTGGGTTATAGCTATTACCAATCGGCATGCTGTCCGGGACGCTAACTGCTTTTCTTGCATCGCAGCCACTTCACATGTTTTTTTTAAAAAACAGAGAAAATGGCTGCCATTGATTAACGGAGAAGGAAACCATGGACATCTTTTAGAAGTCGCCAAGGATCGCAACTGTGACCCCGAGGTCTCCCTTGCTACCCCCATGGTCTCCCTTGCTGCCCTTAAAAAATAAAGTTCTTTTTAAAAATGGAGTCTCATAGGCTGTGGCATCACTTCCTGAGGTCAAGGGTCATGGAGTGTCACTTACGCTACCCCAGACATTTTGGTGAAATTACGTCCCTGAAGGAAACTCCTCCTAGTCCCTTCTCCCTTTCATACTAGCCATGGTAGGGGGAGGGAAGAGCGGGCTAGCGCTCATGTGGGATGATGTTGGTATGGCAACGACAGAAGGGTTGTAAATTGATGTATTGGGGGCTCGTGTGACTGGGTGTTGGAGCCACAGGAAGCAAGAAGGTGGTGTCCCACAACTAAGGAGGCTCCAAAGGCGGGCAACACTAAGAGGTAATGCTCACCTTCTGAACTCCCTGATTAGCTAGAGGCCATCACACAACACCTTCGGGCTGCAGATTGTAAATAATGTTCCTACTGTACTCCAACAGGTTATCCCTCATCACACTCACACCATCTGTAAACTTCGAAATTACTTAGATAGCCTTTTACCTTCCACTTGGTCATTTCACAAAAGAAATAGTCCTCACATTTAGTTGCTGCAACTGTGTAAATGCTTACTTGTGTGAAACCTCGTTGTTACATGTTGAAATGACTGTTGTTTTATCTCTTTTTTGCATCATTGAATTTGCATCAGCACAGTTGGATGTATTGTACCGTAAGCTTCCTGCACTTTGAAGCAGTTTTGCTGCAACATGGCGCTTTACAAAATACCAAAATAAATAAATAACTACCACTACCAGAGTCATTTTGGTGAATTGATATCCCTTATTTTCACTCTCCTTTGACCCCTTTACTCTCCTTTCGTCACTTTCTTCTCCACAACTGATTTTTATGAACCCTAGAGTGCCTATATATTTGACAGGGCCAGGGTCATGACCCTAAAAAAGATTGGGTATGTGGGCCCTTCCCAACAGAGGCAAGAGGCTCACCCAGACAGAACCAGAACCTGCCCTGTACCCGATGCAGGGAATGGTAGTGACTGTGGCAAAAGTCCCTGTGCCCACCCCATGTGTCACAAATCATCAATGGTATGGTTTTGTCACTCAACACCTCATCGTGCACTTTCTGGCCTATATTCTCTTCTTTCTTTTTCAGGACAAAAACTACCAGAAGCACCTCGAAGCAAACAAGAAACCCCGGATCCAGGAGATTGGAAACAAGAGCAGCCAGAGAATGTCCTGGAAATGTCCCTGCCAAGCAGAAATGAGGCACCCAACACCCAACCTGCCAACACTGGATGGATCCCAGGCAAATGGTGGGGCAACAGAAAGCAAACTGGGGCTGAGGAGAGACTGCAGGGGGGGCAGGAGAGACATAGAAACACTCCCCAAACTGAATTGGCAACAAACCACACCAGCACCGGAGGATGGACACACAGAGATTGAGCAGGCTTAGTCCCTGACAGCTAGCACTCTTATCAGAGACTGCAAACAAGACCGTGCTGGAAAAGGAGAAGGACATGGAGGGTTTTTTAAAGCCTCTAACCTGCGTACACCAGTCCCCCCGGGGGAAAGACAGGTAAAGATTGGTTCCTAGAGTCAGGTGAGCGCTGCAGTCAATGGAAGGGGAGGAGACAGAACCAGCAGGAGCACGTGTAAAAGGGAATAGGATGAGAAGCAGGGTGTGGGTTGCAGGAGTGAGGTCAGGAGGTGTGAAGGTAGACCATGAGACCAGGATGAGCGGTCTGCTAGAGGGTTGGGCACAGATTTGAAGCAAAGTGCAGGTGAGATGTTTGTGATAGAGAATGGTTGCTGTTGTTTGAGTGTGTGTGTTTGTGGTGTAGTGTCAATGGGCTGTGTAAGAGGCGAGGGACACAGAAAGAAAGATGGTGAGTGTAGGGGGAATTGGAGAGCATGAAAGTGAGAGATATAGAGCGTATGGGCGAGAGTGTTGAGAGAGTGGAATGTGGGAGTAGAGGTGTGGGTGGAGTGAAGTAGAAAGGGGGTGAAGGTACTGGTGTAAGAGGCGCAGAGAGTGTGTAAAAGCATATATAGACAAGAGGGTGTAGTGAGAGATGAGAAGAAGTTTGTAGTGAGAGGTGGGGAGAGAGGTGTAGCAAGAGGTGGCGAGGGGTGTAGTGAGAAGTGGGGAGAGGAGTGTAGAGAGATGTAATAAAAGGTGGGGAGAGTAGTGTGGTAAGAGGTAGGGAGAGTGATGCAGTGAAAGGTAAGGAGAGGGGTAGGAGAAAGGTGAGAGAAGGAGAGAGAAAGGGTGTGGAAGGGAATAGAGATGGTAGAAGAAAGGAAGGGGGATAGTAAGATCAGGAGAGGAAAGCAAGGAAGTGCCTGGCAGTGAGACTTAACCAGAGCATTTGAGATTGACACTTTTCCCATCAAGCCACATTGACAATCCTGGGCTGTGTTAGGATAGAGCATCTCTAGACAATCCCCAGAGGGATCAAGAAGGCTGCTGCCTTTATGCCCTTTTTGCCAGGTGGCTCTAGATCGTAGGGATTACTAATCACTAGCTGACCGCATTGGGCTTTAGGGATTCCCTGGCTAGAGATGTGGATGCCCCAGGAGATGAGAAAAGGACACCCAATAATGTATCACCCCTTCTCCAGCCCGGTGGGTTACATTGATCATCTGTGTGATGAATCCAGGGAATTCCTTTGGGAGTAGGGAGGTGAGCCTGCCCCTTAGAGGTCTGGATGTCCCTAAAAAGGGACAGCAATTATCCTCCCTATCCCCAAAATTCCAGTACTCCCTTTGTTGGCTACATAGGAGTTGAAGTATCTAAGGACTGGAAAATAACTGTAAGGATGGTTGGTGTGGTTTCTGACCTTCTGTGTGTTCCTCAACCCAGTGCGGGGTGAGACCCGGCAAACCCCAGGGTGGGGTGAGAAAAGCCAGAGCCAATGCTGACTACATTAAACCATGCCCCAAGGCGTGGTTCACAAAAAAATACCCCCAGGTGGGGTTCAAAAAAACATACCCCAGGTCAGGCTGAGACCAACCTCAGGCCGGAGGCATCGAGAAAAGCCTGAACCCAAAGTGGGCCCTAAGAACCCATAACCCAAGGCAGGGTGTCTGAAGCCACACCCCAGAGCGGGAACAGAAAAATCATAGCCCTAAAAGTGGCGAGAGAAGCCAAAGCCCAATGTAGGATGTAAGAAACCATACCCCAGGGTGGGGTGCACATAACCATTCCACAGGGTGGGGAGAGAATCACTGTATCCCAAAATGGGACAAGAGAAGTACAACCACGCTACGGGGCACAAGAAACAAAATCCCTAAGCAGTTGATCTAAAACAGACACCTGGGTGCGGTGAGGGACACAGTACCCCAAGGCATGGTGCCAGAACAAATATCCGAAGATGGGGTAAGAAAAACCAAAACCTGAGACTTACAGAATTACAAGTGCAAAAATCCCAGCGCTCGCCTGGTAAAGGATACCAGGGGCACCCTCTTTGCTGAAGGGGGAGGGAAAAGGACACAGATCAGACTGATTTCAGATGGGATGGGACAGAAAGAGACACAGTTGGAACCACTTAAAAAGAAAGACTGACTTGAACAGACCCTCCATCTTAGCCTCATGGTTGAAGGAAAGCAGCCCTATGGAGAGAAGCACCCCTGGGAGGGGATCAGAAACAGACCACCATTCCAGTACAAAGACCAAAGGTCTACATATATTTTATGTCATGTGATTTTGTTGCTTTGCAATAGTGGTAAGGACAGAGTGTATGTTAAGGGTAAATTTAGATGGAGGACCTTCTTAGTTTTGTATGGACATCCTGGCGAGCACCCTTTTAGACTTCTTTTCCTTCCTTTATGATGAAATCCAAGATGTAGAGACAGGTTAGGTTGTTTTGGTGAAAAATAAAATGAAGTCGCTCGCAATGTCTCCTTGTCCATCTCCTAATTGTGACCTACCAAATCTGCCTATCATAACATTGAACAGCGTATCATTGAATAATCTGCACAATTTAGGTTGTTTAAAAATAAAAACGCTTGAACTCTCTTGGAGATTCCGCAAATTTGTAAGGCTGTTTGTGATGAAAAGAAAATACTATGGGTACTTCCCACCTTTTTCTTGATATCGGGGGCCTGTATCATGCGGGGAAGAGACATTGTACTCAAAAACAAAAACAGGGACACAGCCCTTTTTCACGTATTCATATACTTTTCAACTATATTCAATAGCAATGATTAATCAATCCACTACAGACAACCAGAAATCTGTTAAAAACAGTTTAATATTTCATCAAAACCTTTACAAAAAAACGTTTCATATTACACACCAAAAACATGTCCTATATCACGACAAACATGCCAAAGGAGATGTCCCTTTGTTGACTATCATGGACGCCCCAATGTATTGTAATAAAATGTGTCCCACTGTGAAGTTAGTAAACTTGGGTTACAATATCTTCTACCACAACAATGCTCAAAAGTGAGAAAAGGGACTAGTTCTGGTCCACGTTTCCACTAAAACTGTTGCTCACAGGTGCCACCCTTCATGTACTTTAGTAGAGGAGTTTAGATCCTTGTATCTGTATATTCAAACCAAACGGAGATGTTATTTAGTAATTAATTCAATACAGAACAATGGCTGTAGTGAGAATGACCAATTCTTACAAAAATGGACATCTGACTCATGTATATATTTTGTCAGGTTTATAGTGTTTCGGCCCTTAATGAGAGATGGGTGTGTCCTAGTCATTCTCATCTGATGGTCCAGGGGGCCTTCACCCGGACAAGGAAAAATTGTGGTAAATATATATTCTGTTGTTGATTTTCACAAAACATTTTGGCATGTAGAAAACTGTAAACAACATACACATTACCAAAGACTCCCATTAAAAACGGATTCCTGGCAATACTGGACTAAGTACTCAGTACCAAGTAAACATAGCTAAACACCAACCTCTTTGTTGTTTCTGCATGTTTAGGACAAGGTTCTTTATACATTTTCTTTAGATTAATTGAATCTATACCAAAATTAAGGCTTCTCCTTAAATAACAGGTTTACATTACTCTGTTCTGTACTCCTGTATATCAATCACAGATGCTCTAAATAATATTTACCTTCTTTTCTCTACACCTCAAGAACCTGAGTGTAAATGGTGTGAGAAACCAGAAGATGTCTCACCCAGTAGTCCCCAGGGATCTGTCATCCAGGTGGCCAGGACATGGCCATCGCTTTTGGATCCAGTTCCTGGGATTGTACCAGTCCGAGAGGATCACCTGGGTGAGGGCTCTTCGGGGAGTGAGAGTGGGACACCGGATGGTGAGATGCGGAATCCCCTTCCGTGTAACACCTTTACTCCATCCTACCCGGTAGGATATTATTAATTGTACCTTTTTCTACCAGAACATTGCATAAACATTGGCGATTACAGAAATCCTTGCCTAAACATACCTGCAAATCAACCCAGAGTGCCCTTTTACACAAAGTTCTGCATTCCCATTTCTTTACAAGGTTGGATTTTTAATGTTTTAGTTAGTTTGTTTGCATTTTTATGTTTGATTAAAGTACGTACATTTTTATTGAATTTTAATTGGGCAATCCTTTATTTTGGAACCATAGTGCTAAACTGTTTTGGTGACTACTGTTATCAGCTCAAGCGAACACCCCTCTTTAAAATATAGCCTGCCCGCTGCCTGTGCTATCAAAAGAGATGAGGGAGGTATACCCGTTGTGCTGTGCCTGTTTCACCTTTGTTTGTCATCACTGCTGGTTTAGTAGTAGTGTGGGGCTGAGTAGGTAGTCTAGCCACTACTCATCCTTGTACTCCTGCAGAGCAGTAGTCACTTTGTCACAACTGCCCAGTATATGTCACATAAATGATATGGTGGGATACTGCTGAGAATGCAGGTGGGCTTGACAAACCAGATGGGTCTGTGGGTGGAAAGTTATCGTCATTCCCTGACTGAGTTTTAGATTATAGCAATGGATAAATATGTGGTCAGACATTCTCTGAGTCGGATTTTCCCTTCCTCCTAAGACTCAGATGTTCCCCCACATTTCCTCTGCAATGACGACATCATGGATCTACATGTTGGCCTTGGCGTCCAACTCATACATTTAGAGGCGTTGTTCCAGACATGAAGATTCACAGGTGTGGGAGGCGAACACTGTATCCCTAGGTTGGTTAAGAAGATGCCCTATGCCTCTCATCTTGTGTAACCTGTTCAAGAGTCACTGGGTAGGCTCCAGAGTGATATTTGCAATGCCATTGTGGAAGAAGAAATCCTGTTTCTCTTTTTTAATTTTTAATTATTGATCAGAGGTACCTGGATCTTGCCACTATGAACCCCACCAAGAGATGGCCAATTATTCCAAGTAGGACCCTTAAACACCTCTGACTATCAGTCTGGTTGCCGAAAGGATATGGCAGATGGCAAAATGGATTTCTCCAGAAGTGGCCTGGCAATCCTTGTAATCAACATTTCCTTCCACATTGAGGTCTTGCATTAGGTGCTAGCAGGCCTTCTTAATATTGCACGAAAAGGGTAATCTGATCCTCTGTGACAATACTCACAAAAACCGTAAGACTTCCAGAGTTCAGTAATGGTGACGACTGGGACGGGACGATGATTAGAAAAAGCCCATCGGAGGCCTCCTAGATTGTAGGTATGGACAGGATGGTGGTTCACCTGGAAGAGCAAAGAAATACCACCAGGTATTCACCAGGCTGAAACGAAACGAAGGAGAGTTTTAGTGAAGAAAAAACCGTGAAGTAAATATAATAGGGAAGTGAATTGGAGACTAACCTGAACGTTCTGGGAATATACTTTAAATGATGATGGTGTAAGTAGTGAAAAATAAACTCTTTATGGAGAAGGTACTTCGACAGATCACCTGGATCACCTGTGACTTCCAGGGGTCTTCTAGGAGGTAGGTCGAAAGGGAGGGGTAGTTAATTTGGTTAGTATGGACCTTATTTCCCGGGCGGAACGAGGACGCACTAATGGTAAACAGATAAGCAATGACAACAGCAAGGTGTCCACAGTTCAATGCGCTCTGAGAGAAGACAAGGGGTATTCCAGTAAGAAATCCGTTATATCAGGGAAATGGGCCAAAAACCAAGTTATCCACAAGGAACAAGTACAGAATCCAGTAGGAAATCCTAAACACAAAAATAGGTCAGTAGCCAGGAATTCAGCAAGAAAAGCGGTACCATTAAGGGTTAATTCAAAGGCAGGCTCGAGTTTACCAAAACCAAGGCCGAAATCACTGAAGAAATCCAAATCGAAACAGCATAGCAGAGCAGGAGGTTGCGAACCAGGAAGTCAATGGAACGTAGGAAAACAGGAAACACGAAGCATAGTAAAACTTCAATCAGAAGCATTAGCCGAATTAATTGTATGTGTATTTAAGCGTCTCAGCTGAATGCCTCTTCTGATGACATGACTGTGCGTGGTGTTGGCAGGGGTAGCATGGTCATGGCAACTGAAGGGGGCGTGGTCGCTGAGGAAGGCCGGGCCGTCTGGAACTGTGAAGTTCTCGAAGACGCCATGGCAACCTCCAGCATCTAGCACTGGTCATATGTGTGTTCTGGTCCTGCACAGGGCAGCGAGCGACGGCAGGGCTCCGGTCCCACACACATAGGCGAGGGACAGCGGAAGCCGTGACATCCCCTAACTTGAAGCCCTTTAAATCTATATATATATACAGGGACCTACACCCCTTTCCAGGAAGCAATAAGTTGTAATTTCGATCTTTAAGAAGGGGGACAGAAGTGTCCCTATGAATTACTGAACGATATTGACCTTTATGATATCCTAGACTGGCATATGTTACGCCGGGAACAGCTGGTATATCTAAATTTGTAAAGAGTGGTTTAAACCTTGTGCCCGGGTTATCCTCTTTGAGGTATGAGCAGTAGTAAAGGCATTCAATGAAACTTGCAGTGGATTTCCTTAGTGAAAAGCTATTCTTATGCTTGTTGAAGAGTTTCACAATGTCCCACCCACCCACATGCCATTCCATCCCTGTTAGGACCAGCCATTGTTTTTGACATCACTGCAGGAATCGACCCTTAGTCCATGAAGATCCTTTAAATGTCTACCTCTGAAGTTGCCTTTCTTGGCAGCTGTGACATGAGCAAGAAGGTTCATTGGGGCTTTGCTATGGTCTGAAGCTTACCTGAAGTTTTCAACAGCAGGATTAACTCCCAGGACACGCCCATCTTTTAATTCATATGTTTTATCATCTTTTCACAGAGGTCATTTACTGTTTCTGAAAACCTTTTTCTTTCAGATATCTGTTAATTCTCCTTGATATGGGTAGGGCAGATTGTATCTGCATGAGTCGTGCTGCTCCTTTTTTTGTGTTTGAGTCGCTTTCTTTGCTTTGCCCTATAAAGGCAAGAAACCCTCCGTCATAAACCTTAGCAGATGTTTGAGGCAGTTAATATCTTTGGCCTATGATGTAAGACAGGTTCCACTTCTTCCAGAGGTCCAACTGAGGTCTACAATAGGAGGAACCCATTATTAGGCAGAGGTCAAAAGAGTGTAACTTATGTAAATATGCATAGGAACCACGTGAGTATCTCCAGCCACATTTATCATTCACCATGGGCCTCATTACACGGTAGGCGGTAACCATGGCACTATTAGCACCATGGTTGCCGCCGGTATTTTACCGCGTCAGCCTTGGTGGATGGCGGAATTACCGCCCTACTCCAAGGTGAGCGGGGGCGGTAATTCCCCATTCACCAAGGAACTTCCCCATTCCCATTTTTGCCCCCCCATAGGGCTCAATGGGAATGGGGAAGGCACTAATTACGGTAGCGCAAATTGCGGTACCGTAATTAGCACCAAGGTCCCTTAGCGGGCCTGTTCCTTAACGGCTGGTAAAACCAGCCGTTAAGGTCGGGTCCCGCAAAGGGACCTCGTAGTAAGGCGGTAAGGGTTTACAGGTACGGGTACCCTTACCGCCTACCATGTAATGAGGCCCTATGTGTTGCATATGGGAGACTCCAAAGCACCACAGGTTTGTTTTGCCTTGAGGTTGTACAGTCAGCTGATAATAAACTGGCTGCTGAGTGTGACTGAAAGTTGATGTGTGTGTGCTTGTGTGTGTATACACCTCGGTTAGGTGTTTCAGTGTCGATTAGTTCAATGTCAAGGGGCTAAATATATCCTGGTGTGGTACATGATTGGGATGAGGAAAATATAATGTGAAGGTAATGTTACAATCACTTACCAGGAATCTTCATTACCTTGAGTCCTCATCTTCCTCAACACAGTCAGTCCTCATCCCTCCTTTCTGCCCTGTTTGTGGGTAAAACTTTGATCTTGGTTCATTGCTTGAGACAGACTTGATAATCATGGAAGAGGGTGGGGGACTTATCACCCACCCCCTCAAGGTGAGGGGCCACAAACAGAAATAAATATGCATTTATGTCGATACTGCACACTAGCAAAGATATGTTTTAGGCCTGACACCTCTCACGTTGAATAGGATTCTGATGAAGATTAAAAGTAACCAAGATTAACAGTAAATAATCAGAGCCTTGTCCAGTCCTGCAGACGTCATCTGGAATTTCACCCCAGGATTAAATTCTAAACAGTGCACATGACAAATGTTCAGATTGACAAAAAACATGTCCTTTTAAAGAAAGGCCATAGTAGAGGTGTATTCAGTGTTGGCTCATATATTGCTACCACCCCTCCTCTGTTCTGAATAATTTTTGTCCTGCACAACTCTGTACATATTTGCATTATAGAGTGTCTTTCACCCATGCTATAATGCAAATGCTTGCTTGAATAAGGGAAGAAGCTTGACATTTGGATTGAGCCTAAATATATTTCAGGGTCTGTGAAAATGCAGAGACGTGTGACCCCAGTCACCCTACACAATGATGGCATTAACCAGGATTGATTAAAAAAAGCCCCTAGGAGCTAGGGATGGTGAGTCGAGCCCGACGTGTGCTGTAAATCTTAGCCAATGTAGCAGAAGTGAGGTAAAAATGCTGTTCAAACCACCACCCTGATTTCAAAACAGGGAACAGAAGGGATGAAAGGGAGGCACTTGTCATGCTGCCCCGTAATCTGCCTCTTTGCTACCAAGAAATACTCCAGACCAGAGAGAGAGAGAGAGAGAGAGAGAGAGAGAGAGAGAGAGAGATAGAGAGAGAAAGGAAACCATCACTGAATGGAAAGGTGTGTTTTAAAACATGTTTTGGCCATTGGTGTTGTGAACAAAGAGAGTGTGTGTGTGCATATGTGTGTGTGTACATCAGTCATAGGCAGCATGAAATGTTCTTGCAGTGCTGAACTATATTGAGCACAGTCAGCATGAATATATATATATATATATATATATATATATATATTTGGGCTCAGTCAGCATACACATGGTTTACAGTAACAATGCAGGCATATAATGGGCACAGTCAACATAAAAGTGTGCTTTTACAGTTTCAATATTGGCTATATTGGGCACATCAGCATTAAAGTGTGCTCTGACCGCGGTGTGCTGGTATATGTTGCACACAACAAGCAAAAGCATGTGTTCTTACAATGCCAATACTGGCATAAAGTGGGGCCACCCACCGACCATGGAAATGTTCTCTTATGGTAAAAATGCTGGTATATATTGGGCACAGCCATCATGAAAGTGTGCTCTTACAGTGTCAATACTGGCATATTTTGGGCACTGTCAGCATTACAATATTTTACAATGGTAAACATGGCATATATTGGGACCCTCTATCACAAAGGTTGGTTCCTACCATGGCATGGTAGCATGTATTGCGTATCGATAGCATAAACATGTTTTATCGTGGCATATGTTTGGTTTATTTTGGTGACGCCTAGCATGAAAGTGTGTACTTACAATGACATGCTCACATGCACTGGAAACAGCAAGCATGAACATGTTATTACTGGTCTATATTGGGCACAGCGAGCATGAACATACTTTATCAGGGCAATACTCACATATCTTGTTGGGCATTGGCAGCCAGCATGAAAATGTAGGTTATAGGGCAATGCTGTCATGTATTTGTGAGTCCTTATGGTTCCCTTGAACACAACCAGCATATAAATGTGTTGTGAAATGTTTCTGTGTACAATTGGTGACTTGGAATCTACTGTAGTTCTTCATGTAGTCTGCCACAGAATTGATTCTAAATTATATGGCCTTTTGTCAATTTTTTCTGATATTCAAGTTAGAAAATTTGCCTTTTCAACCAATTACATTTGAGTGCCCTCTCAATGACATCACTCAAACTAGCTCAGTGAAAATAGTTCTGCCCCTCCAATCACAATTCACCAGTCACAACTGGGTGTACTATAGGGGTAGTATGTGGTTGGTTATTTAAGTAAGTGAATGAGATTGTAAATGTATGAACAAACTTGATTATAGTGTTCCCCTATGGTAATTCTTTCCAGACTCGCAAATAAGCAAGACAAGGCAAGCACTCTCCTACCATCTGAGCTTATTGAAGCACTATCCCTGGAGAAGCTGGTGAATGAGAACAAGTCATTGTGCCGAATTGTAAGTATGGAAACACCATTTACATAATAGCCACGGATTGCAAATCTCTGAACTACTGAGAAATGTTGATATAGCTTGTTAAACACCTGCTGAGTTGTTTAGAGCTGATAACATTTTTCATTCTGGTTCAGTCCATAGAAAGAAGAATCCTATAGCTCTGTATGACTTTCTGCGTAAATCAACTTTTATGATGCCACTATGCAAGAGACTTCCAAGTGACCACCACACAAATGATTCAGAGGCTGATGTCTTAGGGCTCAAGTCATTAGCTCAAATGTTATACCTGATCTACGGCAAAGGGACAATCTGGTAAATCTCATTAAATGTCTTCCAGATTATTTCAAATAGCTTTCTCTCTAGTGAGAGGTTGATACTTTATTTCAGTAGAATATATGTATTTGCATTTCATCATAAACCTGTATTTGCTACCAAATTTAAGATCTATTTTCTTTTCTATGATTTTTTTCATAACACTTTTTTTATTTGATTGTACCTTCATTGCAGCATCTGAAGAAAACCACAACCTTAATCCACAAATCTTAACCACTTTCCTTCTTCCCTAGCCCACCTGGCCAGCAGGCCACAACAATTTGTCCATTACATTGATATCAATTCCTATGTAAGAGATAATCATGGCTGCACATGGTTATCATCCAAAACGTTGAGATATATCATAATCAGCAGTTGAGGTCTATCATTGAAATAGGTTCAGTGCTCTTAATCAGGCTGGGAAAGTCTTCTAATATTGAAAAAACAGCAGATGTAAACAACTTTGTGGAACTATCCCGTCCCCTGCACACCCAATTAGTATTCTATAGACAAACAAATATTCAGTTTTCAGTAAATCATATTCAATAATCAAGAATATCACCTGTACTCTGTGTTTAGTAAAAAGATCAATTGAAATATGTTTTAATTAATTTAATCCTATTAGCTAATTCCAATTCGTTAACAGAGAATCGTGTTCTTTTTGCAATTGAGTTCAGTGACTAACGTACACATTTGAATTGAATCATACACTTTCAAATATCAACCATAATGTTAGTCATAAGTAGAGATATTTCACAAAAATTCTTTGACAGTTTTCAGATAAAAAAGATCATCAAACTATGTTATATGACAAATCCTTATGTCTTTCTCTATGCATTTCAGGGATGAAGCCCCCTTCTTCAGGAGCTGTCTACTCAATTTTTGTTTTCTTATTCATATCTATAATGGATAATATATAATCATGATTCAGTATTTCTCATATTAACATCTGTTGTATATAATTAATAGTCTGTCATATTTCCATTTTTCATAATCACCTCGATTGATCCCTTTTGTATGTGTTCAAGATTTCTTCCTCCTATCTGGTTCTCATTAATTGCTACGTGATTCTTCCTACAAAATCAAAATCAAGAATTTGTCTATAAAAAAACATATTGTAACCTCTACCATTTTTTTAAAAAAAGGCTTGTCTATAACTAAAAGAACAGGTAGTGTTTAGATCAGGTAATTAATGCAAAATTGGGGAATCTCTACTCCCTTGTTTTTCATATCGAGTGGTGCTTGGTCATGAAATAGCCTAAGGCTGGTGGCCCTGTTGTCAGGCAACCTCTCTTTGTGTATATCCTGTAATCAAAAAGTTTATATTGGGGAGTATTGGGGAGCTTATCCCAATCTCACAGAAGTTGTATCATCATTGACCTTTTTGGCATAAAAATGCCATGATATCAGTTGATAAGAATGTAGGTCACAAGAACTTACCCCTATCTACAATATAGGCTTGCCATCAGGGTGTTTGATAGGATCCGCAGTGCTATTGCAAATGGAGATTCCAAGTTTATCCAGAGTAATTATACCTGCAAACTAAAGCAGGGAACTGTTTTAATAATTCTACATTATTTTGAATAGTTATGCTGGCTTAAGCTAAGGATGCTAGAGCATCCGTTTGTCAAACAACTATTGAGAATCTCACCTTTGTGGCCGTGACTATCAGCTGTGTCTTCCATGCGAAACCGCAAGGAGCGTGATATTCCCAAAATGACTGCCTTTTGTTTATGTAGGTCATCACGCTGTTGCGTAATGACATCATAAAGTTGTATTGTCGAGCACGATGGCGTTTGTTTAGTAAACATCAGTGAGTGTCCCGTAAATTCCTACTTGCGTTGTTCGAGGTTGCCATTGTTTATAAATATTGTTTACTAGCTGGCTATTGTTAAAATTGAAAAGAAAAGAAATAAAGGAATTTGCGTCCACTTCTATTGTAGTACTCTAGGGTACACGCAAACATTCCAAATTATTATCTCTAGTCTATTGCTTTCATCGTAGTTTTTCAAAAACTTTATTCTATTTCTGGTGCGGTCTGTTTGGTGACTGCTTCATGAAAAAGGACTTGGGAGAATGCACTCCCCCTTCTGTTTTAGTTCTCTATGCCAAAAAGGACTAAGTAGATAGTTCATATTTTCTCAAGATTAAAGCCAGTCTGTAAGGAATTGCCCTTAAAAGATTTGATCCATCTAAAATGATTCTATATTGCAATGAACCTTGTAGTGCAACATCTCAACGGGATGTCACGTAACGTGGGGTCCACCTTGTTTTATAGAAAAATATAGTATATATGTGAGGTGATCTTATTCCGGTATATGGAAGATGTTAGAGTGAATGCTGAACTCCTATCTTGATAGTGAGGCCAGTAAAAAAAACTCCTGCTACTCATGTACACCATGTGTGCTATTTCCAAGTGCAGTCAACTTAGTGACTGTTTCATAAGAAAAGGAGGAAATAATCACATCCCGTTCTGTAGTGGTGCTCAAAAGCACATATTGACTTTCTAGATTGTCAATTTTATATTCTCTATTGCTGTAGGACAGTCCATTTGGATTTGTCCTGAGATCAATAATTCATAAACTCGCAATGGGCTGTAAGTTGTGTGGAATTCAAACAAGGGATTTCAGAGATGTTGTAGTCGTGTGTTCTATACCTAATATGGAGTAATTCATTGGTGTGCAAATGATGATAAAGATGTAAATTATATAATGGATTTAAATTTCTAGAGTGACCCATTCATATGTTCATCAACAAGGATCATGCTCCCAGTCTTGTGGTCAATTCACTTGTACATTAAGATATAGTTCTAGATGTGCATTATATCCAGTGGTTCAACAGATAGAGGTGTTAGAGAACATGTATGTACAAACCTTATGCATTTATTTGTAGTCTAACACAATCATGCAATCACTCGGTACATGTTTTTATAGAAAAGCTCCCAAGTTGTACTCCTCATTCATCCCATTGAGGGTCAAGCTGTCCACTTTATCTATCCAAAAGATTTCCCGTTGGCCCATGTGTTTAGCATGGTTTCCCCCTCTCTGCGATTTTTTGACTATTTCTAAAATGACAACTTTAAGTTGGGCTATGTTGTGTCTGTTTTCAGCAAAGTGTCTGGCTACTGGTGATCTTAACATTGTTCATCCTGATATTACTTTTATGCTCATTCCAGCGCTCTTTAGCTTTTCTATTAGTCAGACCGACTTAAAATATTCCACAACGGTAGCTCAAACCGTATATTATTGATTTGGAGTCACAAGTCGCAAAGTCATTTAGTTTGATTTTGTTAACATTTTTAGGGTGTCTCACGTAACCACCTTTCATGATGTTGTTACAATTACAACAGTCTAGACATGCAAATGTGCCTGCTTTCTTCTTTTTAAGTGTTTGTTGTCTGTCCTTCGGGAGTCTCTCCGCCTTACCACTTGATCTTTAAAGATCGGGCCCCTTTTGTACACAATAATGGGCGGCTTTGGGAATAATTTGTTCAGTTGTGGGTCCAATTCAATAATACGTCAGTTCTTCTTAACATTGTTCATCCTGATATTACTTATATGCTCATTCCAGCGCTCTTTAGCTTTTCTATTAGTCAGACCGACATAAAATATTCCACAAGGGTAGCTCAAACCGTATATTATTGATTTGGAGTCACAAGTCGCAAAGTCATTTAGTTTGATTTTGTTACCATTTTTAGGGTGTCTCACGTAACCACCTTTCATGATGTTGTTACAATTACAACAGTCTAGACATGCAAATGTGCCTGCTTTCTTCTTTTTAAGTGTTTGTTGTCTGTCCTTCGGGAGTCTCTCCGCCTTACCACTTGATCTTTAAAGATCGGGCCCCTTTTGTACACAATAATTGGCGGCTTTGGGAACAATTTGTTCAGTTGTGGGTCCAATTCAATAATACGTCAGTTCTTCTTGATGATACTTGTTATATGACTTTGCCCTGAGTATCCAAGTGCGTAAAAGATCGGGATATCCTTCGGTTTTGTTTTAGGGATTAGAAGTTCCCTTCTGTCCAAAATCTCAGTTTTCTCCCTTGTATTTCTATAATGTCTTTCGGGAAACCCCTCTTTCTGTATTTCTCAGTCATTGTCACATTTTCCTCCCATAGTGTGTCTACTGCTAATACAATCCTTTTCATATGCAAGAATTGACGATAGGGCAAATTGTTTTTCAAATGTTCGGGATGATGACTCAAGTAATGTAGAGAATTGTTAACATCTGTCTTTGTATGGTAAATATTGGTTATAATGCCTTCTGGTCTGATTTCTAATTCCACGTCCAGAAAATGTAGCTTGGGTGTTCCAACTTCCATGGTGAATTTGATCCTTTAATGTAATGCTGTCCATCATGCAGGCTAAAGAAAGGGTACCTCACCTTCCCAAATAATGTCTATGATCCTGTAATAACAGTCGTAAATCTTTCAATCGCCAAAATCTCTCAAGCTATGGAAAACCACTGATTAATGCTAGGGACTGATCGAGTTCCCTACATAGATTTAATTAAGCACTAACCCACAGTGATGGGCTGGATCAGCCAGTAACTGTCCAGTCCCCGAGTTATAATAGCCCCGGTAGTGTCACTGGCAGATCCAGCCTGCCACCACAGGTATTATTGCTATAGCACCTTTAGGGCCAAGCCCAGAGGTACTAATAGTACCTGATTTAAAAATCAAGCGAGTGGCAAGCATTCAAGTCGCAGCAGAGCCCGACATAGAAATGGAAGATGAGATCCAGGATAAGTTAGTCTTCATGTCTATGATGCAGCATACAGAATTGGAGGCGGTGCCCAGTGAGGGAACAGGAGCGGAGGCTGGCAGAGAAGGAGAATCAGGGTGTGGGAGTTGGGTAAGGAGCATTATGGAGGACAGGGCAGGCAGAGCGAGCGGTGGGGAGGGACTCGGCCAACGGGGCATGCAGACTTGCTTGAGCTCAGGGAGAAAGGTGACAGCCTAAGGCTTTTAGCATGTGATTCAGCCCCTGATTGTTCTGACCCTGATTAACTAGTGCCTTCTCCACCGGTGCGATTTACTAACTGCGCTGCCAAAACCAGGTAAACAACTATATCATATTATGGTGAGATAAGTGGAATGGTCGGGTCACAGGTAATTGTGATGAATCCTGTGGAGTCATCACTGATCCCCAGCCTAAGATCTCCTCCCATGTGGCCAGGGGACGGCAACCGCTACCTGATCTTGACCCTGAGGGTGGTATTATGAGGGAGGATCACATGGGAGGAGATGGCTCTCAGGGGAAATGTGGTGACTCCATCGGGAGAGATACAGTATTCTTCCATTCCATGTGAAGAAAACCCTATAATTCCTACCTTTCTGATGGCATATTGTCATTATACAAATCCTTCCAGTTGTAAAACCTTAAAACCCCTTCTTGCCAAACACCCTAGACAGGATACTATTAACACTTCATATGTACATAACACATGTAAAACCCCTCCTGTTTCTGATGGTGTTGACCTAAACAAAAATCCAAAGCAATACAACTTTAAAAAGCAGAGTAATCCTACGGACTCCAACTCCCATAAAACCTCAAGTACTAAGATGAGGAAGAGGAAGGAGGTGTTAATGTGAATAAAAATAAACATCAAGCTAATTATGCAGGCTAGTTGTTGTGATGGGAATCAACTGTGTGGGCCTTTAAAAATGGTGTGCCTCTTCAAGTCAAAAGTAAAGATGAAAACGAGAGATGCAGAGCGGGGGAAGCGGTTAGCAGAACCAAAGGCAGAAAACCGAGAGCAGACTGTGCTGAAGGAGGCAGGTGCTTCCTACCGGAAAGGCGAGACACTGGCAGAAGCACAACAGGTACCACAGGAGGATGGCTGGGGAACCGGCAGCAGCGGATAGGCTGTTGGGGAAGCGGTCGCTTTGAAGAGCAGCAGTTCAACCGGCAGATGAAAGAGAAGCCGACGGGGGAAGTGAAAAAGGGTCTGCAGAGCTTGAAACGCTTTCCCGAAGCAAGGTCTTCGCCATCCCCATATGCCACGGGTCAGAAACACCAGCAAACACCAGTGAGTTTGCCAAGAAGTATTGGGAACCCAGGGGTGTAACGACAGGCGTACAAACAATTGGAAACTTGTTTTCAATATCTACTAAGTAATATAGAAAGACCGATTTACACAAGTCTCCATACATGAGATGTCGATATGGGGAAAACTGGAGTAAAAGTCGTCATGAGCAATTGAACACTAATGAAGAAGTTGAAAGGCAAGATCTGAACAAGTCTTCATATATGAGATGTCAATATGGGGAAGAATGGAACAAGTATTGCCAAAAGGCGATGAATACTAAAAATGAAGTTAACAAATACAACTTGAACAAGTCTCCATATGTGAAATTTCAATATGGGGGAGGTTGGAAAAAGTAATGTCTGGAGTCAATAAAGTATAAACAGTGAATGAGTACAACTGTGTTATACCTTAAGAGAAAGAGAACTGAAAGATAAAGAAAAGGTTATAAGTGTCATGATCTCTGCTTCCAAAAGATCAGGACTTGCCCGACTCCCTTGGAAGCAGACCCATAACCCCGGTTCCGAGTGCCAGCCAGTCCCAATTGGGACCTTTTGGACCATGTCCTGGCGCCAGTGGCACCAGGCTCATAAAGATGCCCAGTCCCAGCGCTGGAAGCGCCGGGCTCATAATGCTTGGGTGGACTTACCTGCAGCAGACCATGCTGCTTACTTACCTGCCAGTTGAACCCCTGATCCTCTTCTGTTTGGGACTACTTTTCCTGTTTGGTGGGGCAGGAGCCACTCCCTAGGTTCAGAACACTGGAACTCTTCTGGAAAGCAGGAACTCTTTTCTTACCTAGGCGTGGCTGTGGAAGGAGACACCTAAGCACTACAGGAGGCTATTTAAACCACACCCGATGGATGAATCTTGCTTTGCGTTATTCTGCATTCTCTGCAGCAGAACGCTCATTGTGTCTTCTGCTTCTGATCCTGGGCCTAAGGGAACAAAGGCTTACCATCCTGGAATCCAGTCTTCAGCAGCACCTGTAAAGACAAAGAAAGAACAGGTTAGCACTACGGTCTTCAGTGGCAGCGCATCTCTTACCTGGTCCATCGGCTGTCACCACCGCCTCGCGCTGCATTCCGGCATCTGAAAGACAAAGGCTTACCTACTCTTCGCATGCTCCGGAGGTCTTCGCACTGCATTCCGGCATCTGAAAGACAAAAGCTTACCAGCTCTTCGCACGCTCCGGAGGCCTTCGGCGCTGCATCCCGCATCTGAAAGACAAAAGAAGGTGCGTTTAAAGCCATTGGGCAACTTTATTACTCGCGTGCCATTACTCCTTCCCACTCCGAATCCAGTGGGTATTCCAGCACCCTTCAGCTTCTCTAAAGCTCCAAACTTGTACCTGCAAGATAAAAGGGACAGTTAGTGCGCATCGTGAAGCAGGCTACAAGCGCTTACTTACGTGCTTCCAGGCGCTTCTATTCCTCACGCGGGTTCGATCCTCAACTCTCATCAGCCCGCCATCCTCCATCGCCGGAACCCTGCAAAACAAGAGATATCATTACAAAAGACTTTTCAGACATTTGAAGTGCCCAGAACTTACCGTTCGTGCAGTTAACGACGGACAGCAGTCCTCTGAGGTCAAGAGGCCTGCACCCTTATCCAGTGAAGAAACTGGTTACGGCACCCTGCCCCGAGGCAGATGGAGAGCTCGGCGTTCACTTACCTAAGGTGAGGGCGTTAACCTTTGGGGTTCTACAGAAGAAGAGAAGGGGAAGAAGAGAGAGACACCCAATAACCCCAGTTCATTAATCCCATATTTTCTATCTGCAGACATCTTACTCTTCGAGTCAGACATACAGTGCACAGAGGTCCAGCCCAAAGAGCCAACCGTGTGTTACACATCACCTTTGAAGATACGGCATTCACCCAGTCAAGACCGGCGCCTCTGCGGGAATCAGGTGAGCGTTACAGAACGCAAAGCCTACCGCAAAACTCCCACCCAGGCGCTATGGAAACCTCGGATACCGACCAGCTAGCCCAGTTACTTGGGGAACTAAGAGCAGAAGTGCATGCAGCCCGTCAGGAAACGAATGCTCTAAGAAGGGAGACCGTTCAGGGAAAGGGAATCATCCCCTGAATGCAAGGATTGTTTTGTTGGATTTGCATACTTAGTTTGTGCACACTTTATGTTGAATCTAAAGCAGAGATATTTACCTTGCACCTTTTGATGTTCATTTTTAGTGTGAGGGTCAGATACGTTTTGGACACTAGGACAGTTTGCCTAATTTTGATGACCGAGACACCGACTGATTTCTAGTTTTGATTTCCCAGGCAGGGAAACTCTCTTTAGGATAGGGACAATAAGGCCTTTATCCAAACCCTTTTATTTTAATAAAATGTCAATGTTGAAAACATTAAACTTTGTGTCTGCCTCTCATTTCTGACCCCTCGCATAATCCCCAACAACACGGAGGGTGGTTCTTGCAGGAAGTCCAAATCTGAAAAGTTATTAATCCAAAATCTAATTTCTAACCAATATGATCTAAGCTCTTAGCAGTTCCCAAACATTTGGCTAAGTGTATCTACTCTTCTACACACCCTAAAGCACGTATCAGTGTGTGCTGCTAGGAATGTGTTTTCTCAAAATAATATTGTACCATCTATAAACTATTTTTAATTTGCATCTCTCCATGTAGCATACAAATCACGGACTTGTGCATTCTTTTATGTATCTTCTTCTGCATTTCCTCAGGTATAGTATATAAGGTTGGAGTTCCTCCTGCTATTTAACTTTATATTTACATCTCCTCGGATTCCCATTCTTCACCAATAAACTGTATAATTTGGAAATCCTACCTCTTCTGGAGATGGGTGCTGAATACACGTCTTCAATCTTGTTCATTCTCTCGAGGCTCCCCTTTTTATGCTTGGATGCATTGCATAGTGTCAAAGCTTATAATAACAAAACCACTCTTTCTGATCAGTTCCATAATTCTTCTTCTTACATTGGGTAAATGCCTTAATATTCTCTTTAGTAAATAATTCCCCCAGCTTCATGCAGCCTCCCTGTGACCATTATTCGTCCTGCAAGGCTTTAAGCATTTTCTTGAGTTGAGACATAAGTATAGCGTGTAAAAAAGAAAAAAATATCCATAGCACATTCATTTTCATCACTGAAATACCTTCTTGCCGCAGAGGCATCGGCTCTACCGTCATAGTAGGTCCTTTCTTATCTTGTAAAACAAGTTGGGCTAATATGCCTTATGGACGTGCAAAAGGTTTGGAGTAATACTCACCCCCAGATATCTAACTCCCTCGTTAACCCAACAAAAGGGGATCTGTGCTTCTAATATGGTATTGCAACTTGGAGGCCCCGTGTGATAAAGGATCTCAGACAGGGGCGTTGCTAGGGGGGGCTAAGGGGGCTATAGCCCCTGATCTTTTGGTTGTAGCCCCGGATAGAATCTCAGGAGCTACAGCCAAAAGACTAGCTAGCCCCCAGTCCCAACAGTTCCGACATCAGCTTAGCCCCGGGTCTTTTCCAGACCTAGCAACTCCCCTGATCTCAGATGAATCATTATTCACTCCTCCCAATTACTCGATTGCTTCCAGGACTCTTGTTAGTGATTCTTGCAGTTGAGAATCATGTCATTTGAGAATGCACTTATTTTGTGGACTGATTTCCCAACCATCATCTCCTTAATGGCATCTCTCTTAAACTGCTCACCAAATGGCTCCATCCCAAAAGTGGACAGGGGAGGAGAAAGCAGGCACAATGTTGGTAAATTAGCTGTTCATGCCAACCCTTACGACCAATTCATGATAATTTGCCAGGAGCATATTCATGATTGATTTTAGGGCACATATCAAATTTCTTCAAGATTACCTCCAAGAATATCTAATCCACCCTATCAAATACTTTTGCAGCGTCTAATGTAAAAAGTAAGAATGTATCAGACACGCTTCTGACATTGTCAATCATATGAACACATGATACACATGAACATTCTCAAAAGGCTCCTTGGGTTGAGATTCCAGCAAGGTGTATTAAACAAGAGTCTTGTATCTTTACAATGTTAGGGGATGACTCTCCCCCGCCCGATCTTTCTCAGTTTTCTCAGTGTTTTTTTTCAATTGACAAGTCCAGGACAAGTGTCTTTTTTTCTCCTTGCCTTTATCGGACTTTTCACAATGCCAAGAGAATGACTCCCTCCTCTTGGCTCCTTTCGTAATGTTGATCAAGACCAGGGGAGTATGTCTCCCTTCCCCAGGCTTTTCCTAACCTCTTCAGAAGGCCAAGAGAATGATTCCCTTCTCTTGGATTCTTTCACAACTTGTATTAATGCCAAGGGGTATGTCTCCCGTCCCCTGGTCTTTCTCAAACTCTTCACAGTGTTCACAGCCCACCTGGTTCACTACCCTGCCAGGTACTATGACTATGATGATGATTTTGTAGACAGTTTGTTATTGTGTGTGGGTCCCAGACCCTTCTTAGTTCTTCTCATTTGTTAGCACTTATACCCGTTTCACTATCCTGCTAGCTATTCTCGGTCCCAGACGCTTCTTATTGGTTTCTTTCACTCTCTGATCCCAGACCCCGTTGGTATTTATTTCTCTCTTTCTCTGGTCCCAGGCCCCTTTGATATTGGGTTCTTTCATTCTCTGGTCCCAGGCCCCTTTGATATTGGTTTATCTGCTTTTTGGGGGGCCCCTTCAACCGTTCTGGCCTTCCCACCCTCTTCTGGGTGCTTCCCAGTGCCTCTTGGTTCTCTGCAGGTTTCGGTTCACCTCTCTGTCATCTTCCGATCGTTCCATGGACTGCAGCAACTCCACAGGGTTCCTTGCTACTTTCTGGCCTCTTCCAATTGCCCCAGGCAGCGCTACAGCTCGCAGTGGTTCCCTGCTGCTCTCTGGCCTCATCCGATTTCTCCAAGGGCTGTGGCTGCTCTGCAGAGGCTCCCTGCTGTTTGACTGCATGGCCCACGCGGTTCCCTCTCTCCAGCCTGGTTCTTCTGCCTTGCATCTCCCTCTCTAGCCGTTCCACGACGGGCCTTTCCCGCCCTCTGCTGCTTCTTTCTTCCTCGTACGGGATTTCAATAACCCGGTTCTTCCAGGGAGGACCTTTCTCTGTGTATGAATTTCCCTCTTCTATTTCAACTGTGCCTTGGCCAATAGGAAGTCTATGAAGACTAGACAGCTAAGTATGGTTTATAGAGGTGTGCTCTAAGCCTCCTCACTTCTTCCTCACCCCAGTACTGATCTTAAGGACTCCCTCTGAGTCAGGCGGTCTCTTCCTCATCTCAGTGCATATCAGTGCATAAGTGTGGAGCCTGCGCTCTTCCTCGTGCCAGTACTTCCTACCTTACTAGTTTTAAGGAAACCGATAGGAACAATAGGGGTCGTGTTGTAGACAGTTGGTGAGAAAAGTGGGTTAAGGTAAGGTGGGCCATGGGGATAACGCATTCTGGCCAGGTCGTCACTAATCGCATAGGGTGCTTCCCTCCCCTTGAGATCCACCCCCCGGCCTGCTTCATGGGAAGGGGCTCCCTCTAGAGGAGAAATTATGAAATCCAGAGATTCCTCACATCCTGCAGACCTACTGATCATCAGACGCAGAGGACTGCCATTGTCCTTAGATCTCTCTCCATCTGGTTCAGCGACATAGGTTTGAATCACCAGCATTCGCCACGCAGCACACCTGCCATCTTCCAGCACTGCCCGAGACCTAGTGTCCATTGTTGATTTTTATGCAATGTTGCCAGCAGTGTCTGGCCGCATTTTATAAGTCCTTCATCTATTTGACAGGTTTCATCTTCATTGCTCCGCGGGACCAACTCATCCCAGTACTTGGAGTTCCTGTTCTTCTTCATCTGAGTACTTTCAAGAACCTTGATGTACTTGCCTCATAACAGTACACAGGTCTGATATCTACAAAGAGGTTAGCAGAGGAAGGAGAGGATAGAGTATGTGGGAGTGCAATGTTCTCATAAGGGCTGAACTCTAGATGGTCGTCCTTACCCCCAGAGGGGGGGTCCCCCCCCATCAGATCCTTGCACATTATACCACCCCCAGGGGGACTATTGGGTAGCAGCCTCTCCTGCCTGGCCTCATGGGAAAGGGATCCTCATCAGGGAGAAGTGACGACATCTAGTGAATTCGTCATTATACCTTAAGAATGGGGCTGCCAATATTGAGCTTCCTCTGACTACAGCTATAAGATTGTCCCAATGATTTCCCATATTTGTATTCAGAGGGGAGATTAACTGGAGTAAATTCCTAATTGTCTCTTTGAGATCCTTTCTTAGAACTACATCTCAAGACAATTTCATCAATCTTCCAAATCCGATCTCTTAAAGGAGTTCCCTGAATCTCTAACACCATCTTAATGAGGTTATAGTATGCTATGGGTTCTGGAAAAATGTCACCTCTTTTTAAATGTCCCCTCTTTTTTAACACACTCTAACGACTAAACTCGTCATTTTAGGGTAGGATTGGTGCACATGGCAACAATGGTGTGGTTCCTGTCGGATGGGTGTCTGTGCCTCCAAGCATTAGCGAAGCCACAAGCCATCAGAAAATGTTGATTATTTTTTTAGGCTTCTCCAGCCGATGAAAGCTTAGTCTGGAAGAACCTGTCTTGTTAACTATTGAGAACCATCTTCATATCACTAACAACCATACATTCTTCTTCGGCAGATTCCGGAAAAAGTGGAGAGTTCTCTAACTTCTTATACTTAAACAATGCATCCTAACTGGCAACTGCTTTCATGCAGCACCGGCGCCTGTCCTTAACAAAAAAATCCCATTTAACCAGGAAGGGAAACCCCTTCCTTCCTCACAGAAAAGATGGATAGCAACCCTCAGATTGCTTCCTCCCACCTAAGGAACATCTAGTACATAAAAAGAACCAAAGTAAAGAGATCCTATTTCCAGTTCCCAGACATTTAAACCCCTTAATGCACAGAACAGGTCATTGCAGTGTTTATTCATGAAGTGGCTGACCGAAATTAATATCCTCCTCTTTAGCCATACACATTTAAATGCAAGTGATGCATATCCACAGTCTACACTTTACAGCTTCTGCTCACATGACTTAACCCCACATATCCCTAGATCATCTGAGTTGGTCAGTCCAAATTCCTCCAGCCCCTTCCAAATTCATCTAGCCCCTTATTTCCTAGGTAGGTAACAGCTACAGTTGTTCATAAAAGCATTGGTCAAACTGGATCGCATAGCCTCTTATCCACCTCCTTTCAGTTTCAGAGTATATAATAAGGAAGATCACAGAAGATCTCTTTGGTCGGTATCTGTTAACTGCCAGGGGTTCCTGGATCGGCAGATTGCCTGGCTGAGCCTGTGTCACCTGATGAGCTAGAATATTTAGGCTGGTCTTTGTCTTTGATGGAATCTGGTAGTTGTATTCTAAGGACTCTTGTCTCCTCTTCAGGTGTTAGAACTGCCTTGATTACCTCATTCCACCTGAACTAAAGGCTAATGGGGTGGGTCTATTTGCACTTGACTTGCTGTTGTCACAAGGTCAGTAATCTGATATCGTCACAAGGGGCTAGGAACCTCTCTCAGCCTGGGGTGGGATGCCTACCGGGGTGGGATGCCTACCGGGGTGGGAGGCCTACCGGGGTGGGAGGCCTACCAGGGTGGAAGCCAGAGACAGACCAGTCCCAGTGGGGCATATTGGCAGTTAAGAGGGCCCCAATTCCTATCCCCTATTCAGGTGACTGCTTATATCTGAATGCTACCCACTCTGCTCACCCCATTCCTTTACAAAGAAATGCTTGCTACTTGCCAGTCATATTCTTATCATTGCAGGCAACCGCAAGCCCCAGAAACTGGAGCAGACCATCCACAAGCGCATAATCCAATAGAGCCTCCTGATCAGACATTCCAGTCGGCAGAGTTCTTTGGATCGTAAAAGGAGAGAGATTTGGCAATCAGAGACAGAACCCAAGAGTCAGCTGCATATGCCACCATCTGGCAGCATCAAAGGAGCCCCCTCAGACACTCATATCACTGTGTCAAGGAGCAGCTTACCACAAGGCTTAATGCCCCAATACTTACCCAGGGATTTTCCAAACGGCATCCAAACACGAACTGGAACATAGACTACTAAGCACCACCATTGTTGCAGCGTGGATAAAAGTGATAGGCTTAGCACCCTTTTCCTAAACATTGACCATTATAATGCCACCTGGGTGGGGAAGACAGAGCCAGATTAGTCAGGGCCAGAAAACCAATGGGAGAAGGAAAGGGAGGATAAGAAGAGGGATAGGAAATGGGAAGCTGTAGGTTATTCGGGGGATGTCAGAGGAGGAGGAAGTGGCAAACAAGAGACCAGTAGGAGGATGGGTGGACTAGAGCAGGGGGGAGCCTGGATGGCATTTTGAATAAAAGGTGAGGTATTGGTTGATGAGAGCAAGTAGTACTGTGTGGTGAGTGTGTGTTCAAGATAGGTGAGTGAGCGTATTAGAGGGAGTGCAGAGAGTAACTGAAATGCGATTGCGATAGTGGAAGGAGGGTGACCTAGGAGAAGGTGGGGTGGCTTGGAGAGGGGAGAGTCTTAGTGGAGGGGAGAGTACTAGTATATTGAAGAGGGAAGAGTGGTAGGGGAGAGAGCGGGAGGGGGGGAGAGAGTGTAAGTGATTTCAATCCGGCACACACCCAAGTCAAGCCCAGCATGTACTGCGCAATTGAAACCTTTATTTATTTTTATCTATAAGTTCAATATTCTGAACGATATACCACTCGTATCACACCCTTCTCCTGGAACCCCTCCTCCTTCGGTCACACTGAACGAGGAATCGGGCTAGTTTGCAAAGGTAAATATTTATTTATGTATTTAAAATTTAATCACAATATATTTTAATAGGTAAACAACAATCACCAATGGGGTGACAGAACACTGAATAATATCTTTAATCCACTAGTAGTCAAATAATGAGCACAAAAACAAATGCAGCACAGAAAAGAATACTGTTGAGTTGGTTTAGAACAGATGGCACTATGGTTAGAGGTTCCCCCTGCAACACGCCTAAACCCCCCCAATAGGCAATGTAAAGAGGTGGGAGGAGAGAGCAGGTATTCAGGAATAGCACAAATCAAACAGAATATCAGTCCCATCTTCCCCCTTCAAACAAAAGAGAAAAACGGAATTAATTTTTCAGCTGTCAAAATGGCTTTGCAATTGTCTTTGGAATTGGCTGAGCAAAAACCCCAAGTGTGGTCAAAAATACTTAAATTGTTACATATTCCTATGGGAGCCGCTTTGAACAGTTGCACACAAGCACAAGCAATGATTTAGTCAGACGAAAACTTTTGAAATCTCAAAGTCCAAGTCGGAAACAAATTAAAGCTATTTCACATGTGTAAATGTGTGTCCTTGGTATATTTTTCACCACTTTGAATCTCAAGTTATGGGTCTTTAAAAATGGTTCTTTGTTCATGTTTAACAGCAGACGGTTGCTTGGCTCCACCCCTTTGTCTCTCCTGGGAGTCCAGTAGCATCCCCCTCCTTGGGGGAAGTTCATTCCAGGAGCCATTTATGACCCTCTCAGACCTCCGTTTCCTGGGCTGAAGGGCCTGCTATTGTTCATTCTCTGTAACGCTCACCTGATTCCCGTAGAGGCGCCGGTCTTGACTGGGCGTATACCGTATCTTCAAAGGTGATGTGTAACACACGGCTGGCTCTTTGGGCTGGACCTCTGTGCACTGTATGTCTGACTCGAAGGGTAAGATGTCTGCAAATAGAAAATATGGGATTAAAGAACTGGGTTATTGAATGTCTCTCTCTTCTTCCCTTTCTCTTCTCCTGTAGAACCCCAAAGGTTAACGCTCTCACCTTAGGTAAGTGAACGCCGTGCTCTCCATCTGCCTCGGGGCAGGGTGCTGTAACCAGTTTCTTCACTGGATAAGGGGAGCAGGCCTCTTGACTTCAGAGGACTGCTGTCCGTCGTTTACTGCACGAACGGTAAGTTTCAAGTAATTCTAATGTCTTTAAAGTCTTTAGTAATGATGTTTCTTGTTTTGCAGGGTTCCGGCGATGGCGGATGACGGGCTGAAGTGAGTTGAAGATGGAGCCCGTGTGATGAATAGAAGCGCCTGGAAGCACGTAAGTAAGTGCTTGTTGCCTGCTTCACGATGCGCTCTAACTGTCTTTTTATTTTGCAGGTACAAGTTCGGAGCGGCTGCAGGGTGCCGGAATACCCACTGGGTTAGATGTGTCAAGGAGTAATGGCACGTGAGTATTAAAGTTCCCCAATGTCTTTAAACGCACCTTGTTTTGTCTTTCAGGTGCGGGATGCAGCGCCGAAGGCCTCCGGAGCGTGCGAAGAGGTGGTAAGCTTTTGTCTTTCAGATGCCGGAATGCAGTGTGAAGACCTCCGGAGCGCACGAAGAGTAGGTAAGCCTTTGTCTTTCAGATGCCGGAATGCAGCGCGAGGCGTTGGTGACAGCCGATGGACCAGGTAAGTGAAGAGCTGTCACTGAAGACCGTAATGCTAACCTGTTCTTTCTTGTCTTTATAGGTGTTGCTGAAGACTGGATTCAGGATGGTAAGCCTTTTTCCTTAAGCCCAGGATCAGATGCAGAAGACACGATGAGCGTTCTGCTGCAGAGGATGCAGAATAACGCAAAGCAAGATTCATCCATCGGGTGTGGTTTAAATAGCCTCCTGTAGTGCTTAGGTGTCTCCTTCCACAGCCACGCCTAGGTAAGAAAAGAGTTCCTGCTTTCCAGAAGAGTTCCAGTGTTCTGAATCTAGGGAGTGGCTCCTGCCCCACCCAACAGGAAAAGTAGTTCCAAACAGAAGAGGATCAGAGGCTCAACTGGCAGGCAAGTAAGCAGCATGGTCTGCTGCAGGTAAGTCCACCCAAGCATTATGAGCCCGGCGCTTCCAGCGCTGGGACTGGGCATATTTATGAGCCTGGTGCCACTGGTGCCAGGACTGGGTCCAAAAGGTCCCAATTGGGACTGGTTGGCACTCGGAACCTGGGTTATGGATCTGCTTCCAAGGGAGTTGGGAAAACCCTGACCTTTTGGAAGCAGAGATCATGACATTCTCTTTCTATAGACAAAGGTCTGGGGCAACCCACAATGCGTACCTCCCCGTGGTTTCAGCTGAGAGGATATCCCTCCCCCTGGGAAAACCTGTTTGTCCACTTCCAAAGGGTGGCAGCACAGCCAAGCTAAATGTATTCTTTATAAAAAATCCAAGAAAAAACAAACTTGTTGCATCAAACATAAAAACATTACTTTCTTAGCTTTAACTCTGTGAGATAAAAAGCAACTGAGATCTGTATTATTTTTAGACACAATCCTTTTTATGTTTGCTGACCCGGCAGACTTTTTAGTTTAGATCACTTTAAAGTTTCATCAGTAACTCATCCGACAGCTGTCATTCAGGTAGCCCAAGATACTGCACCCAGGTTTTGGCAGGGGCTGTCAGTTTACAGACAATCCAGTCTGTCTGATGAAATGTTTTGCTCTTCACCTTAGGACTTTGTATGTTCGCAATGCTTCATTAGATTACATGAATTTTAGTGCCAAGCAAGATATTGAATTTTGAGGAGTGTTGTGTTACAGGCCATTTGGAGTTTTTAGCAACAAAGCAAATGTCATTTGTAGGCACATTTTGGGGTTTCACTTGCAAAGTGCTGCTTTTCTCTCTGCACTCTGTTTGCTGGTCATGGAGCCCACTGGCACATTTTATGCTGGGTGTGCTCTATTCCACCACACATGCACCATGGGTGGCTGGTTGTGAATCCATCTTTTGTGTGCTTGAGAACGCGGTTTTTGTAGGTTTTTTGTAGGTTTTTGGCACGCACAAGAATGTTGCCACCATTGTTGCAGTTCCTTGCACCATACTATCAGGGTGATGCCGCATAGCATAGTGGTATGGGTCAATACATCCCACAAGAGAGAGAGAGAGAGAAAGACATCAGAGAGTCAAAAGGAAGAGGTACCAGGAGGGAAAGCAGATGTCGTTAGGAGGAGAGTAGCGTTAAGGAGGATAGAACAGCGCTGAGAAACAGGGGGATGAACATCAGGGCATGAGAGGAAGAAGACCGAGTGCAGCTTGAGAGCCTGAATGGAAAAACGCTACAATCAATTTCGAGCTAACAACCATGACAGTGTATGTCCAGCTCTGAATGTGCCATAGAGAGCTTAAATATGTATTGACAACCAGTTAGAAAATAATAAGGACGTGTGGGCTAGGTAGGAAAACATTTTGGCTAGACGAGGGAGTAAAGATTGGTCCTAGCCCATGTCCAAAACTTAAATAATAACCCTTGAACCATATCTCGGAGTTGGTGTGTTTTTAGGGCATTTGTGACACTGTTTGGATAGTTTTTCAGTGATACGTCTCCACTAGACCGAGGCGCTACGCCTATTTCAACCGCCTGGCCACACCCAGGTTCAAGTGATCCAAAGCCAGAGGCGCCAGGTTTCCTGTCAATGCAGCCACACTTTGGAACTTGCTCCCTCCAGCCCTGAGATCAAAACCCTCAATCAGACTGTTCCGGAAACAGCTAAAGACTTACCTATTCAACTTATGCCCACCACAACCTGGCTCTGACTACACCATTGCCTGCGGAAGACCATACCCTGCATACTGCTTTGATATAGCTGTAACCATTCCAATGCTCATTTTAGATGCTCCATTAACTAGCGCCTAGACACCTCGGGTTAAGAGCGCTCCTTTACATTTATAAATAAAATAAAATAAATACGTTGCATTGATCTCATTCTGGCAAGCGTGGCTCATGACCGGTGCAGGCATATCTATATTGAACTGACCAGAAATTTCATGTGGCCTTTTCTTCTTGCTTCAGTAAGTATGGCTTCTTTTACAGCCAAATCATGCAAGTCAACAACTATAACTCTCGGTTGTGTTTCATCATTCTTCCTCACAGGATCCACCCTGTGGTCCCAGTAGAGCTTTATTTTAGTAGTGGAGGATTTCTTTTGCATCTGAAGGAACAGAACTATCATCTAGTTAGTAATGTTGTCCAATTTATTTTAATTTTATTTTTTTAATTAATAATGTGTTGCAGTCAATAATCTAACTTTTCACATACAAAGAAAAAAACAAAAACATGAAAACAGCAAACGCAACAGTAAAAAGCCCATCTTAAACAAAACAATCAGTTATCCTCTTAACCAGTCCCTGAGGCAAGGGTCTTAAGCAATCATTCATTGAGATAAAACCTAAAATGTTCAGTAACTTCAAGTCTTCCACACTTAAAAAGGTTTCATGCCCCGAGAACAGTCTTCAGCAGAATTCTTCTGCGCACAACCATTCTTTTCTATGCACAAATTGTTAAAAATGCAAGACCATTAATTCATATGTCGCCGGACATTGCATCAGTATATGTCGTAAACTCTGAGTGGTCTCTTCACCACAGAGGGAGCATATTTTTTTTTGTTCTATGATCTTTAGACCAAATCACCTGTCGGTATTATATTTAGGCGAAATCTCAAAATCTCTCTTTTCCATCTGGAGTCAGGGAATTTTTGCAGATATATAGGCAGCACCTCCACTGGTTTATCTAAGACAGAGAAACAATTATGTGATTTATAACCCTGCAAACTGTCTATTGTTGCAATCCAATCCGAGCGCATAACTGTTCTCTTTACACGACCCAGATTTTCAACTATGTCTTCAAGTGTTCTTGAGCAAGTGTTCAAGATATTTAATTTAATTTATTTAACATTTATAAAGCGCTCACACAGCCCACAGGCATCGAGGCGCTGTTACAGGAATTGTTTGTTTTTCTTAGTTGTGTAATTGTGTTGTTTTTTTTGTCTTAGTTACGTATTTATAACGCGCTTAAACACCCAGAGGTTTCTAAGCGCGGACCCGTGGATCGAACCTGTTGTTGCTTCGTGTCGTCTTGCTTCCAAGACGCGCACGCTGCCGCTGAGCTATCCTCCCGGTACATATCTGTCACCTTACACACCAATGTTTTCCAATTCAGAGCCCTGTTTTAGAAATGCAACCGAGGTTCTCACACTTAATTTGGAGATTTATATTTGAAGTCTTCAGTTCTTTTGCGTCTTGTGTAATCCTGGGTACTTTGAGTTCAGATGAACAAAATGAGGTTTCATTCTTATTGACCCTATCTCCTAATTCTGCACTCTCTTTCATAGTTCAACCTGTTTCCACTGTAAGGTTCACTCTCAACTTTGACATTTATTATTTGAAAAACATCTTCAAATCATCCTTGAATGATTGCAAGGTTTGGACGAGTAATTCTTTCATTAGTAGTGGTGATTCACTTGAGGAAAAAAAGCATATGTTGTGGTAAGTGAGGGTGTAGAAGGAGATTTACAAGGAGGGGTCATGTTTAGGGCTACAAATGTTTATTATGACAGAAAAGAGCCTATCTCTCTTTGCTTCTAAGGGGCTTGCCCTGTCCCAACCTAGGAACATTTTTAGCAACCTGTCAGAATGTCCATCCAAAAATAATATGTTCTCTGTCCTCTGTCAGAAACCTAGCAATCTAACCCTAGCACTTAAATCAAAAGTCTGTAGCAAAAGTAAAGTTCCTTCAGCAGGAGAATGACTCCCTTCTCCTGGTGGCCTGTTTCAGTCTTCTTGTAATAGTGATTCTTTCAGTGCCCCTTCAAAACAGGGCTAGGGGAATGACTCCCTTACCCTGGTTCCTTTAGCAAAGTTCTCCATGGTGGTCCTTCAGCACTTTTACAGAAAACCTGTATCAGTTCCTTTAACTCTTTCCAGGAAGTAGAAAAGCTTATGGCTTTATTTGGCTTCCCTTTAATGTCTGGATGATAAATATATTTTCAAGGCTCCTCTGTATCTTTATTGTAAACCTTCGCAAGTCTATGTGAGCAGTGGGAATGGTTGACTGGCAAATGACTCCCATTGCATTCTGCTGGAGCAGTGGTATTGGCTGGGCCACTGCGACGAGGAAGATAACTCCTGATGCACTCTGCACGAGCAGTGATATGGGTTTGGCCACTGTGATGAGAGAGGTAACTCCTGTTGCACTCAGTGTGTGCTGGGCCTTTTCCCGGACCCCACCCGGTCTTCCTGCCGTTCCCATTTCCTGTGGTGCCTTGGGGATACAGCTCCAGATCTTGCCACAGTGACAGGGGTCTTTCCTGCTCCTTTCCGCTTCCTGCACAGCTCTGCGACAGGCTCGTGGCCTCTGTGTCGTTTCTGGACCTGCCAGTCCATCTTTCAGCAGTCGTGCCACCACCAAGTGCTTTGGCTCCCTGCCAGCTCTCAGGGCACTCCGGCAGCACCCTGACTTTCCTCTCTCGCTCCTGGAGACCGAAGATTGCTCTGGCTGCAGCATTCTGACTTTGAACTTCCTGACTTTGTACGCATACTCCTGGCTTCCACAATTTTTTGTCCGTTCTCGCTTTCCTGTTTATGCTGTTGATGCCGCCTTCACGTAACATCAACATGAAAGTCTCTTTGGCACTCTTCATGCCTCCAGTAAGCCACCTTGTTACAGTACTTGGCTGCCTCTTCATCTGGTTACTCCATATGCCTCTCACGTTCTTCTTCGTCTCAGTAGGGCTTATACTTGTCACAGTCATGGATTTACAGTAGCACATGGTTCTACTATCAAGGACGGGTGAAAAGGGTGACCATGAGTATATGGCTTTGTGTTGTGGTGGTGGTATGAGGACGATAACTCCTGATGCACTCTGCTCTAGCAGTGGTATGGGTTTGGTCACTGCGATGAGGGAAGGGAAGTAACTCCTGTTGCACTCGTCCTTATCCCCAGGAGGGAGTCCTCCCTATGAGGTGCTCCCGCATATTAGCACCCCTAGGGAGACTATTGGATAGTGTCCTCACCTCCCTAACTCATAGGAAAGGTCGCCCCCTGGGCAGAAGTGACAAGACCTGGTGAATCATTACAGGTGCCATAAGGGTTAGTCTTCCCAGGTATCTCAAGGAAAGATTTCATACACAAGGTCTTAATCAGGCATTGTGGTTTAGTAACCCTTTCAGTCTAAAGAGAAGAAGGCTTCCTCCCGCTGCTCTCTATGTAAATGTTGTGGGAAGAGTAATGTGATGTTACAGTGGAAACCACTTTGACATGTGAGATTGTCCCGTAGCTGTGTGCACACAGAAACATCTTTAACGGTTGTTGATGGTCAACCTGCACTTGATTTATGGATACTAAATGCCAGATAGAAATTTCACAGATTCCTTGGGGGGTGCTGTTGCGCTCATTGGAACAGGCAGCCTAGGTGCCAAGCTCCGGACTGGGGCAATCCGTTTTGTAAAAATAACCGGCTCACACTTAGAATTCTTCTTTCATCTTCCTGTATCCTGCGGACAGACCCACATACTCTGTCCCTGCCGACCCACGGAGCCCGGGATCCTTGAACAGTGGAGATATAGCAGCATCTTAAACCAGACGGCCTGAACGGGGGAGGGGCGACTTGGCCCTCGTTGCGCGCCGGCCTGCAGGTGGCCGACTTGGTTCTAGAGGGGACATCCGATCACGTCTAGGAGCGGATCTCGCAGCCCTGCGCCAGGCTGGTGCGACGCTGAGGGATCAATGTGTTGCGGTGGGACCTGCACTGGCCTCCTGCTCCTCGTGCCCCCCCCCCCTGCCGGCAGATGAAGCCCGCTAATGTGAAGACATGGTAGGGGGCTGGGGGGGTTTACTGAATTTGGCGGTACCCGCCGAGACAGGCCTTCACAGTGGGGGAGCTCACAACTGCTGCCTATTCCACCAGACTGAGAGGCGCTTTTCTCATAAAGTAATAATACCGGAAGCCATCACTTGCTCCCACGCACACCGCTAGAAGCGGCCCCACTTCTCACCCTGCGGCCCGATCGCTTGATCAGTTGAGGCCCGCCCCACCCGCCACACGGCTTCCGCTGGCACCTGGAGCAAACTGCCTGTGAACGAGAATTCGAGCACCCCTGCAAATAAATCGCACTCCTGACCCGACACCTTACAGGGGACTGCAACGGGTCAAGGCCTGCCCACTGCCCATGCCCCACATTGAAGCAATTGCCTACCCTGCACGCAGTTAAACGAGACTTTCAACCCCAGCAATTGGTGCAAAACCCTCAACAGATAGGGCGGGAACACAATCTCTACTGGGGCGGGCTTGCAACCCCTGGAGGGGCTGGTGACATAATCTACTTCAAAGGACCCACCCGGCTCTCCTAGCGGCCCGGCCAGTGTGGTCTTGAATATCCTGCTACACGCATACTGGAAATATAATCTAGACATCACTGGCCACCCACACCTGCCCATATTCCCAGAACCCCCCTCCACTGGCACCATGACCAAAGGAGCAGGTGCGGGGAAGAAGCAGACCTCCCTGAACATGTTCACAAAGACTCCAGCTAAATCAACAGCTGAGACACTGGCTGAGACACCGGATGAGGCCCCTACAACAATGGCCACACCGGCCCTGGATGACTCGCAGAAGATGCTAGAATACATCCGCGAGGGGTTCACCACACTACGCATCAAACTGGATGATATGAATGGCACCATCTCATCCATAAAGGCACATGTTGAGAAGACGGATGGTCGGGTGGCGAAGATCGAAACAAGGGTGGGGGCCACCGAGGATGAGCTGGGTTCTCTACGGGCCACGGTCTCCTCACTCTCCACTCGGATGCTGGCGGTGGAAAAAAAGAATGATGACCTAGAATCTCGTTCCAGACGCAATAATCTGCGAATAGTCGGAGTACCTGAGGACAATATTAACGAACCCATGGAAGACTTTGTGGAGCACATGTTAATATCACTCTTAGACTCTCCGAAACTCTCCCCGCAGTTCGCAGTGGAAAGAGCCCATCGTTCCTTAACTGCAAAACCTAAGCCTGGCGCACCTCCACGTCCCATTATAGCCAGAATCTTGAATTTTCGTGACCGAGATGCTCTCCTAAGAGCGGCTAGAACCAAAGGGGAGCTACGTCTAGGGGCAGCGAGGATCCATCTCTACCCTGATTTCTCTGTGGCGGTGCAGAAGGAATGCAAAACCTTTGTGGCAGTAAAAAGAAGGCTCCAAGATCAAGGGGTTAAATGCTCCATGCTATTTCCCGCCAAACTAAGAATTGAACACTCTAATCAGACATTCTTGTTTACGATCCCAGAGGAGGCCTCAAAATTCATTGATGAACATTTCCCTGGCTGATTCTCCACCGCAGCTGTGTCACCGATGTGGCCGGATCACTACACACCAGGTCCTTGTCTGGAAACATGCACCTCTACTCCCGCACACACAGTTTGGACTATGTTCCGCGGGAAGGCATTAACAGTTTGTTGTTGCTCCTTTTTTGAACTACTGATCCCTCGCTCATGCAGCCTATACTAATTACACTGGTTAATAGTACGGTATTGAAAATCTCCTTACACTCTCCCCAGTCCGGTGCGTCACCGCTAGGCCCCCAGGCGTTGATGCCGATGAGTTTGCTGTTGTTATGGTTCTGTTGGGTTATCATTTCTCTGTTTGAGGGAGGGATGTGGGGGGGGTTGGGATGTTATGTTAAAAAAGTCTTGACAACCACCAGAGATGCCACACATGCCACAGAATTATATCACAGGCGTGCAGATAGGGCGACGTGCCCGCCCGAGCTGGGCTGGTGCTGGCTACTGCCACCCCGTGGACCAAAACTCAACCAACACCTCCACACAAATGGTGGATAACAGCTTAGCCTTCATGAGCTGGAATGTGAGGGGTCTGGGTAACCACAAAAACATGCGGCAGATACAACTCCATGCTGAAAGCCATGGTGTTAAAATCCTATTCTTACAAAAGACCCATGCCCGCTCTGAACAATGCGAAAAATTTGCTAAACAGTAGGGATCCCAGAGGTACTACACTAATTATTCCAACCAAAGTCGAGGTGCTCTTACTCTAATACACAGAAGCCTTAAGCTCTCATGCTGTCACACATGGATAGACCCGCAAGGGAGGTATGTACTAATCTTCGGCAGACTCCAAAACCAAGAGGTAGCCATCTTGAATATATATGGCCCAAACGTCGATGACCCAGACTTTTATCTGGCCTCTGTGTTGGAAAGTTACCCTCTGGTCTCGATAATATGGGGTGGCGATTTTAATACAATACTAGACATCAACCTAGATATATCAGGCTCTACACCTCGTCAGCTCTCCAGGGCAGCCCATACTATTCTGACAACGCTCCCTCGGCTAGCGGTGGTTGACGCTTGGCGGCTCATGTACCCTGACTTCCGCACATACTCCTTCTATTCCTCAGTGCACGACTCACATTCTAGAATGGATAGATGGCTCATATCAGATATATTGGTCAGGTGCCCGTCCCATCTGGCGATCCTCCCTATAACTTTATCCGACCACTCGCCAGTGATCATCTCATTGAATTGGGGTCAGGACTACGATAAAACTAGACAGTGGAGAATGAGACCCCATGCCCTACTTGATCAGCTCTTCGCCTCTGAACTTGAATCTTCCATTGAAGAATTCTTCGAGGTTAATACTAACTCCTTGTCATCACAGGCCACCCTCTGGGAATCCTTTAAGGCATACACCAGGGGTATTGCCATTTCCAAAGGGAGCAGCATCCGGAAAGGAATCCGTGCGGATATCACTAGTAGCAAAACGACCCTTGCTACCCTAGAGGCTCAATATGCCCTGGATCAATCCCCTGAAACACTAGCACTACTAGGGTCAGAACTAGACACATTCCGCAGCCTAACCGAACGAGAAGTCAAATTCCTGTATAGCCCTCGGTCGGTAAGGAAATATGGTGAGGGAGAACGGCCGGGCCGCATGCTGGCCAGGTTGATATGCCGAGAATTTGGAGCTCCCAACATACCGGCGATAGAGAGACCCGATGGAACGCTAGCCACGTCACCACAAGACATTAACTCTGAATTTCTATCATTCTATACCTCCCTATATTCGAAAGTTGATGGCCCCCAGATATCAGAAATCGGCTCCCTCTCTCGGTCCTTTGCACTGATGCCAGAATTTCCCTGGAGAGACCGTTCACTCCTGAAGAACTTACGGAAGCCATTGAATCGTTGGCATCTGGTAAGGCCCCTGGCCCAGATGGCCTCCCTATTGACTTTTATAAAAAATATAAATCTCTCCTGGTTCCACATCTGCTGGTCCTCTGGGAGGAGGCCTGTGAGAAGGGCATACCCCCCCTCACTCCGAGAGGCAATGATAACAGTCCTTCTTAAACCTGGCAAACCCCCCACCCAATGCGGCTCATACCGTCCTCTTTGCTAATTGATTGCAACATCAAAATATATGCCAAACTACTGGCCATCCGACTAGCCTCGTTTATGTCCCACATCATTCACCCTGATCAGGCGGGATTTGTCCCAGGCAGATCCACTTCCCTGAACCTAAGAAGACTCTTCAACGTGATCAGTAGGATTGGCCCAGAGGTACAGGCAGTGGCGGCCACCTTAGATATGCAGAAGGCATTTGACTCAGTGTTGTGGGAATATCTGTCGCGAGTCCTTGAAAAATGCAAGTTTGGCCCCAACTTCCGAACCTGGGTTAAGCTACTATACACCGGCCCAACGGCTAGGGTCCGCACGGAGGACAGGTGCTCCACCCCCTTCCAGATAGCCAGAGGGACACAACAGGATTGACCGTTTTCCCCGCTAATATTCGCCATAGCCATGGAGCCCTTTGCTGACATGGTGCGCCAGTCACATTCTCATAGAGGCTTGCGTACTGCGGGCCAATCCGATATTGTCTCCATGTATGCTGACGATGCCCTCCTTTATATTCGTTCCCCAGAAACCAATCCTGCCCCGATCCTGGAGGATGTGGTCCGATTTGGACACATGTCCGGGTTGAGGGTAAACTGTTCCAAGTCTATCCTATTCCCACTTAGACTGCACGCAACCCCCCTCTGACCTAGGGGGATTCACATGGTCCCAATCCAACATCACTTACCTGGGGGTGGCAGTCTCCCGTCACGCTGTGAAGTTCTGAGAAGAACCTGTCCACTAAAACGGCTAGTTGGACTAGACGCCCCATTTCCCTAGCGGGCAGTATAGGAATACTTAAAATGGTGGTGCTACCCCAACTCCAACTCCTTCAGGTCGCTATGCCACATAACCAACACCTTCCTATGGCATTCCGGTGCAGTCCGTCTCAAATTAACAACACTGACCACTCCAATGGAATTAGGCGCGTTTGGTGCCCCGACTTCATTAGGTAATGGCTGGTGGCCCAGTCCCAATTTGCTTCCCACTGGATTAACACCATAGACCCCCTCCATCATGTCCGGCTAGAGTAAATAACGGTCAGCGATCGAGTTATTGGGTCCCTTATCCTCAAACCCGTCCCGGCTGACCCTAACTCAGTGGACCCTGTCGCCAGTACATCCTTGGCACTCACTAAGATTTGGAAACTGGTAGACACGCCTCACCCCTTCCACTGGGACCTCCCGCTCTGGAACTTCTTCCCGGATGTCCCACACATCTCACAATCCATTGTATCTTGCTGGGCTGATGCAGGCTTCTTGGCACTCCGAGATGCCTATGAACAGGGCAACTTTCTTGAATGGGCAGACCTCCCACTTCCCCTCAAGCGGAAACCTTCGGCATGGCTACATTACTCCTCTCTCTGGAAAAATCTCAAAGCCAGATACCCCAACTTCCCTACAATGCCACCTGACAAGTCCATAATGTAGCTGTGCTCCTTCGATTCCTTTAGGCGGAAAGTATCAAGGCTTTGTACTCTACTGCAGACTAGAGCTGCCCCCTCCTTCACTAAACTGAGACATAGGTGGGAAGAAGATCTCGGAGTTGAGATTACCGATGACCGCTGGTCCCGAATGTGCGCTCGCGCCCACAACGTATCCTATAAATCTAGGTTTAAATTGATACAATTTAAGGTGTTGCACAGATATCATCACACTCCAGACAGACTACACCATATGTTTAGCGAACGTCCTTCCAGCTGCCCTAGATGCGGTGCCGACCACGCTTCCTACATTCATATGATCTGGCTCTGCCCACGTCTGATGCAATACTGATCCGAAATATGTTCCACATTGTCTGCCATACTGGACCATACTATATTCCCATCCCCATTACTATGCCTTTTCCAGAACTTTCCCCAATTGGGGCGCGATTCAAGGAAGCTAGCTGGACTCTGCATGGTACTGGCTGTACGTTGCATCTTGGTGAACTGGCTCCGACCTAGAGCACCCACGTATGCACAGTGGCTCAGGACAGTCACGTGGGTGCACGATACTGAGGAGGCCTGGGGTGCACTGCAACATTCACACTCGAGACCAAGGGGCATTTGGCGGAGGTTCCATAGTTATATGTCTGCCTTGACCTCAAACTCAGACACTGAATCTTCTTCCACCGCCGTTCCCCCCACTAATGTCATCCTGTGAATTTTGTCACTTAAATCCTGTTTCCGTGACATTACCTGGACTCCAACCCTCTTAATGTACACAAAATGCCAGCACTGTACTGTAAAGTATGCAGTGTGTTAAGGTGTATTTTGTGATTATGCTGTGATCATCTCTGTTTGTTCGTGCGTCGTCAAGTCAAATAAATAAAGGTTTTAAAAAAAAAGAAATTTCACAGATTCCTACCATCAAATGACCTTCTCTTGTGGACTGCCGCTAAAATCCTTTGCTTGCCCACCTTCTCCTGAAGTACCCCTTTATTAACGGTGCACATTCTATTTTCAACAGGACGTATCTACGCCTCGAGTGTACCGTTAGCCCTCCAGCAAAGGAGACAGCCTCTTTCCATATCAATTCTGGAGCCAATTAGATTGTAACTTGGGGTGAAGATACATACAAAGGTCTGGGAGCCCCTCTACCGAGAGTGAACATGGTCAAATAACCTGTTAAATGGGTAGGTTCCCACTCAGGATGGTCTACAACCACATTTTAGAACAACAGCAACCCCCCAGACATGTGTTTCACCCTACGGTACCCAGGGTAATCCAGATGTGGACCCCTTGCTCCCCGTGCTTAAGAGAGGCAAAGCTTCAACTCACTGATGAAGCCCGAATGGTCTGAAACATGTCTGGGGTTGCTGTTGGTACTCTTGGCCCACTGTTTACAGCAACCATATGACCTTAATACAGTGAACTGAAGAAACAATGCGTGACATTTTCCTCCCCAGCGCCTTGCTTTTTGACTATTCTTTATCACCAGGATAAACCTCTAATCTTTTTATCTTAGGTTTTATTTAAGCGACCACTCTTACAGTGCCCTTAAAGGGGCATCCAGTCTACATGGCCTATGTAGATAAACTCTACTCTCCAGCTGCACTTCTGGAAATAGCATATTAAAGTAAATTAAAGGAAACCAAAATACACATGAAATAAGGAAGATTTCTGGCTGGGGGAATAATGATGGAAATGTCATACTGGAGAGTTCATCTGACTATAGGATAGGCTCATGGCCCTAGATACAAGTGGAAGATGACACATAATAGGCGACCATGCTCTTTGCAAGATTTTCGGTGTGTTCGGTCTCCAGATTTACCATACAAATCACGTTGATGGAAAGGGCAGTTGACCAGCAGAATGATTTTAGCTTAGCCCAGCTGCACCCAGAGTGCCTCATCAATATATCTATGCCCTCCACACAAACTCAAAGGGAACGTTTTTGTGGCCCTATTCATGGTGCCACTGGGGCAGTGTAAAAAATAGCAAGGGGGTTCAACAAATATTTTGACCTGGGCCTCACCAAACCTTGTGACAGCCCTATTTCTGACTTCCAGGTGATTGGCGTTAGTGCAGAGGTTGGCTGTCAGACTCTTCCAGAGGGAAGATACCAGTTTAGAGGAGGCACATGATCCAAGACAAGAGGATGGGAAATCCTTGCACAAGATAAAGTGACCAGCGCAAGATCAAAGGTTGTGAGAAGGCTGCTGTGCAATCCTTTTGATCCTGAAGTAATCGTGAACTTTCTTTTTGGGAAGTGTGACGAAGTCCCTAGTCTGTTTCTGGGAACCACTGTGATGGTTACTCAGGGGGACGATTGCCTCCAAAAGCCAGTAGATGATGAGCCCAGTGGAAGAGAAGGATATATCCCGGGTGTGCCCTCAATTGGCTCTATCCTAGTGCAAAGTACAATAAAAGGGTGGGGGTCAGAGTGGGACAATCTCAGCAACATGGACCCTCCCAGTTCAAAGTCAGTGAAAGCAGTCAGAGAAATATTGACCCTACCGTCTGCTCAAACATTATACCATTCCAACGGAGAGCTTGAAGCCTTCTCTAGGTAGAACCAAATTCTTAGTGAGAGAAAGCAAATGTTCTGATGCAGAAACAGTCTGCTTAACTCACACAATACTTGTTGCTTTTATATGGCTACTCTTGCTAGTGAATCTGTGGTAATGAGGAAATTCATATATAGCCCAGAGAGACACTGCACAAGCTTGCGTAGCAAGTGTCAGATCCAAACCCCAGTGAGGTGCTTTTGTTAGATCCTGAAGTTTGCATTCAAAACAATGGTGATAGTTCATGGGTCTCCAACCGTGGTGTTAACCATAAGGGATACAATCTTACCTGTCCATTGTCATTCAATAATGTTACTAAGTTGCAAGTTCATCATAAACTGGCATTCCATAAACACCCAGGGGAGTTTGCATTTGTAAAGAGCTTTTCTGACAGCGCTTTGCACACTGGGTATTGTGAGGCCTGAATCCTCCCAAAAGAGTCAAAGGCAGTAACAGGAAGGGGGAAGTAAATCCCAAAATGGCCTGCAGAAGGGCTGGTCTGGCCCTTCAAATCCAAAGTAAGGCTAGGTGGCATGGGAAAGCCATACAAGAGGGAGGGAAGGAATCCCTAAATAAAACATAGAACTCGGGCAGTCAACATGCATTGCAGGAGTAAGAGGCTCATATTTGTAAGGGCCTGTAGAGTGTACAGTGTTGTTAAAAGCCAATTCTGGAATGACGGAGGAGGCTGGAGAAGTGGAGAGGAGGAGGCAGTGCTTACATCGGGAAAGCAGGAAGAGCTTTCAAAATCAGGAGGTGATAACATTGGGAGAATAAGTTAGCAGAAAGGAGTTGGTAGGAAGTTCAAGAGGAGGTACTAACATGAGGAAGTGAAAGTGGTAGGCCATTGGTGGTAGCGTTGATAAGAAAGGAAGGGTTGCTAAAATCAGGAGACGTTGGGAGGCCAGAAGTGGTAAAGGAAGGAGGAAGCTGCACAATGATGAGTGAAGGAGAAGGTGGAAACACAGGAGTTGAAGATGGTAGTCTGGAGGAGGCAGTATTGTCATGAGTAAATGAGGAGATAATGCCAGGAGGAAAAGGGGGCATTCAGCGGAAGGTGGTTAACACGAAAAGAAGGAGGGGGTGATCGCTGGAGGTGCACATGGTGGAACAGAGGATGCAATAACAATAAGTGATGACTTCTAGGGCGAGGAGGAGAGCATACCCACTATTAAACAGAACAGGAAGGTTTCAGAAAGCCAGGATCAGACGGTGAGTAAGAAGGATATAATAAGATCACAGTGGCGAGAGGGCGTGGCTAGTGCGCATGGAGTGAGGAGGCAGCCTGGCTGAGCTCCCATCCGAGATCCTGCATACGATCCTTTGGCAGCCTAATAGTACGGCGTTACCCGCTGATAAACACCAGCAAATTGTGTATAAACCTTTCGCCAATCATCCGGTGCGCCCTCTGACAAGAATCGGAGTCGGGAACTGCGAAAACGTTTGCCACAGTGTGAAGACCCTCCGGCCCCAAAATGGCGCCGGCGGCTTCCGCTGCCTAACTGCGAAAGGAAAGAATCACGGAGCAACTGTGACATCGGCGGCTGGAGCCCTGTGGATACCTGCGGTGAGGGACTGCCTGGGAGCGCTTGTGGCTCCTATTGCTGGAGGAAGGAGAGCAGCGGATGGTTCTGGGCGCTGCCCTGAGGGCGCAGAGCTTTCCATTGGAAGAGCTGAGAGACGCCCGCGTTCCCAGCGAGGGCGGTACTTCCTGAGCCGCGGACAGAGACAGAGCTGGGGCGCGACGGGAGCTGATGGGCCGGCTTGACGCGATCACGGAGCGGCCCCTGCTCCCCACGGCTGGAGGTTGCCACCTCCTGTGCAGTGAAGCGGAAGAGTGACCTTGCCGTCCTGGAACAATCAGAGGACAGCTGGGAGCTCTGGGCGGCCCCCGCCGGAGCGGAGGGCCCCAGCGAGTGCGTGTAACTGGAAGACTGGTGGCACACGGGTCGGTGAGTGCACATCCCTCACCCAGGTGCTGGGCCCACTCTCCGTCTTGGAGCTGCCTGAGGGTGCCTGGCTCAGGGAGGTGGTAGGAGCCGAGCCACACTGCAGGGAAGGAGTAAGCATTGGCGGGGACAGCCCCCGCTGCAGCACACCTACCGAGGGAACATATACCTCGCTGGCACATGGCGAGGACCCGAGGCGACACCGCAGACCCACGACCAAAGGCCTACTACGGAGACTGTGGCCCAAACTGGATACCTGAATTAATGCTCGAACTGGCGCATTCGAGGTTGCGGACCCCGACCCAAACCCTCAGCATCACAGAACACCACCCCAAACACAGGGGCAACTGAACTAAAAAGCAGCAACAACACAAACAGCCCACTGTGCAGGCTCGCAATCACGTAGTACTTGTGCACCCCCGTCCTCTGACGGCCACCTGCCTTAGCCGACCTAAGACCTTTGGGGGTGACACTCATCGAAGGATCCCACAATCACGGACACTAGGCTGTGACCACAGGGCTGCGTATAAACGCAAGTCTGTGCCACTGGGAGATTGGTGCGGTTGGACATCCAATGGAGGGCCCAGCCAACGAGGTGAGGCAATGCCCCCCCCTAAGGGGAAGGGAAAACCAGTATTATGGAATCCTTTGCTGCGGCCCGCTCAAAAGACCATGGGCCGGAACCCGAGACCCCTGACCCTGCCCAGAAGGCTCCCGAGGGACACGCCAAAGACGCACAGATCCTGAGTGACAACAGACCAACAGGAGATGGCCACAACACTGAAGGAGGTCCGGTCCAAAGTAGTGGAACTAGAAAAACGCAACAGGATGCTGGAGGAGAGGGCTGAAGATGCCGAAGGAAGATCTAGGCGCAATAACGTTCGCTTACTCTGGGTTCCGGAGGGGCTCGAGGGACGCAACCCCACTGAATTTGTGGAAATACTGCTGCAACAGGAGGTGGGCGCCACCAGGCTTTCTCAGGGATTTGCTGTCAAGAGAGCACACAGGGCACTTCAGAAAAAACCACCACTTGGCTCGCACCCTCGCCCGATCATAGCTAAGATTTTGAACTTCCAAGATAGGGAGGTAATATTACGCTACTCACGCGAGGAGGGTGCAATAAGCAGGGAAAATGCAAAGATAACAATATACCCGGACTACACCCCGGCGGTCCAGAGGGCGAGAAACTCCTATATCCCAATCAAAGCCAGGTTGAGACTATTGAACCTCAAATACATGCTGCTCTATCCTTCCAGGCTCAAGATCATACACAAGGGACGGGCCATCTTCTTGGAGACCCCAGCAGCAGCAAACATGTGGCTCGAGCACAACAACATGGCCGCCGATGAAGAGCCGAGGACAAGCTCACATCACTGACACAGCAGGACCCTACAAATGTAACTCTGCCCAGGACAGGCTACCACCTACGCCTGAATCTCTGTCAACAAGGACGGGGGGCCTGCCATGATGCCCAGCCCACGCCGAATGACACGACCCCATGAACGAATCGATGCATGCCTGTTGCCACAGCATCGCAACCCGCCAAGGAAGGCTTGGAAAGGCCAAGAGATGGCTGGGGCACCTGAGCACCGCCCAAGTGGCGCAACTGCTGGGTACGGTTGGTTGAGTTTACCAAGTTACTGTTTAAAATGTTCTGCACTCTTCCCACTCTTTCCCACAATACACATCCAGAATCGGAGCGTAACAGAGACCCCGATCAAGATAATGCAACAAGATGATGGCGGCTAACATCAGGGTAATGACGTGAAATGTCAGGGGGATGGGCTCCTACATGCGCAGACATGGAATCAAATCATATATGCGGAGGAAACATGTCTCAATCGCACTACTGCAAGAAACACATCTAACAGCAGAGGACGACAACAGAATATCGGAATGGTGGGGGGGTCAGGGCTTCGGCGTCCCTTACTCTAAATACGCATGAGGAGTTTATACCTGGATCGACAGCTCAGTGCCCTTCAGGCTACACTCGAAGGAGGCATATGTGGAGGGAAGATACTTGATACTCACTGGCAGCATCGAGCAGCAAGAAATATGCATTGTCAACACTGACCTCCCCAACAGCGGCATCCCGGCGTACCTGTCTCAGATAAGTGCCAAACTAACACCGTATCGGGAGGGACTGTTCATGTGGGAGGGTGATTTCAACTTCATACGAGATGGCACGCTGGATAGGTCTAAACCCCTACCACCACTGGCCTCCCCCTCCCAGTCTCTGCTGAACAAAGTACTAGAGAACCTTGACCTGGCTGAAGTGTGGAGGGAACTCCACCCGACTGACAGGGTATATTCATATTTCTCATCCCCCCACACACTGTACACCAGGATCGACTACTTACTGGTGGACAGGCTGCACTTACCTCAGGTCGAATCAATATCCTACCTAGGCAGAACTATATCAGACCACTCCCCGCTACTCATGGAATGGAAGACTAGAGGACCCAGACCACCCATACCAATGTGGCGCATGCCGACTGAGATGCTCACTGACGGGGCCTTCAGGGAGGACCTTCAGGTCAAATTTCAAGAATATTTAGACACCAATATAGGTTCTGTGGAGGGCTGGGATACGATATGGAAAGCGCTAAAAGGAGTGATTAGAGGGGAAGTTATTGCCAGCGCCGGGTGTATAAGGAAAACCCTACAGAGGGAACTTGAGGCGGGGGAGGGAGCAATCACCCAGCTTGAAGCCACGGCCCCCAAAACAAGGGAAACAGAGGAGGAACTAGCCACAGCCAGAGATGACTGCCAAAACTCATGGGCCAGATTGGCTAAATTTGATTATATAACTATGGCCACTAGAATGCATACAGAGGGGATAAACCTGGCAGACTTCTGGCGTGGTTATGCAAAAAAGAACACCCGAAACACCCAATTACTGAAATAAAAGCCCCCACAGGAGAGACCTACAGAACACAACTAGAAATTAACGAGACATTTAGCCAATTCTATGCCCAACTATACAGTCACACGACAACAATACAGCGGGACGACATACAAGGCATCCTCGAATAAATAGGCCTCCCAACACTAGACGAAGCCCAGGCGTCAACTCTTAACGTGGAGTTATCACTGGAGGATATACCTGAGGCTATTAAATCGATGTCCACGAGTAAGACCCCGGGCATTGATGGGCTGCAGCCTGAGCTATATAAAACATACAGCGAGAACCTGGCCCCCATCCTCCTGGAAGTCCTTAGAGAATCCTACGAAAGAGGGTCCTTGCCCAAGAGCATGAGGGAAACGCTGATAGTACCGATCCCCAAACCCGGAAAACCCAGGGATGAGTGCGGGTCATACCGACTGTTAGCCATGCTCAACTACGATATTAAAATACTAACCAACATCTTAGCACAGAGGCTCTCCAAGGTGATCGGCACACTAATACATGAAGAACAAAACGGGTTTATACCGGGCCGGAACATGGCGCGAATCTGCGCCGACTGCAACACACAGTGGCCCAAACAAGAATCCTACAACTACCATGTGCGGTGGTTTCTCTGGACGCCACAAAAGCGCTCTATTCCATTTACTGGGAATGGCTCCTGGAGGTCCTGAGACAGTTTGGGTTGGGGGCCACCTTCATCAGATGGATAAAAATACTAAACCAATCGCCGGTTGCCAGGGTTAAGACTGGGAAGATAGCGTCGGGACTATGGAACATCCAGAGGGGTACCAGGCAGGGCTGCCCACTGTCACCCATGTTATATATCCTGGCTTTAGAACCACTAGCCATATTCATGCGGAAGCAATTTTTCGATTGCTGCCATTAGCATAGGGGGAGAACACCACATCGTCTCATTATACGCAGATGGTGCTCTACTATATCTCCGGGACCCCCACCTCAATTTACCAACCATCCTGGAGGTGCTAGAAAACTTTGCTCGGGTCTCAGGGATCTCCTTTAATAAAGAAAAATCTAGCATATTCCCACTGGCTGCCCTGGCTGCACGCACCGAAACCAGCCTCCCAACGGTCGGGATTCAATGGAAGCCCCACACCTTTAGATATTTGGGAGTCAACATCTGGCACACACCAGAACAAACACACGGGGGCAACATACAGGTGGCGGTGCATGGGCTCAGAAAATCGATAAAATGTTGGTCAAAACTACCATTATCAATGATGGGTAGAGCTGCAATAGCAAAAATTATATTACTGGCGAGATTCCTGTATTTCTTCCACAATATACATTATCTCATTCCCCCCCCTTCATCCGGGTACTGGAGAGCCTGATGAGAGAACTACTCTGGAACAACACTACACACAAGATATCCTTGAAAACACTGACATTGCCGTACAAAGCAGGTGGTATCCAACTTCCAGACTTAGGAAAATACTATCTAGCTGCGCAACTAAGGCATGTGGCCAAATGGATGTCTGACGAGCATACCCCGGAAACCAGACTGCTCAAGCAACACGTGGCCCCAGCGACCTTGAAAGAGATCGTATGGGTCCCGGCAGACTGCCTAGGGGAAACTTCGATGCTGGTAGAGCTGGGCAAAAAGGTCTGGAAGAGAACCCAGACGCATCCCAAGGGTGGGCACTCCTACTCCACAGACATACCCATAGCAGCAGGATTATCAAGGGGAAAACAGACTTAATCCGAATGAGACAATGGGAGGGGTATGGTGTCTACACCTAGGGGGGCCTGTACACAGAAGGAACTTTCAGGGAATTTGAGGCCAAGGTAATCGAGGAAGGTTTGCCCAAAGGCCAATTTCTGTGGTATAGAAAAGTCAGAGAGAGCGCCAAGTCAAAGTGGCAGGGGTGGCCGGAAGAGTCGGAACTGGATCCACTAGCAACACTGTTGTATAGCCTGGAAGACGGCTGGAAACCAATATCCAGACAATATGCCCAGTTGTCAGACAGACCCAACCCCAAAAGCGAATCTCTGAAAGCGAAGTGGGAATTGGACCTGGGGGAAGAAATCACAGAGGAGGAATTGGAGAGAATCTTACGCTTACCCAGAGAAGTATCGAGGAACGCCCGATTTAGACTAATTCAGTTGCAAGTTCTACACAGAACATACATGACACCAGGGAAAATAGCCAAAATCAACAAGTCCAGCAACTCACTATGTCCTCGATGTGCGCTAGAGGGGGCGGGGATGGCGCATATGTTCTGGGGGTGCCGGAAAATCCAGACGTTCTGGTCCAGAGTGGAGCTGACCTGCAGGAGAGCAGGGATGACCCGATAGACATGGTCCCTGAAGGAATGCCTTCTTGGTGTGTACCCGAGAACAAACTGCGACACATAGTGAAGCTCATGGACATGGCATGTGTGCTAGCCAAGAGAGCCATAGCTATGACGTGGAAATCCTCGAAAGGCCCACACTTTGAGAGATGGTACAAAGAACTAGAACACTGGACGGGGGCCGAGACAAAGGTGTGGGGAGATGGAGTAGACAAAGCAGGAGGAGAGACAAGTCCAACATTTGAGGACTGGAAAGCACTAACACGAGATATGTTCCTCCTGTCGGATGACAAACCCCCCTGAACCATCCCCTGACCACCAAAGCAATATCGAATCAGTCTTGAAACCCAATGCCCCATGAAAACACTTGCAGATCTACGAGAAATAATACTTAACCCCCAGCTCCACACCCAGGAAACTCCGACACTGAAGATCCACTTGAACCAAAAGGAAACCCCTAATGGATTCAGATGGCAAAGAGACTAGTTGTTTAGTTGTTATTGTTCACAGTTTACATACCATGTATCTTTTTCCCCTTCCTTCCCCTCTCCTGCTCTCTCCCTCCCCTATCACTTCCTTCCTTTCCCCTCCCTCTTTCTTGAGAACCCCACTCTTCGCCTTCCACTTTATGGAAAAATGCTTCAACTGAGTATTTTGTAAATGCTACTAAATACGAAATGCCAATAAAAACATTTTAAAATAAAAATTAGATCACAGTGGCGAGAGGGAAAGAACCAGGCATCTTTCTTCCATCCCTGCGGCTAATCCCTCGGAAAGATCTGTTAGCATTATAATACACTAGAGTTCGTCTTGTGGTATGGGAACCTGGAAAGACGGTAGCTAGAAAGTCATCTGGAGATGGGCTTGGAGAACCTGCAACACCCAGATAATTGAAAGGGGGTGACAGAACCCCTTTGCAACTGTAAATGAAACTCAGAAGGACATTTAGAATAAAATAAGCCAGAAGGGCATGAGTCCTTGGTTGACCGCAGAAAGCATTGTGGGACCCACCTCCTCATCCCCACAAGAGACGGAGAGGTCCATTTAAGACTCAGACATTTTTTGTTTTTATTTTCAGACCCTGTTTGTTGGCCAAAACCTAAATATTCCCCTAAATAAAAAGTTGAACTTGAACATGTGGCCTTGGCTTGCTTGTTGGTCTCATGATGTCCTAGGAAAGAAGCCAGTGGGAGGGTCTTGTGGCCTAGACTGATGTGGTGTTTGGACCATTTCAGGGTGGATAGATATGGCAACATGGTTTAGGATGACTTGTAGCTTCTGAATCGACGAGGCAGGCAAGCCAGCAAAGAGAGCATTGAAATAGCCCAAACTAGGCAGGAGGGTGGCAATTGTGATGGTGATCTTTGAGAAAGAAGGACTATGGGCAAAATAATTTTCATTTTTTTTAGCTTCATGATTGTGTTAGCTGACATTGTAGTGAGGTGATATGATGAAATGTACTGTCAAAGGCCACTGCCAGTTTGCAGACTTTGAATGTTAGTTGAGAAGAATCACCCAGATTTTTGTGGCAAATTATAGTTCGAGGTTGCCTGGGTTTGCTGGAGAGGAGGAGAATATTCAATTTTTAGTAATTGAGGCATATATATTTGCTTTTCATCCAGGACTGATGGTGTTAAGGCAGTCGGACACTTATATTGTAATTGTCAGTTATATAGCACCTTTTACCACTATTATAGTCTCAATGTGCTGGTCGTGGTAATGACCTCAGGGGCCGAAGTCCAGAGTGTTGGAGGTCACGGGGTAAGATTAGAATGCGTGTGTGCATTTGGCCTAATGAGGCTTATCAGGGCTGCCCAGGCTCCGGTAGAGAGCAACCCATGAGGTCAGGCATGTGGATGGGTGCCAAGAGGAGTCGGGAAATGGTGTGAGTGCTAGAGACTTGCTATGGGTTCAGCATGCCCAAATTCGTCATAGGTTTTCGCCTCCTACTGATGAGGTGTTGAGGCGTAGTCTTGTGTAAGTAGGTGGAAAACATTGGTACCAGCGCAACCAAATTTGTAATAGTTGCTGCTGTATTCTGATGTGTGTGGGTAGCCATGCCTGTGGCCAGTGTCCAGCGGAGTGGTGTGTTATACGTACCTAGCAGATTCGGTGGCGATTTATTGTACATGCACCTGATCAGGTAGTGGCTTCCTCTGTCGATTCTTGCAGCTGCAATAAAATAGTTAGTGACAGTCTATGCTTCAACAAATTGCAACTACAGGAGCACGGACTATGCTTACAAACACTTCTAGGTGGATTGCATGGCAAAGCTACCCAGATATTGTGCGCGTACTGAATCGTCTCAATTGTTACCAATGGTGGTGTTCTATCACAACCACTTTGAGTGTGTGTTCCTGTTTTCCCCATACATGCCTGGTGCAATGACTAATCAATCCTGTGACATTTCATAGTGCGAAAAACAGTATGAAGGCCTGTGTTTCAGCTGGAGGTGCTTGTGGGAACTAAAGAAATGATTGGTGTTTGATAGTGTGTGTGGTCCAGGCCACTGCGAAAGGTGTGAAGAGGAAGAGGTTTCCAGATGGTGGGAACTAGGATAGAGAAGGCCGAGTCACCTACTCTGCTGCAGTGGTAAGGGGGAATAGCGAGGACAAGAGATGAGTCCATTCAGTGGTTTCGGGGGGGTTGGTAGTGGATGATTGTATTCTGTAGGAATTCTGGTCGTGTATTATGGGGGCCTGGTGTGTTATGCACATGGTTTTGAAGGTCGCTCTTAGGCTGATAGGGAGCCAGTGTAGTACTCTAAAGGCCTGGGTGATATGTTCTCTGGGCGAGAGGGCAAGGAGCAATTTAGCTGCTAAGTTTTGGATTTGTTGCAGTTTCCTGAGCTGGCGTGCTGGGATGCCGAGATAGAGGAAGTTGGCGTAGTCTAGGCGAGAGATGATGATGGCCAGTATTGCAGAGACTCTTTGAGGATAGAAGAGATAGGAAAAGATGTGCTTTATAATTCACAAGGGGAAGTGGCAGGTTCCGGATATGTAGTTGATGTGTTTGGAGAGGCATAGGTCTGCATCCATGGTGCATCCAAGATTTTTAACAGAGGTGGAGGCGGCAGGTGGGGCTCCGAAGGCTTTTGGCAATTGTAAACGTTTGAGAATCAGAGAGGTTTTGCAGCATATTAGGATTTCTGATTTGCCCGGGTTGAGTATTAGGTGGTTGGTTGTCATCCATAGGTCGATATCCGACAGGCAAGAGGCGAGGTTGGGAATTGGGGCGTCTGGAGTCTCTGGAATTTTGTAAATGATCTGGGTGTCATCTGCGTAATTGTAGCAGGTAAGGTTGTGAGAGCAGATCAGAGTCAGCAGTGGGCTTAGGTAGATGTTGAATAGGAGGGTTGAAAGAGAGGCTCCTTGTGGGACCCCTTTAGTGACAGGTGAGGGGCAGAGGATCAAAGGGTGGAGGAGAATGATTTGCGAACGTTTAGAAATAAATTAGGTGATCCAATTAAGGGCAGAGTGCAGCACATCCTTCTGAATAGGCAGTTCATTTTAGGTCATCCCAGATAGAAACCAGTGAGGATTCTCTTCCACTGAGGTCAAAACCCTGATTGAAAAAGGCCAAGTTGCTTGTGTGCCGCGCTGTCAATTAGTTTAGCAATGAAGCGGTGTTGGAGATTGGGCAGTAGCTTGATGGGTAGAGTGGGTCAAGGTTGAGTTTTTTGAGTAGCGGTTTGTCATGAGAGGTTTTGAAGGCCTCTGGGAAGGTTCCAGATGAGAGGGATTTATTGATGATGGAGCAAGCTACACTACCTGTACAGGTGATAGTTTTCAATAGATTGTTCTAGCTGGAAACAATGCTGGTGCTCGGGAGGCGGGTGTTGAGTGAGAGGTAGGAGATGAGTAAGTTCAGGATGCATGACCTGGAAGAAAGTGGACGAACAGGAATCCTTGCTGCATCAATAGGTTAATGAGTGGATGGTTGGGACAGGGCGAGGGGTCAGTGGGATGAAGGGTGGTATCTCCCTTTGTGGGAGAATCAGACAGCAGGGGTTGGGCATGGAAGGGAGGACACCCTTCAAGGAAGTTGGACGGGATGGGACAGGGTGTGGGCAGTGAGAGAAGCTGCTCCTGAGGTATTTTCTGTGCAGGAAAGACCCACACACAAGCCTTACTTTGACTACCATCTATCAGCCACCTGTTAATGATAATGTTAAAGTATATTTATACTGTACACTATCACCACTGTAGTGGTCCCCTGGCGCTCTGGCGGATCTGAAAGAGAAGGGGAGTTAGGTTAGGGGTGTGTTAGTGGGGCAAAGTTTGGAGAGGAGTAAGGGAGCTGTGATGTACTGTTGGAAGCTTCAGTTCGGTTAACACCGTTCGCTGAGCTTTTTGGTGTAGTATCCGGTCCGAGTCCGTTGTGTGATGTTCTGTGAAGATCTATGTGGTGTGTTTGTTGATGCGGTGTGGTGAAGTGCGTGTGGGTTTCTGCGGTTTAAGAGGTGTGGTTGTGTTTAGGTAGAGTGTGAGAGGTGTGTGAGGAGTGGTGAGGTTGGTTAGTAGCCTTGTAATTCAGAGAGAGGCCCACTCCTATTGTGTGTCTTGGGCAATTTAGAGATGGTTGTGTTCCTTTCAGTGATTAAGATTTAGCATCATAAGGCTGCCTCTCATCTCTCTGTCATTATGTTAAGTTAGCTAGTCTTTGCATTTCGATCTTTGTATTTGGCCAGCCCCTATAACCCAGTTTGTGGTCGGTGTAAACTAGTCCTTTTGGATCAATCCGCTTGTTAGCTGTGCACCTACCCTACGTCCTGTCTGAGTGGGTGGGTTGGTGGTTATGACTGTGTTAGGCACGTCTGCTATTGTTCTGTCGAGATGGGGTTGTTGCTCGTGTTCTAATCCACCGACAATTGTCTCTTTTGTTCTTGTAGGAGTTTTCCTTAGTCGGTCCAGGGTGTTGTCAGTGTCGTCATATATTCTGTCAGCCTGTTCTTTTGTATTCCTGTTTGATTGTTTCAGTTATTTCTGTCTGGTTCCGCGGTGTTGAAGAGCCAAGTTTTTATTAGTTTTCTAAATTTTAGGTGATCCTTGGTATTTCTTATTCCTTTTGGGAGTTTGTTCCATGTTTTTGCCGCTAGGTGGGAGAAAGAGGAGCCTCCTAGTTTTTTTCTGACGTAAGATTTTGGTTCTAGGTGATTTCATTGCTTAATCTGAGGAGTCTCGTTGGTTTGTAGATGGTTATTTTCTTTTGTAGGAACTCTGCTCCCTGTCCGTTGATTGCCCTTTGTGTTATGCACATTGTTTTGAATGTGATACGATGTTTGATTGGAAGCCAATGTAACATGTTTAGCGTTGGGAGTGATGTGCTCTCATCTTGACAGTTTCAGGAGGATTCTAGCTGCTGCATTTTGGATGCGTTGTAATGTATTCATGAGGTGTTCCGGCATCCCGAGGTAGAGGCTGTTTGCCTAGTCTATTCTTGACATGATGAGGGCGACGATTGTCAGTGTGTTGTGGCTGAAGGAGAGGAAAGGTAGAATTATTTTTGTTGAGTGAAGAAGGAAGAAGCATTTCTTAATTATTGCATTTACTTGTGGTTCTAAGGTTAGAGCGTTGTCCATTAGGACTCCTAGGTTTTTTACTACCTTAGATGCTGTGTGCGCGGTTCCCAATTCAATCGGTAAGTAAATGTAGGTGTTATTCTCTTGGTTTTTGGATATAATCATGATTTCTGTCTTTCCTGGGTTGACTTTTAGGTTGCTGGTGTTCATCCAGTCATAGACTTCTTTTAGACATTCTGCTAGAGTTGAGAGATCTGCTTGAGTGTCTTCGATTTTTTTTAGAGGACTTGAGTGTCGTCTGCGTAGTTGTAGCATGTAATGTTGAATTTTTTGAAAATATTGATTAACGTTGTCTGGTAGATGTTGAAGTATAGTGGTGATAGTGAGGATCCTTGTGGTAACTCGTTAACTCGTGGAGTAGATTTGAAGGGTTTTATCCATACAGTTTCTGTTCTGTTTGCTAGGAATGATTTAATCCAGAGTAGAGCCAGGTCCATTACACCTTAATCTTTTTATCAGGGTTTTATGGCTTACTGTGTCGAAAGCAGCAGAGAGGTCGAGCAGAATCAGAGCAGAGGTTGTGTTGGAGTCTGCGTTTGTTTTTAGGTCGTCCCTGATGGATAGTAGATGATTTCAATTGTATCAGCAATCTATTTATCCAGTCTAGACCTGCCTTCTCCAGTTCTGCCATTGAAGGTTTGGTCAGCTCCAGTTGTTCTATTAGGTTGCTTGCTTTGATAGTTTTCCAGTTTCTTTTTGTGTTGGTTGGGAGTTGAGGGGCTGGATTGTATCTTTGGTTGGTAGCATGTTCACGAATGGAATGATGAGATGGTCGCTCCAAACTATTTGTATCGGAGGTGCAGTGGTGATGAGATTTTTCTTGGCGAAGATTGCGTCAAGGGTGTGTCCTGCCGAGTGTATTGCCCCTTTGACCAGCTGTTGTAGTTTCATGGTTGTAAGTTGTCCGATTAGTGAGCTTTGGGAGTTGGTGTGTTTTTCTTCTAACCATATGTTGAAGTCCCCCAGGATTACCAGATTCTCATGTTGAATGGCTACGTTGGTGATGGCTTCTATGAAGTTGTCGACGAAGGTTGCATCGTATGTCGGTGGTCTGTAAACCAGTATAAATTTAATGTTTGTTTTTGGATTCACTGATAGGTGTAAGACAAAGACAATGGTTTGGCAGTTCACGATGTTTAGCGGTTCGCCTGTGTTTATTTGTAGGTGTTCTTTGAATGCTATTGTGAGGCCTTCTTTTTAATTTTTTGTGTTTAACTGGAGGCATTTGAACTTGGTGCAGAGGCAGCTTTGGAGTGTGATTTTGTAGTTGTCATCCAACCATGTTTCTGTGATTAACAGGATGCCGATACCGTTGTCGCAGAGAAGGTTGAAGATCTCTGTTGAGTGTTTTAACATGGATCTTGCGTTGATTAAATTGCAGTGGATTTTTATGGTATAGTTTGGTTTGAGCTTTATTGTTGGTGTTGTATTCTGTCTGGTGTTTTGGTTTCTATGCAAGTCGATCTCTAGTTGTTGTGTTGGTACAGTTGTGTCTGTGACTTCATCGAATAGCTCTTCTAGGTTAAGTCTTGGGTTTTTTGTTTCATCGGTTTCCTCTTCTAAATGTGGATGTTGAAGGGAGGGTTCACTTGTTTTGGTGATGTATGGGGTTAGGGCGTTGTTTGTGTTCTTGTTACCTCTAGCTTTGTCCGTTCTTCTTCTGCGTGGTTGTGTTTGGTTGTCGGTCTTTCTTGATTTGTTCATTGGGTCGGTTTGTTCTGGCGAGTGATTATTTGCGAGGTATGGTGTTAGGTATAGGGATTTCTCTCTTCTCACGGCCTTTGTCTTTCTTTTGGTCCAATTCGGTTTTGCAGCATTTAGAGTTATGTGGGGGTCCGCTGTGGGGTTAGTGTCGGGTTGTTTCTCATTTCTTTTTTTTATTAGTTTGGGTTTTCGCGATTGCGTGCTTGTATTTCGTTTGGGTTTCCTTCAGGGTTCAAGTTGCGGTTGCCGGGGCAGTAGCCCTCGTGCAGTGCTTTGTTGGCTGGCTCTGTTTTTGTTATGATTGTACGGTTGCACATGTTTTTCCGATTGGTTTTGTTCGGTTCGTTGTTGTAGAGTCAGTCTATCATGCTTTAATCCGGATGTCTTGTAGTGTTGGACTGGGTGTGGGAGTTTGTCTGATACAAGCTTGGGCGCTTTCTGGTTGGGGAGGTCTAGATGGGGTTGTATCGTTGAGGCAGTTCACGTGCTGTCCCAATGTGGCACTCTCTGGGTGAGATTCAAGGCAACACAAACAACTCTCTGGGGTGCGACACAGGCTAGCGCTCACAGCACCATCACAGTATGGCCGGGCCAACAATCACAGCACTATCTCAGTGTGGCACTTTCTATATTTGATTGAATTAAAGGCCTTATTAACAATTCTTACAGCACTATCTCAATGTGGCATTCTCTGGACGTGATTGAATTAAAAGGTCTTCTTGACAACTCCCTATGGTGCTATGCAGGCCTACATTCACAGCGCCATCCCAGTGTGGCATAGGCCAATAATCACAGCACCATTATTACTGTGGCTCTTTCTAAATGGGATTCAAATCAAAATGCACACATCTCCAATGGTGAGACAGGGACAATGATCACAATGAGCCACAGGCCAATAATCACAGCACCATTCTTACTGTAGCACTTTCTAAATGTGATTCAAATAAAAAAAAGCACACATCTCTAGGGTGCGACGGGGACACTAATCAGAGCACAAGTCAGTAATCACAGCACTATTCTTGCTGTGGCGCGTTCGATATGCGACTCAAATTAATATGCACAAATCTCTGATGGGTCTGACACAGGCCAATAATCACAGTACTATCCTAGCAAGGTATTGGCCAGTAATCACAGTACTATCCTAGAAAGGCAGAGGCCAATGATCACAGTACTATCCTTGGGAGGTGCAGTGTAATGAGCAGAGGCACAGGTTAGTAATCACAGTAATATTCTTATAGTGGCGCTTTCTAGATGTAATTCAAATCAACATGCACAAATCTCTAAGGGTGCGACGCAGGCCAATAGTCACAGTACTATCCCAGAAAGGCACAGTCTAATAGTCACAGTACTATTCTAGAGAGGCACAGGCTAATAAGCAGAGACACAGGCTATTAATCACAGTACTATTCTGTTTTGGTGCTGTCTAGATGTGATTCAGATCAATATGCACACATTTCTAAGGGTCCTACGCCGGATAATAGTCACAGTACTATCCTAGATAGGCACAGTTTAATAGTTACAGTACTATTCTAGAGAAGCACAGGCTAGTGATCACAATACTATCCTAGTGAGGCATGAGCTAATTATAAGAGGCACAGGCTAATAATCACCACTGTACTATTCTATTGTGGTGCTTTCAGGATGAGATTCAGATCAGAATGCACAAATCCCTAAGGGTGTGATGCGGGCTGATACTCCCAGTACTATCCTAGATAGGCACAGGCTAATAATCACAGTGCTTTTCTAGAGAGGCATAGGTTAGTAATCACAGTACTATTCTTATTGTGGTGCTTTCTAGATATGATTCATATCGATATGCAGAAATCCCTAGGGTGCGACGCAAGCTAACAATCACAGTACAATCCTAGAGAGGTACAGTCTAATAGTCATAGTAATATCCTAGAGAGGCATAGGTTAGTAATGTGTTGCTTTCTAGATGTGATTCAAATCGATATGCAGAAATCCCTAGGGTGCGACGCAAGCTAACAATCACAGTACAATCCTGGAGAGGTACAGTCTAATAGTCACCGTACTATTCTAGTGTAGGTCGGTTTGCTATGTGGCAGGGGTACCAGAGTAGAGTGATTGGTCTACTCCCCACCCAATCCACTCCTACCCTGTTAGTCGCTGCTGGTTGACGGCTGGCCACTGGCTTCCCCTGCTGACACCTACAGACACGATATGGAGACGCTTCTGTACAAGCTGCCCTTTGGCTTGGGGCCCATAGCCGCAGGGGCTGCATGGGCAGAGGGCTGCCCTGGGAAGGTCACTTAAGAGTAGTGGTCTGACCTATCAGGGGTGGGGGATGGGCCGGGAGGCGGGAGGGGGAAGCAAGGGGAAGCAGAGGGACAAATGTGAACGCAGGGGCTGGGGGGCCTAAGCAAAGTTGGAAATTGGGCAAAACACAAGGCCCAGGAGGATTGGGGCACAGATTCGCTCACCTGCAGAGCCTGGTCAGATCTCCTCCTTCCTCTCTAAGTTGGTGGACCACTTCTCCTCCCTCCTGGTCTTGACCACTCAACTCCTCCTTCTTGAAGACTCTAACATCCCCCTGGATGCTTCTGGTCCTTCCTCTGGACTCTTTCGTGACCTCTGCGACTCTCTCTCTCACTCTCTATCCTCCCCTGGCCTCACTCACTCTGCAGGGCACACTCTGGATGTTCTGATCTCTTCAGACCTTCCCCTTTCTATCCCTCTCACCACTTCTCTCTCCTGGAGTGATCACTTTCTCCTTTCCTCCCATCTCACCCTCTCTACCCCTCAGCCCAAGCCCAACATGTGTTTACACCCTCTGTCCCAACAGGCCATCCCTAACCTCTCTGGTCCCCCGTGTTGTTCCCTCGTGCACCCCCCCTTGCTGCACACAGGAATCTGTCCTGATACATTCTGGTTTCACCATCACCGTCTTGTGGCCAATGCTGGATTTTACTTTTATGGATTTCATTGATTCACGGTGCGTCACCCTTTCTCAACTCTCATGCTGGACTTCCTTTGCATCTTTTACTCATTGTGGCCCTGAATCATGCTGTTCCATCTTCATCTTGTATCCTGGCTTGCAACATTATGTGTTACTACTGACTTCTGCAATTGTATTTGCTCTCCTCTCTTGCTTCTCCACTCTTTTTGACTGCTTACTCTCTGTTCTCTCCTCCCCTCCCCTCTCCCTTTTCCTATCTCCTCCCCTCATCCCCTTACTTTCTTCTATGCACTTACTTATCAGAATTGTCCCTGGACCTACTATGATAGCAACCTCGTCTGTCGTTCCCCTATCCCCTTACTGTTGTCCCACCTCCCTCCAGCACTATCTGAAACGTTGACAGGCCAAGTACAATAGTCAGTTGTTTTGTTCCCATCCCTTTCTGCACCCCTCTCCCTCACCGTTTGTTTTCCTCCAGCTCTACCAGAAATGTCATCAAGCCTAGTACGGTAGTCGCCTGTCTGTTTCCATTTCCTTCCTACTCTCCCCTCCCTTCCTTGTCTACGTCTTAGCACATGCACTATCTGAAATGTTGTCAGGCCGAGTACGATAGTTATTTTCACATCCTTACTGTTCATGGCCTGTAAGAATGTCGTCGTATTTTCCCTTGTTCCCTTCCTTGTCTTGAAGCGCTTTGAAACACATTGTGTATAGGCGCTATATAAATAAACTATCATATCATATCACTCCAGCACTGCCACATACATTCTCGGTTATCCGACCCATGTAGTGTGTGTCAGTTGAGGCTTTTGCCGCCACTTTCTCACCCCCCTTCCCACTTCGGCTGGCTCACACCCAGACATAGCCCTTTCCATCCTCCACTGTGCTACATCTAATACTATTGATGTTCTTGCCCCTGTCATGAGGCTCTGCTTGAAGCCCAAAGCCAAGTGCAACTCAAGGTAGATCTCAGACCTCGTCACCCTTAAACGCAAGTGCAGGGTGGCTAAGAGGAAATGGTGTGTTTCCGGTACATCCTCTGACAAACTGGCCTGCCACCTGCTCCAAAGGCAATATCTGCTCTCTGTCCACACCAGGAAGAGAGCCCACATCCAAGGTCGAGTCTCTGCGGCATCCAACAACTCAGACAAACTCTTTAAAACCTGCAAGGAGCTGGCCAATCCGTATGCAGTCTCTACCTCTCCTGTCCCCTCCCAAGCCCTCTGCATGGCACTGGCTTCTCATTTCATCTCTAAAACACAGGACATCCTCTCTCTCTTCCTCTTCCCCTCCTCCCTCTACTAACCTCTCTTCCTCTGGCCCCTCTTCGGCCACCTCTCCTCCCTCCTACTCTGACTTTCCCCTGTTCTCCCCAGACGAAGTTCCTAGACAAGTCTGATCTATGGAAGTCTTGCTTAAACAGGTTCTCCCATGTTCGTCCAAAATCATCAAGGACCACATTGATACCCTGGCTCCTGCCCTGGCTGACCTCTGCAACCACTCCTTCACCACTGGAGTATTCCCTTCCCCCCTGAAGCACTCCCTTGTGCACACTCTTCTTAAGAAACCATCAGCCGACCCTTCCTAACTATTGCCCAATCTCCATCACTCCTTTCCTGGGAAAACTCCTGGAAAAGCTGGCCATCTCCCAGCTTAATCTTCACACTGAATCTGTTGGTTGTCTCCATGACCATGAGTCTGGCTTCAGAGCTGCCAGAAGCACGGACACTGCTCTCCTGAACATCCGTGAAGACCTGCTCTCCAATCTCAATTCCAATACCCCCTGTATCCTCACCCTACTTGATCTCTCTTCTGCCTTTGACAAGGTCAACCATCCCATCCTGCTCATCCATCTCTGTGATAACCTGGATATCACCGATCAGGCCATGGCTTGACAGACCTCTTTCCTCTCCAATTGACCCTCCCAGGTCCAACTTGGGTCCTTCCTCTCCTCTATCTCTACCTGTGGTGTTCCCCAGGGGTCGAACCTCTCTCCCTGGCTGTTCAATCAATACCTAGCACTTGTTGCCCACCACATTGCCGCTCTCTTCCCTAACCTTTAGTGCTATGCGGATGACATTCAGCTCATTTTCAGGCTCCCTTCTGCCACCTCTTCTCCTTCCCTCATTTCTGACTGTCTGTCTGCTATCCAGGAGTGTTGTGCCACCAATGATCTCTGCCTTAATGCCAGTAAGACTGAGATTCTCCTCATCAGCACACCTGCTCCCTCCTTTCCTGTCACTCTCTGGCCGGCCTCTCTTCGCCCTCTTCCTGCTCCCACCTGTGAGGCTAAAAACCATGTGTTCATCTTCGACTCCTCACTCTCCTTCTCTCCTCTCTCCTCACATCGCTGACGTCTCTAAGTAGTCACACTACCAGCTGCACCTCCTCAGAGGTATTGTTCCTTTCCTCTCCTTCCCCCAGAAGCTCACTGTCCCCAGAGCTCTGGTTCTCTCTATACTGGACTATTGCAACAGCCTCTTTCTAAATCTGCCTAACTCTACTCTACACCCTCAGTAACTCAGCCAAAACAAGACTGTGAGACTTGTCCGTGGCCTCAAGCCCAGAGATTGTATCTCTCCAGGACTAAAATCTCTGCACTGGCTCCCAGTGGCTGCAAGAATTAAGTTCAAAACCCTCTGCATTGTCCACAAGGCCTTCTGGGGACTGGGCCTCAATAGCTTCAACTCTCTCTTTCTCAATATCTTCCTTCTCGAGCTATTCGCTCATCCGCCTCCAACTCCCTCAGGGTCAGTCACTTCTCCAAGCAACGAGTTGGTGGTAGATCTCTTTCTTCGGCTGGGGGCTCCTTCTGTAACAGCCTCCCTGCCTCTCTGAAACTTGGGGAGAATCATCTCTGGTTCCAGAAGCACCACAAAACCTTCCTCTTTGCTTCTGCTTTCTCTCTTCCTCTCCCCTGCTGAAATCCTAACTGAAACTGCACTGGTCACCTGGCTACCCTCTAATCTCGGGCCCAGGTCCCCTCCCAGCTGACCTGTACTGCCCCCCCTGGCATCCCTTGCACTCGGGGGCTGTTTCTGTATCCCTACAGTCCCCTAACAGCACTTGACACTTGATGTCTGCACTTACCCTTGCCTTTGCCAACTGCTGGCTGCACTTTTTATTTATTGGTTTTTATTTTATTTATTTTCACTGTTGATCCCATGTACTGCACTGCCCCTTCCCCCTTTCCCCTCACACATTTCCCCTCCCCCCTCACCTGCACTTGCGCGATCTCAATGTCACCTGGCCTTGTAAGATCGTTGTCTCCGTCTTTCCTCTGTTCCCCCTCCCTTGCCTCATCACGCCTTGAAACACTTGTGTATAGGCGCGTTATAAATGCCATATCATATCACACAGTAAATGCTTTTTAAGCAGAGAGATGGAACTGCTGGGTGTCATCTGTATAGAAGTGGAAGTGAAGGTTCAAGCTATGGATTAGGTCAGCAAGAGATCTGACATAGATGTTGAAAAGAAGGGGGATAGGGAAGAACCGTGGAAGACTCTGCAGGATAAAGAGGAGTTAGAAGACATAAAGGAGCCCAATTTAGAGGAATATGAGCTGTCCATCAAGAAGACCTTCAACCAGAGCAGGGCTTTGTTTCTTATGTTGGCAACTGAAGATAACCTCTTGAGGTGGATGTAATGATTGATGGAGTCAAAAGCGAAAGGTCAAGAAGGAGGACGGCCTCAAGCTTTCTTCAGCCTAAAAGAAAGCTCATTAAGGAACTTAAGGAAAGGGATAATGCAAAAGGTGGACAGGGGAATTGAACCGCCAGAATATGTTCTCATTTTGGAAAATCTTATCTTCAAAAAATGTGTAAATGTTACATGGATCTTGAGAATTGTAGTCAGTGGAGGAGAGAGGATTGTCTAACTTTTGAAGAGTTCAGCAGAATGATCAGCATATCCGTGATTCTGGACTCGTAATGGAGTTTGAATGCCAGAAGAATTTTATTATTGGCTATAACACCGACGATACAAATATTGTCTTCATTAGATTGCTTTTCTCAATTCCTTTCCAGCTTGCAGGCAGGTCTTTTCATGTGGTGGAGGACTTTAGAGAACCAAGGGTTGGAAAACATTTTGTTAGATTTCAATTTCCTGATTTGGAGGGGGTTGTTCATGAAAGGTGAACTGAGGCGGGTGACGAGTGAAGCGAGGAAGGTGAAGGTAGATGGCTGGTTGAGATGAAGTGCAATTGGCTTCATTTTCTTGACAATCTAATTGTGAAGGGGTGCCTGGACATTTTGTGAAGCCATCAGTCTTGATCTTACCTACTACTTCAATCTTCAGAGCTAATTTAATGAGTAATTTGGCGGCAGACGTTTGCACAGCAAAGTAAACGGCTCCATGCCACCAAATCTTTGTCATTGTCACATGTGTGCAAACGTGTACGCCGCCTTTTGCCCTTTACATTTGCACTCCGCAGTGCAAAATGAGAAAACGCTGCCTGGCATGCTGTCATGCCAATCAGCTTTTACTTTTTATTGTGAGCACTGCTTGCCATGCTCGCATGTTAAGCAGTGTTCAAAAATACAATTAAAGCATGTACACGCTCCCTGCCATGCGTGTACAATGGATCCCTACGAGGCCTGCCTTATTTATGCAATAGCAAAAAGCAGGCGGACCCCCTAAGGATCTCCAGCATTTGTGCATGAAAAGTTATGCTGGCGCAGATGCTGGAGCATTATTTGTATGGCAGGGAGGAAGGGAGTGAAGGAAGCGCAAGTTGTGTTGCACCCCTCCTCTCTGCCATACAAATGCTGGGAAAATGGGCCATGGCGTGAATGGAAGGTGTTAAAGCCTTACTCAAGGCTTTTTGGCCTTGCATTCACGTTGTGGCTCTATTGAACATGAGCCCCCTAAGAGTGTCAAACCAATTTGATTTGAAGGTTTCATGCCGAATCTGCCATTGTGTGTGGTGGATGGACTACCATGTTCTTTTAATTCATTCATCTGTAGCAGCTGCTGGAGAGACAATTCTCCACCTGTCTCATTAAATAAGTTTTTAAAATATCAAGACTTCATTGGATCATTGTCCTTATTGTACTATAAACGTGTTACATGTGATTTAATTGAATTACAAAACAACGAATACATTTTTACCTAATAATAAACACCTATTCCAAAAATATCACATTTTGTTTTTGTTGTTTTTGGGGGAGGGTCGCCCCCTCAATCCCCTTCTTTTTCTTTTCGACACTTTCCTCCACCCCAAAAACCACTATTCCCATTCCCAACCCTATATATCTATTTTTTCTAAAATTCGATTTTTTATTCAGCCGTTTTTTTATTGGGTCAAATTTCAAAGGTTATTTTCTATTCGACCAAATCACTGCGTCTGTTGGGTGACGACTTGCCTGGGCATTAATGGAGGAGGGATGGCCTACTTGTTCTAACACTGTCACATATATTCTGCTGAAATCATTAAAAACTGCAAGTAGTATCTGATTTGATGGTGTCCATGCATTCCATAAATGTACTGACTGACGTTTGTGATCCTTTTTCTTCGACAGGAGCCTTGTGCAGCTGTGACAGATTACTGTAGCAACTATGACTGGGTCGTCTTGAAGGCTCTTCGCTGGCTCTTGTTCACCATCACAATCAACTACTCTGCTCTATGCCTGCGGGTGCAGCACGACTCTGGGGAGCAGCAGATGCTAAAGCTAAGCGAGCATCACACCAAGGAGAACCCTCGCAGCAGGATACGAGTGGACAGGTGCTGAGAGAGACCCTATAATGTCGACCCTGAATGTATTTATTGTTTGCTTGTTAGGCGCTTATACAGCAAGTAAAATACCAATTCAAAGCGCCCACAGGGCGAGGGGAGGGAATAAGGGAGTGAAATACAGTACAAAACACAATAGGCCTCATTACGAGTCCGGTTTGATTTGGAGGAGGGGGTCCCTCACTGTCTAAGGGCTACGTGTAATGATGGAGCTGGTGCGTGACTTTGCAGAAGCTGCAAGTTCTGTTCATTTGACAGGCTTGTGGCACCCACACTGTCAAGGCACCATGCTGTGAAAATTAGAGAAGAATATTGGGCGTTTTATGCGTCTCTTGGGTCAAAGGATGACAAGGGAAGTAGATAAAAACATATCCCCAAAAGCAGTAGAGTATGACTTCAATAGACCACTGTCATGACACAGGTCGCAGGCCCGGCCAGTCATCCATGCACCATACAATGCAGCTATGGCTATGCTCTTCAGGCCTAGCAGCGCATATAGCCGTTCAAACTGAAACACCTGACGTACCTCAACACCTCTGCCACTAGCATACAGCGACTGCCAACGAAAAGAAATTCAGTATAGCTAGCCACACATCAACTCTTTCAGCAATGGCACTCTATCGCAATCCCCTAACAGCGCCCACCCACTAGCCTGGCCTCTTTGGGCTGCTTAGTCGAGCCTAGCCAGCCACCTAAGTCTTAGACCGGCGGAAAATACACACACGCATCACCTAATCTAAAATTCTTAGAACCTCCAGCACATTAAGAATTGTCACGAGGGCGTTCCAACCACAAAGCGCATTGAGGCCATACGAATGGGGAAAGAGCGCTATATAAATAACCAAATACAATACAATACATCGAGTTCATAAGTCACAGCATTTTGCAAAAACTTCATTTCAAGTTGGCAGGAGCGGAGCCATCCTCACAATATTAGGGGGACAGTTTTAAAAGCTCGTCATCAGTGAGAGCATTAACCCATTGGGCTGTCACTCCTCTTCCCCATTTCTCTCAGCCAGGGGGACTGGAGAGCTCTTACTCATTTCCTTGGCCCATTAGATGCATCTTTCACCCCAATTCAGACGCTATTCAGTTACAAAGCCATACTATTCATTGGAGGCGTTTGTCATCTAAAAGCTGAGCCCAGGAGGTTAGCCTTTGGATTCATAACAGGGGTGTTCGCGTGTGGCTTGGGCAGGTTTTTGTCTTCTGCCTCTGTGCGTTTGCTGCTGCCACGTTCACGACTGTGTGAATCTAAATACTCTGCTCTCCAAGGTGAAAAATATGACAGGTTCATGCCTCCAGCCCTTTGTCATGACATCCCGGGCGGGGCGTCACAGCAGAGTGCTGCCTCCTGCCTCCCAAACCCAGGGCTGGTGCCGCCCATGCAAATTGGCTTTGTATATATGACATAGTCAACAAAAGGGATTGTGCACGTACCAGCTGAGATACTAACATTGTAAGGGATTCCCGAAAATCAACTTCTAAAGTGCTGAAGCCCATACAAGTGAATAAACATCAGCGTAAGATGTTGGGTGTGGTCTCCTAGAAATTTTGGGCAAAGTGATGCCCAGCATATGTTATGGAAACCAGTGGGTAAAGAAGTGTATGCCGAGATTGAGTGGGTCTTGCTTGAGGTACATCTAAAGTTGTCAGACATGAAATTGTCAGTAAACTCACTCCATTGTAAAAGGGCACAGCTTATTCGTATACATAAATCTTTGAAAATAGGCTACATAATGGGCCCTCGGGGTTTTTTTCTTGATGAATGGTAATGAATAAACAATGGCATCTCTTTGATGGGCCGATAGTAATATCCATACCTACTACCTAATCAAGGGGTAAACGATGGATTTGTGTCCAGACTACTCTGATGTTAAAGGTACATCACCAGGAATAAATATAGTTGTAAAAGGCCCATGGCCCATGGCAGGTAAGCAGCATGGCAGCCCCTTGTACTCCCTATTAGCAGACAAATACTCCCAACAAAAATGGGAGTACACCTAATCAGAACCCACATATCATGGCGGATATGTTCGGATCAGTGGTTACAGCCGAGCAATGTCACAGGAAGGAGCTTTTGCATTATTACTGCCTGAAATGAATCTATACATTTGCATGAACTACTTACGAATTTAAAAAGTTTGTTATAGAGTTGAAGTATATTTGTACTTGCCTAAAAATAACACCATTGCAAATGGAAACTACCTTTTACTCCATAAATTATTTTACTCCCAATTTTAGAACCAAGGGAGCAAAATACACCCACTTTAAAATCTTACCTGCAGCACTGAGTGAGAGAATGCAAAACGAATCTTCTCCATGGGGACCACATTCATGTTACTATGTCTACACTCATGCACCTTGGTTTTGCAACCTCATCAAAAGGCAATAAATAAGGTGATGTGGTGCTGATTCAGTGCATTCACATAGTACAATGGAGGACATGGTTGTCTTAATTGTATGTCCATAGTCATGGTGATCAAGATTTATTTTTGTCAAAACATAATGGCAGACTTCCTAAAAAGCAGAAATCCCTTAATCATCACATACAAGACAACTCAATTGCCCTGCTCTCCTAGTGAGAAAGAAAGCTCTGTCATGTGTTATTATGAAGGGTCTGAACTAATAAACTCCCTGCTGTAATGCTACTATATCTCTCTAAGCTTACAGTGTTTGGGGGAGCGATTGGGGGAAGGAGAGGAAGGATACACAGCATGATATGGAGGGTAGAACACAGCCTGAACCACCACTGGCAGTCCAGAATCCTATTATTGTCCCCCAAATCCCAGTCCCCATCTAAGGTCTGACCAAATGGTAAAAGCAACTTCATAATGAAGAGGATGGAAAAACACTATAACAAGTGAGGCACCTACCCACTCTTACACTCGGGAAAGAAAACGGTCCCAACAACTATGTAATCGTGCAGCCACCACAAACTCTAACATCAGGTACCACTTCCTTGTTGATTTTCCCCAAAAAGCCTTCCCTTCCACCAACTCTTTCCACCCTGCAAACACTGATGCCTGCAAACCCACGTTAAGTAACTCCTTATGAATCTGGAACATCTCTTTTTGTCTCATATGGGAATAGTAGTACATAACTGGAAAAACTCAAACTCCCCTGTCTCCATGATGGATGAATTTGGCCTTGGCTACTGAAGGACGCACCAATTTCCACAGTTCAGTACCAAATTCCATTGTTCAGTGTTTCGGAGGACAGCCATAACAGTTCCACCCCCCTTAGATTCTCTCCATCTTCCACAGACCACAACTCAGGCCAGGAACCAAAGGGAGCCCTTTATATGATAAGTCATTCGTAACGCGCCATTACACAAGTGTTTCTAGGCGTGATAAGGAAACAGGGAGGGTGGCGTCCTGCCACATACATTCAATTTCTTTACATGCACATTTTCTGTACCGATTTAGCCAGTATACGAAGAACTGTTTATTTAGCTTACTGTCATTTAGGATAGGGGAGCACAAACACTTGTTGAGTACATTTAGCTTTTTATTTAGCCAGTGTTAAAAGATGCAGATTCCGTTCCACATTTTGTTTATATTCCCCTGTGTAGGGGGTATTTTTTGCAGAGAAACAACAAGTTCTGCGTTTCACTTGTGTTCATATTGTATAAGCGAGCACAAATAAAATCAGAACACAGACAAGTGAGCATTGACATATGCATATATACACACACGTGCAGATCAATTACAAGGTAGTGAAAACAATTGTTGTTCGCCTCAATGTACAGCACATTTCTTTTACTTTAGATATTTCAGAGGGCAACCAACAGATAGTACAGTAACAGTCAGGTTCAGGCTGTAATGATCAAGTTCAAAAGTGGACACTAGTACATCCTTCTTAGTATTTTTGAGGTGCACTGAGTGTTAGGGGTATGCAGATTGGGGAGTAACCTAGTCGTTGGCGTGATAAGACAAGGAGCGAAGAGGGAGGAGAAGACAAACGATCTTACTAGGCCTTGTGTCATTCAGATCGTGCAAGTGCGTGTGACCTTGCTAGCGACAACAGGGGAAAACGCCATCTGGGCCTGGCTCAGCTCCAACCCCACTGGGATCAAGATTTAACATTCTGATCATCAACAATGTGAAACAATGCATGTGTCAATGTATGGTTTCCGCAGCACAGCAGCACAGTAGCTAATGGGCAGATCGGTATATTATGCACATATTACAGCAATTAATTTACCCAAAGCACTGGCTCAGAGTCCTGGAGATGTTACTGCTGAGATGACGATTGAATGAGCAGAGAGAAGGCAAACTCAACAGGAGCCAAAGTAAGAGAGATAGTAGGAGGTCAGGAAGCAGGTAAGGCTGAAGTAGAATGTGCCTGTAGGGAGGTGGTCAATAGAGGAAGAAGGCAGGGACATGCAAGCACAGCAGAGAACCAATGAGCCAGCAAGAAGGAATGAAGAGGGGCAGAACTCACTAGAGCAGGAGACAGAGAATACAGAGCAGAATGAACACAACAAGCATTGAGACCCCCAGGCTCAGAAACCCCTGTTCTCTTAAGGGAGCAGGCAGAACAAGGCTCTTGCAAGCATTGCCTTAGCAACCTCAAAATGTGGAGGGTCGCAAAAGTCCCCAGGCGGCCCAACTGTCTTCTGAGGATGCACAATGAGACTAAGATTGCAGCACCCACTTTAGTCGGGAGCTGTTGGTGGGAAACTGTCGTCCGCCGCCGTCGTGACTGGCGGATACTTCTGCGGTATCGCTGGCAGTATGGGTTTAGAGACTGGTAGTCCTTTCTCTAGTTTTACGGCTCTAGCAGCCGTCCCAGTTCCCTCAGCGCGAAGCCTGCCGGGAGTATTTATTCCTCCTCCTTCCGTTGGACGCTGCGTTGCAACCCCACTGGATAGTTTTCCCAGTTTCCGGGTTTACGCTTGCTGCTGACACTCTGTCTGGATCGTCATCAGTGCTTTTGTTCTGTTGTAAACTTCGTCCTCTGCACAAAGTTTTCCTTCTCTTTGGTACTTTGCCTCTTACCGGTTTTATTCCGGTTCCTTCTCCCCGCGTCTCTCTCCTTTGAGACCCAGTACCTTTGCTCTTTCTGCTCTTTAATCTCCGTTTAACCTGGGTTCCTCTCCAATTTGGATTCCACTCTACTTTCTATTATTCAGCTTTCTCTTCTCTTACTTGAGTCCCCTACTTCCTGTGTCCTGCCGGGCTGCATTGGATACCAGTTACGCCTTCTGGCTTCACGTTTGCCACGGACCCCTGCCGTTTTGAATCTACACCTCTTCCTGCTTCATCACTTCGGAAGTCCCTACTTGGAGTCGGACAGTGTTCAGTTCGGCGCCTGACAAGGGTTTTTTCTGCCGCTTGGCTTTTTACCTTGTGTATCGGCTTGCTCCAGGGGAGGGAGCCACAGGCGTGCTGTTCCATCAGCGTTCAGTGGCTTCCCTCCGTGACAGGCAATTACCACCAAAAAAGGAGAAAGACTACCTCGCCAGGCGAAACCTGTCCACCGAAGCCTTTGACTCAAACAGCTCAGGTGAGGAGAGTGTGGAAGCAAAGGGGGAAGTGGGAGAAAAAGGGTCAGAGAAAGGACAGATTGCAACACCAAAACATAACAAGATGTCGGCGGAGGATCAAGTTCAAGAGCTTTGGAAGGCTTTCCAGGCTATGTCTGTAGAGCTACAGGGAGTGAAGACAGAGAACGCTCTTCTCAAACAAATGGTATCGGCTAGAGAACATCCTACTTTGGAATTACCTCCCATGCCACTCTCCTCGGGAAAGTTTGATGGTTCTCCCAAAAAGGTAAGAGAGTTCCTGGAGGCTTGTACCGTCTATTTCACATTTCGCTACCGATCAGGCCAAGGTTGGATTCCTAATCTCAAATATGACTGGCAATGCGTTGGCGGAGGCAACTCCTTTGGTAACCAGTGCAAATGCTATATTGCATGACTTTACGGGATTCCAGAACCTGCTTAAACAGACCTTCGAAAGACCCGAGTTGTCTTTTACCGCTTGTGAGGAACTATTGCACGTAAGACAAGGTTCTTTGGACGTCCTATCCTACATTTCTTCCTTCAAGATTTTGGCGGCTGGGGCAGGTTGGCCGGAACCCACCTAGTATGCCATCTTTCGGAGGGGCTTAAGGGAGGAGATTAAAGACGAACTAGCCAGATCTCCACGTTCACCACCCTTTTCTGATCTACTTGCAGCCGCTCTCCACATAGAGTTTAGGCTTCAGGAAAGAAGATCTGAACGTCGCAAGCAACGTGCTTCAGGATCTTTGGTGGACCCTCTTTCGCATCCTTCACCTTCTCTCTCTCCTTCTAAGTCTTCAGACGAACCTATGCAAATTGGAGCTACTAGGACATCCCAACAGGAAATCGGGAAACGACCATCTTCGGCGCCAGTAGGGACAGGCATCCGAGGGTCATCAAGTTCCATTTCTCGTCCCTATGTTTCTCTCTCAGTGTCAGCTCTGGATTCTCAAGAAGATTCGAGACTCGTAGTTCTGTCCATGGCCCTCAAAGTGGAGGGTAAGCAAGTCGATTCTTTAGCCCTGTTGGACTGCAGAGCTGCAGGCAACTTCGTTGACACCTTGTGGGCTGATAAAGTAGGTCTACGCAGGATCGCCCATCAAGAAGGCCAACAGGTCGAAGGTGTAGATGGATCCCCTTTGTCCTCCAGTCTAATCACTCATTCCACGGAGGATCTGTTCTTGACTATCAACTACACACTGAGAAGCTGAAGTTCGACATCATACGAGCAGCCCATTTCCCCATAATTCTGGGAATTCCTTGGCTCCGAAGACACAATCCTCGTATTGATTGGGCGAACAACCAGTTGAGCTTTTCTTCGACCTACTGTACTACCAATCGCCTCCCCTTAAAAGATCGGTGCGATTTACAGTCTGTAACAATCATTCCGGATACCCATCTTGGAGTGCATTCGCTACCCCGATTCTGCTCACCTTTTGAAGAAGTGTTTCAAGAGAATCATCACGCCAGATTACCCCCACACCGACCAGAGGACTGCACCATTGACATAGAGACTAACGCTTTAGTACCATTTGGAAGAATATTCTCCCTCACACTGTCAGAGAAAAAGGTACTAAGAGATTATCTGGATACCAACTTGAAGAATGGCCTCATTCAGCCCTCAAAATCCCCCGCTGGGGCTTCTTTGTTCTTCATTAAGAAGAGAGGTACTGACGAGCTTAGACCCTGTATAGATTACAGGGGTCTAAACAAGGTCACCATCCGGGATCGCTATCCGATGCCTCTCATCACAGACATCATTGAAGCAGTCCAGGGGGCTAAGGTGTTCACGAAACTCAATTTAAGGAATGCATACCATCTGCTTCGTGTAGCCAAAGGCGATGAGTGGAAGACCGCCTTTCGCACTCCATTCGGATTATACGAATACCGGGTAATGCCATTTGGCCTGGTGAACGCTCCTGCTGTATTTCAACCGTTTATGGACCGAAAGTTTTCCGACATGCTCACCATTTCTGTAATTATCTATCTGGATGACATTCTCATTTTTTCCTCCAACGTGGAAGAACATACTCCTCATGTCACTCAGGTTTTGGATCGTCTTCAAAGGAACCAACTTTTGGTCAAGGCCGAGAAGTGCATTTTGCAGTTCCTTCGGTACCATATCTATGGTACATCTTATCTGTGGAGGGTATTGCCATGGATCGCAACAAGGTTGAAGCTATTCTTGACTGGCCTGCCCCTACTTCAGTTCAAGAAGTACAAAGATTCCTTGGTTTATCCAATTTCTACAGGCGATTCATACCAGACTTCTCTGAAGTGGTGTATCCCATTACCCGTCTACTCAAAAAGGATGCTCTCCCTTTTCACTGGTCAACTGAAGCTGAACGTAGTTTTTCCCTTCTCAAAGGACTCTTCTGTTCTGCCCCAATACTATGGCATCCGGACCAGACATTACCCTTCATCTTGGAGACAGACGCCTCTGCCGTAGCCATTGGAGCAGTTTTGTTACAGTCAGTTAACGAAGTGGAACATCCTGTGGCTTATCTGTCTAAAACCCTCTCTCCCAGCCAACTAAACTACTCAGTTCTTGAAAAAGAACTATTGGCGATGAAGTTAGCGTGCGAAGAGTGGCGGCATCTGCTTATGGGGGCACGACATTGGTTTACCATTCGGACAGATCACAAGAATCTGAGCGTACTGCAAGATATGGAGTGTTCAAATTCACGACAGGCCTGGTGGGCCTATCTGTTTTCTCAATACGATTTCCACATCACCTACATTCCCGGAACTTTGAATCGCTTGGCCGACGCCCTGTCCCGCAAGGATATGAGTAAGGAGAAGTCTTCAGATCACTCGGAACCACTGTTTCGGAGGAACCAAATCCTGGTTCTGGTAAGCTCTTTCCTTCAAGAAGTGAAAGCCGCGGTCAGACCGGAGTATGCCCAATTACCACTTCATCCTAATTCCCATTACCAGGAGAAAGATGGCTGGGTATTTTACAAGAAGCGTCTATACATCCCATCCGGTCCGTTACGCCAGAAGATACTGAACTCGTGCCACAATCCTCGCACTGCAGGCCATAGAGGTTTGGAAGGTACCATGGAGCTGATATCAAGAGTATTCCTTTGGCGTAATCTGAGAAGAGACACGTTGGATTACGTACAAGCATGTCCCACCTGCGCCAGAGCCAAATACCCTACAGGCAAACCTCTTGGATTACTTACACAAGCGGAACTACTCACTCGACCATGGGGACTTATTTCCACGGACTTCATAGGGGATCTGCCTCTGTCCGAATCATGTAGATGTATAATGCTCACGGTAGCTAAGTTTTCAAAAATGGCACATTTCTCTCACCTTTCGGGTCTTCCCAGCGCAGCGAGAATGGCTGAGGTTTTTGCCAGAGACATCTTCAAATTACATAGCATCCCGGACAAGATTATTTCTGATCGAGGGAGTCAGTACATCTCAAAGTTTTGGAAGGCTCTTTGTGTCAGACTAGGCATTGAAAGAGCGCTTTCCTCAGGATTTCATCCTCAACCCAACGGTCAGACCGAACGCCTCAATGCCACTTTGGACCAGTACCTGAGATGTTAGATCAATCAACACCAGGACAATTGGGTTTCTCTGCTTCCTACAGGAGAGTTCACATACAACACCAAGCATTCTGCCATCGGTCTTTCCCCTTTCTACTGTACTTACAGAGTCCACCCCAAAGCATTTCTGCTCAATGTTCCAAGCCTCACTAATTCCCCAGCTGCAGAAGAAGTTCTACAGAATATTGCAGCAGCTCAGACCGCCGCTTTACGAAGCCTAGAAGACAGTAGAAGACACAATAAGGAGCAGGCTGACTAGCATCGCAAAGAATGCCCGAAGTTGGAGGCAGGCGACAAGGTGTGGTTGTCCACCAGATACTTACCCAAATGGACACATCCTTCTAAACTATCTCCTCGTTTCTTGGGTCCTTTCCCTGTCCTCTCTAGAGTCAATCCTGTCACTTATAGGCTTCAGCTTCCTTCTCCCCTCAGTCGCATTCATCCAGTATTTCATTCTTCCCTTCTCAAACCCTTCATACCTGACCCCCACTGCAGAAAGGTTCCCCGTCAGGTTTTCTTACCTGAGAAGAACAAGGATGAATATGAGGTGTCTTCCATACTGGACTCTAGGTATTATAGAGGTCGTTTGGAATACTTACTGTCTTGGAAGGGTTACCCCGAGTCGGAGGACTCGTGGGAACCCGCTTCACAGATACAGACAGAAACACCAGCATTGGATCATGAACAAACACCTTCTTTTGCCGTACCATCACCACTGAGTAGAACGGCACCAGCCAACAGGTAAGGAGTAATAATACGCAGGTGCCCAAGGGTAGCGGGCACCGTAGTGACACTCTTGCACTATCCTATGACGTCTAATTAATTTCCAAATCAGAAACGGGACATGAACAGGACAGGCAGGTTCCCATGTCCAATTAACAAGATACTGCAGCTGCTCCTACCAGTTCCAGGCAACACACACACAGCTTCAAAGTCGTAGTCCGGCTCATCGTTGAAAAGCAACGGACCACAATGCCGAAAGCGATCATGGAGCACACGTTTGAGCAGACAGACATGAAACACTGGATGGATCCACCAGGAAGATAGAAGCTGCAGACAAAAGGCAACAGAGGACAGCTGCTTGGTAACCTGAAAAGGGCCCAGAAACAGCGGAGGCAGCTTCTGGAGAAATTTAGCAAGTTCAGGTTAGTGTGAAAAGCCACACCTGGTCACAAACCGGGAAAGGGGGCTCTGGGTTCCTCGTATTATTATCCTGGTGTGCCTGGTTGCGTTTTATGTCAGCTAGGATTGTATTCACGGTCTCATGTATCTACCAGAGGCACTGAAGCAGGCAGTTAGATGAAGGCGCAGGTGTAGAGGACACTAGTAGCATAGGCAATAACTTGGGATGTAATCATAAGGTACATAAATAAAGGACTGCAGTTTAATAGCTGGAGTTGTTAAACGTCTGCAGTGTCTAGATGGTCACACCAATCAGAATTTAACGTGTTCATACAACATTGCATGTACTGCTCTAACGTCTGATTGTCCTTTCCTTCTGCCTCTTAGTCTGAGGTGATAACAGTAACTTATATCCCTTTGTATGTCCAATGCCAGAGAAATGGCTATACAAAAATGGGACGAAAACTGTTGGCCTCGGTAAGGAACTTTTTTCCAGGAATCCATGAAACCTACAAATATCATGAGGGAAGGCATGTGCCATTTGTAGAGGTAGGTAATTTGGAGAAGGGAATACAATTCAACGTCTTACTGACGGAATCAACAACCACCATTACATAAGTGCTGCCTCAAGATACTGGTAACTCCACAATAAAGTCCATTGCAATCATATTCCACGGATACACTGGTGTCTCAAACAGTCCTAACAGTCCCACAGGCAGTTAAGGCCTTTCTTCTGAGCACAAGTTGGACAGGAAGCAACATAGTCCGCTATTTGTGTTGTCATTGGCCGCTGCCAGAACTGTCGCAATACCAATTCATTTGTGCCTTTTGATTTCTGTGGGCAGTGATCCAGAGTCATGGAAGCCCTGTAGTATGACTGTCCATAGAGCAGACAATGGGGTATACAGCTTATTGTGATAAAACAGTGCAGCCTGGACACTAGTTGGTCGTCTCTGAAGGTGGGCTGGGACTAAGGGGTCACTTGGAGTATCCGGAAGTACCTTCTCTAGGTACGGTACAATGGCTGAGAGGAAATCCCTTGTAGGTATGATCAAATGCTACTCCAGAACCTTTGTGCTGATGATTTCCATTGAGCAGGAAAGGGCATCTACCATCTGGTTTTGGTTTCCTGGTATACAGGTTATGACAGAACCGAATTGTGAAAAGGAAAGCGCACAATGTGTTTGGCAACCGTTGGTACAGGTCAGCGTGAGAATAAATTGTTGGTTGCTGTGGTCCATACAAACTTCCATGGGATGCAGACTGCCTAGAAGATGGTGTCTCCACTACTCAAAACCTTCCTGTAGCCCCAGGAATTCTCTTTCGATTATGGAATCATTCTTTTCACTAATGGACATTCGATGAGCGTGGTATGCAAGGGGCTGCTCTTGCTTGGTTTCGAGGTTTGATTGTAAGAGAATGGCCCTCACAGCATTGGCGAGGCATCAGCTTCCACAATGAACAGATGTTTATTATCTGGGCGTTGGCGTATGAGTGCTTTGGTGAATTATCTTTTTAGAGACTTGAAATTGCTTTCTGCGAGGCTATCCCAGATAAGATATGCCCTTTGTATAGAAGTTGTGTTGTCAGCCAAATGCTGGGCAAAACTGGGAATAAAACGCTGGTACCAATTAGCAAATTCCAAAAAGCATTGCATCGCTTTAATCTCCCAACAGCTGACAAGCTTTAATCTTTTTGGGGTCTTTTCCACTGCCTCTTGACTGATGACATTTTAAATCTTGGCACACAGATAATTGTTCTTCAGGCAAGCCAACACTGCAGAGACATGCTTAGCTTGTTCCTCCATACAGGCCAAGAAAACCAAAATATTGTCTGATAAACCCAGGAGGTTATAAAGACTGAATCCATAATACTCACTACATCTAACTCTTTCTCCCTAAATACCTCTCTGCTAGAGTCCTCTGGTCCTGTAGCTCCAACTCTCTGCAGTCAGACGTTTCTCCAAGCAGAGAGTGGGGAGTGTTTCCCTTTCTTCGGTAGGAGCCTCCCTCTGGAATGGCCTCCCTGCCCCACTCCGACTTGAGTTGGAACTCCTTAAGTTCCGGAAGGTTCTCAAGACCTTCCTTTTCTCCTCTTGCTTACCTCACCCCTTCATCTGCTAGTCTCCTCCTGCCGCTGCGACTGGTTGCCTGTGTCCCTTATGAGTCATACTGGGGTCAGGCACTCCTTCGACCAGTCCTCACCCATTCTTACCAGCACTTTCCCTCAGACCCCCTTCCCTAACTAGCCTTCTGAGGCTGGTCCAACCCTTTCCTTGCACCAGTTACCCCTACCATGCTTCCCCCTGGCACTTGCCCTTCTGGGCACCCCTTAGCACTTGTCCAGCCCCCAGCTTTGACTTTGAGAAGGGACAGTGCAAAGCGCTGGCTTGGGGTGCTGGAGACGAGACTGCTGATATGATGACCATCAAATGAGAAGGTGATAGAGGGCCGTCTCAATAACAGCCAAAGTAGAAGAGATAGGGTAATGTTGGGAAACTGGTAAGGGTCTCTCCCCACTGCACTTCTCCCTCTTCACCCTCTCTCTATCCCATCCCCTCGCCCTGATCCACCCCACCCTGCACTTCTTCATATTGCACTTCCACAATCCGAATATCACAAGGCCTAGTAGGACTGTTACTGCTGTTTTCTCTTCTGTCCCCCACCCCCTTCTTTGTCTTATTGCAACTGGAAACACATTATACTGTGTAGGCACCATAACAAATTTCAATAAATAAAAATAAAATACATAAATACAGTGGAAGACAGCTGAGACAATGTAGAGTCCCAGAGGAGTTTTGAATGCAGTCTTCAACTCATCTCCAGGCTTAATGCACAGCAAATGGCACACCCCTTGCAGATCAATCTTGGTAAACACATGTAGCGATTCCAAAATGTCTTCCATCAGTCGGAGGAGACAACAGTCCTTCGAAAGTGATCTCATTGAGTTGTTTGAAGCCTATGCAGAGCCGTAAGGTGCCCTCCTTTTATGCACAAAAAAAGAGTGGTGCCTTGCAAGGGAACAAGAAGGTTGGATGTATCTGTTTTAAAGGCAGTACTAAACGTATTTCCGTAGTCCCTCCTTTTCGGGGCTGGTCAAAGAATAAATACAACCATGCAGTATTGGTTTGTCTGGCTGAAGGCCAATTTCACAATCAAAGTGAAGGTGGTGGGGATACGGATCGCATCTGGTTCAGCAAACATGTTCTAGTATTCCTGGTATCCTTGGGGAGGCGCACAATAGCACAGAACATTCTGACACATCCCACGTTCAGGGTGTAGAAGAGGAGCAGATACAGGAGCAGAAAAAGAACAACAATAACAGGTGAAAAATGTAAGACCTAAAAATCAGGGTACATGTTTTGGATAGTGATGAAGGGATTGTGGTAGACTAACCAGGGTAATCCAAGGACCAACGAGTAGGGAGGCGAGTCAGTAAGGCTAAAGGAGATGATTTACTGATGTTGATTGATGGTAAGCATCAAGGGAATCCACTGCTGACAAACCGGCCCTGAAGTCAACAGAGTTCTGTTTATACCGGCAATCAACACTGCATGCGTTTTACACTGGCTGGGTCTTCTGCTTAGTACCAGGTAAACTCCATCAATGTAGGTTCCCAATGGCCAGAGTCCAGGAATGCTGTCCCAAAACGTGAACACAGAGAAAAAACAAAGTCTAGGGATTCATACACTGGGGGCCATCAATCAGAATACTTGTTGTTTCCTTCCTTCCCAACTACACGCCCACTACTTTCCCATTGACTATCAAGCCCACTATTCTCCCATTGGCTATCAAGCCCACCACTTTCCCATTGACTATGAAGCCCACTACTTTCCCATTGACTATCAAGCCACTACTGTCCCAATGACTAACGCCCACTACTTTACCATTGACTATCAAGCCCACTACCTTCCCATGGACTATCAAGCCCGCTACTGTCCCATTGACTATCAAGCCCACTACTTTCCCATTGACTATCAAGCCCACTACTGTCCCAATGACTATTAAGCCCACTACTTTCCCATTGACTATTAAGCCCACTACTTTCCCCTTGACTATCAAGCCCACTACCTTCCCATGGACTATCAAGCCTGCTACTGTCCCATTGACTATCAAGCCCACTACTTTCCCATTGACTATCAAGCCCACTACTTTCACATTGACTATCAAGCCCACTACTTTTAATGACTATCAAGCCCACTACTTTTACAATGACTATCAAGCCCATTACTTTCCCAATGACTAGGGAGGCCGCACCGGACAGGCAGTGAGGTAATGGCCAACTGCCCGGCAATACAGACACAACCTGTTGAGCCGGTGCCTCTTCTTTTCCTCCTCATTTGGAGGACCCCTTATGACTCCCAACTGCATGTGTTCAGGCGGTGGCTCAGATGGGGTGGTGAGTACGAGTGGCTGAGAAGCAGGACGACTTGCAGCTCGAGATGGATGTTTGTGCCTTTTCTCAGCCCGGAGTTTTGACAATCTGTGGTCGATCTTGCTAACTGGCTCAATCAGCGCCTATAGGGAATAAGACTCAGTATTATGGACTCATTATTCCTCATACTCATCTTGCAAGCCTTGCACAAACGGAGACTTCTGGGTCACCTCTGGCCAGAGTGATTCGGCGGGCATTTCAAGCAGTAGCAGCTTGATTAGGTGATTGAAAGACGTTGCGAAAGGCATTTTCAATGTCAGAAAAAAAGTCAGAATCTGTTCTTTTGTTGTTACATATGCGGCTGCCCACGCTAAAGCTACTAAATCAATACACTCTCTACGGTAGTAAGAACTATATGCACTTTGTAACTTCAAATATTGGTTGGAATGCACCGCCCTCTGTCATATGCTGAACCATGTAACTATTGTGCTTTTATTGTAAAGAACAGTGCCTAGATGCCTCTGGGCTTGGTGCGCTATACAAATTGCTAAATAAATAAAGCATTTCCAGTCAAATAATTGAATATATAACCAATCTTGGCCTTATCACTTGCAAAGTAGATGGGAAGAAACAGGAACTGGATTTTGCAGAGATTGCAGTATCCCCATCATACTTCATGGAACTGGATTGGGCAATTGATCCTTTGGTAACTGGTGCTAGGGTGTTTTGTGCAAAGGCGCCTTTAAGCGCCATATGTAACACCACTTCCAGGCGCAAAGTTTGTGACTTGTCACAAAGCTCTTGTATGGCCTCCATATTTGGGTCCCATTCAGGTGATAGGCATCTCAATCTGTCAAGCTACGCAGAGCACCGGTGCTGCATGGCTGAAATGCTGGCGTAGATACAGTCTGGTCAAGTCCACTCTATGAAACCCACAAGGTCGACTGGTGGTACAGGAATCCAGCCCAGTGCACCTCATACAGAGGGAAGCGCGTGGAGGAGGGCAGATTCTCCCTGCACCACAAACCCCAGCTTTGACTTTGAGAAGGGACAGTGCAAAGCGATGGCTTGGGGTGCTGGAGACGAGACTGCTGATATGATGACCATCAAATGAGAAGCAGATAGAGGGCCGTCTCAATAACAGCCAAAGTAGCAGAGATAGGGTAATGTTGGGAAACTGGTAAGGGTGGAATAAAAGCATTGAGATGCATCCGGGACAGAAAGCCTTGTTCTCTTTAGGGAGAAGGTGGAACGCGGCTCTCGTGTGCGTTGCCTTGACAATGTAAACATTCTGCGGATTGTGCGATGGCCTGAATGGGCCAAGCGCTCTCCAGCGCGTGCGCGAAAAGGGCAGGATTCCGTCGTCCAATGGCGTTGCGAGCTGGTGGCATGAAACGCAGGCAATGGGGCGAGAGTCAAACGTTCTGTGGCCGGATCAGCACCATTAAGTATAGCGACGCCAGCCACCAGTTAAGGCATAATTCAGATTTTCCACACATTCGTTACAGAAAGTCATAATTCTATTAAAGACACGGAGGCGAAGGATTATGCTTACTCTTCAACTTTACTGATCACCAGCAAAGAAAATATTTCCAAAGAACATGAATACAAATTTGTAAAAACTACAATAACCATGTTTTTTGAACATTTGTAGTTCATTTCTATTGGTCTCTAACTGACCACGTGACAAACTTTAAACCAATAAGACAGTCCTCAATGAACTAAATCTCTTGTCCTCTTTCCCTTCTTCCTCTTTCTTTGATTCTGCGAGGATGAGTTCTGTACATCTTTGATATTCTCTTCTCTCAATTTCCTATTTGTTTGCCATCTGACATCGTCCCTAGAGAAAACATAATTTATAACAGTGACTATAAATCGAGTACAGGGTGGGTCAATCGTATAATACCACATCTAGTAATAACTTGTATAAACATCGAACATTAGCAACATCATCATATTCATTATACTTCTTAAACGATTTTGCATAATAGTTACAGAAAACATGTTATGTAAACATTACATTCTTACGATTGATCGGGTGGGATAATCCTTCGCCTCCGTGTCTTTAATAGAATTATGACTTTCTGTAACGAATGTGTGGAAAATCTGAATTCTATGTCAAGACCGGAGGCTCTGATTATGCTTGTTCAAAGCTTACTTACCACTAACGATGTTGCACTTTCTAAAGGTTTAAAATAGAAAGTCTTAAAAATCGATTCATTCGACCAATCCGCCGATTTCATGATGTCTTCTACTCTAGCTCCTATGTTATATGCCTTAGTAGCTATCGCTCCTCTGACTGAATGAGCGCCATATTTCTCAATATTTATGCCTGCTTCTGCCATCACCCACCTAAGCCATCTGGCTATGGTCGCCGGTCTAACCGCTTTAAAAGGTTTACAAATCGCTATTAATAGTTGAGTTACCCCCTGTGGTCTTATTTCCCTCGTCATATCTTCGTATGCCTTTATGCATCTAACTGGACATAATTTTGGTTGATTTGGAAAAGCTTCATATGAAACAGATTTCAAACCTGTCTTAGTCCTCTTCGAAATGAGGAAAGTCACTCCATTGGGGGACATACTCTGCCTATTAATCTCCAGTGCTCTGATATCAGACGATCTTTTACATGCTAGTAGACATAAAATCATAGCTAATTTACCTGAAATTGCTTTACGTGTCAAATCTTGATTATCTGGCCATGTCAAAAATAGTCTCAGGACCTTATCAACATCCCATAATTCACTATATTTCTCGTTAGGAGGTTTAATCATTTTTACTCCTCTTAATAGTCTACAAACTAATGGGTGTTCCCCAATCGTTAGACCATCAACTCTAGGATGTCCAGCCGATATCGCAGACCTGGCCGTGTTAATGGTTCTATAAGCTTTACCTTGTGCTGCCATCTGAGCTAAAAAATTTGCTACATGTACTACATCCGTTCCATCGGGATGTATGTTCCTCTCCAAACACCAGCTACACCATCTAGCCCATGCTGATCTATAAGCCTTGTGTGTTCCGGGGGCCCAGGATTCGTTGATAATGTTCTCAGCCTCATTCGATAGTCCTGGCCTAATCCAAGATCCCCTGAAATCGCCCACTCTACCAGGTTGATTCCTCCTGACCTCACCAAAGGGTGACTGAGACCTCTGGGATCTCGTATTATTAGTTCTCCCTTGGGTAAAGTCAGTGGATTTTGATAAGACATCTCCAGAAGACTGGGAAACCATACTTGACCTCTCCAATCTGGCGTTACTAGGATTAGTGATGCCCTCTGACGTCTCACCTGAGCAAGGGTCCTCATTATCATGGAGAACGGGGGAAATGCATAATTCCTCTGATGGCCCCAGACTTGCAGGAAAGCATCTATCGCCTCTGCCTCCGGGTCTGGTCTCCAGCTGAAAAATCGGGGTAATTGTCTGTTCAACCTCGATGCAAAAAGATCGATCTGGCATGGACCCCACCGGGACATTAGTTCCTGGAACACCCTCTCGTCCAGTTTCCAATCGCTGGAGTCTCTGAGGTATCTGGAATTCCAGTCGGCCACTACATTCTGTTGTCCCGGCAGATATTCTGCTCTTACTGAAACTCTTCTTTCCAGACAAAGTTCCCAAAATTCCTTCGCTAGTTCCGCAAGAATTCTGGATTTTGTCCCTCCCAGCCTGTTGATGTATCTGACTGCTGAGATATTGTCCATCTTTAGAAGGACACAACATTGTACTCTCTCTTGTGTCCAGCATTTGACTGCAAACGATCCTGCCAGTAATTCTAGACAGTTTATATGGAGCTTCGTCTCCTGATCCGACCATCTGCCCCCTGTCGATAGATTCCCGCAACGGGCTCCCCAGCCCCATCTGCTGGCGTCTGATTCTATGATCAGGTCCGGGGATGAGCCAAATATGGCTCTCCCGTTCCATGCATCCATATGAATGAGCCACCATTCCAACTCTTCCCTCACTTCTGTTGAGATGTTCACTTTTAATTCGTATGAAGCGCCCTTTCTGAGGTGATATATCTTCAATCTCTGGAGTGCCCTGTAATGTAATGGCCCCGGGAAGATTGCTTGAATCGAAGCCGCAAGGCGTCCCACCAATCTCGCTATGTCCCTCAGTGATATTTCGCCCTTTGCTAGTGTGTGTCTCAATTGTTTCTTGATCTCGTTCACTTTGTGAATGGGTAGACTGAGAGTTCCCTGATCCGAGTCCACTATGAACCCTAGGAATTCTATCTTCTGTGTTGGGATTAAGCTGGATTTCTCCCAATTTATAATGAAGCCCAGGGACTCTAATAATTCTATTGTTAATTGCACTTGTCCTACCAGTGTTTCTTTCTCTTGGCTCATCAGACATATATCGTCTAGATAAATTATAAGTCGTATTCCTAGAGCTCTGAGGTGCGATACTACTGGTTTCATCATCTTGGTGAAACACCATGGGGCTGATGCCAGTCCGAAAGGGAGACATCGAAACTCCCATGTCGTTCCTCCCCAGATGAATCTCAGAAATCTGCAGTGTTCCTCTGCTATGGGAATAGTCAGGTATGCATCCTTCAAGTCTATCCTGGCTAGCCAGTCTCCCTGAATTAGAATATCCCTTAGTAGGTGTATCCCTTCCATTTTGAAGTGTCTGTATACCACGTAACTGTTTAGACCTCTCAGGTTTATTATAGGTCTTGTCTTGTGTTTCCCTTTTACTAGAAACATATTGCTTATGTAACCTATTGACTGATCTAAGACTGGGCGTATGGCTTTTTTGTTTACCAAACCTCTCAACTCTCTTTCTAACGATATTTTGTCCTCTCTGTTCAAAACTATTCCCTTTGGTGGTTTCTCCTGCTGGGGTGTGTCTAGAAAATCTATATAAAAACCCTGCGCAGTTTGAATCACCCAGGTATCTCCTGATATGTTCAACCAATTCTGTAAAAATTGGGCGGTTCTCCCACCCACTTCTATGGTATTCACGCCTGGCATTGGTGGTCTCACCTGGATTGTTCTGCTGACGTTCACCTCGCCAGTTTCTGCCTCTTCCTCTACCTCTCGAAGGGAAGAACGGTGTTTGTTTGCGTTCCTCATAATCTCTCCACTGTGATCTGTCGTGATAGGATCGATTGTATTGGAACCGGCCAGCCGAACGACCCCGCCCTCTGCTGGCCCGTCCAAAAATCTGCCTTCCAAATACTCTTTTAAGGGAGGCCTGAGCTTTGTCTAAAGCTGCGTATGAGTTTACGAATTTGGTGAGTTCCTTGATGAAGGAGTCTCCAAACAATTTCCCTTTTGCCGAAGTGGCAGATTCTGAGGAGGCCAATTCACTCAATTTTGGATCGATCTTCACTAATAACGATCTCCTCCTCTCTGTTGTAATAGCATGATTGGCGTTTCCTAACATGCATATCGCCCTCTGTGTCCATCCGATAAGGATTGCCGGGTCAATTGGCTCTCCTTTCGTCTTCGCTTCTTCTCCCATCTGGAGGATTTTTGTGAGGGGCCCCGTCATTTCTAACATCTTGTCCTGACACGAACGCCAGGATCTGTCTAGGCCCTTCCTCACATCTTTGGTAAACTTACTCATAAAAGTTATCATTTTTTCATCTATTACCGGCGTGTCCGCCGCTCCCTCCGGGAGAAGAGGTCTGGGGCATTCCGCCCTCATCTTGCTTCTCGCCTCTTTGGCTAATGGCGCTCTCAGGCGCTTCTTCAGATATGCTGAAATCCTCTTGGGAGGTTCCCATTCTGAGGATCTGGGATGGATCAGGGTTTCTGGATCGAAATCCCCTTCATCTGCTATCTCCTCCTCCTCTTTCTTCTTTTTCTTTAACGCTTCCTGACCATCATCTGAGGAGGATATAGATAACACTTCCTCTTCATCGGGATATTCTTCTTCCCAGTCATTCTCGCCCTCCTCTGAGGAATCTGAGGATGATACTCGTCCCCTGTGAGTCACCGTCTTACCCTTTCTCTTTCTTTTGCCACCTTTCTTCTTGGGTGGGGTGCTCGGGGGGGTATGGGCTTCATCCGCCCTGCGAGCTAATTTACTGCCCCCTTTAGTCTTCATTCGAGCCTTAATGCTCTTATCCGCCTCCAGGCCCTGGGATAGTCTGAGCCAATCCTCCATAAGCGCTATCTGCTGCGTATTATGTCCCAGAGAAGCCCCCAGGGCTTTCTGGAAGACAACATTCATTTCTGAATGATTCCTCTTTTGGCTGACCCCAGCCTTCCCCTCATCACTAGAGGAACTCATGATTCCCAGGCCCTGGGGTAAAAGGATATGATATGATATCTAAATATAATATATATATATATAATCAATATATATATAAGTATATACACCAGATCTTGGGTATAATTATCCAAAATTATATGAGTAAATCTCAAATTTACAGGTTTTACCTGGGACTGTGCCCGATTTTGGTGCGGTGACGGTATGTTGCCTGCAGGGGCGCTGTGGAGCTGCTAACAGGACGCTACGCACAAGCGATGCGTGTTGTTGCTGCTCTTATAAAAATAATATATATCCGCGAGTCTCCGCGATCATACAATGGTCTGAACTGACTCCACACACACGAATTATAACGAAGGAGAGAGCGCCGGAACTACGCGGTCCCGTCGCGCTCTCTCTTCCGTTATAATAGTGCCCTCTCTGACGGATCGCCGGCGTTGCGGCCGCCGGAGCACCAGCCCCGTCGCGGTCGCTGCTCCCTAGAGCCGCCTTTCCGTCGCGGAAATGTTCCGCCTGTTAATGTAAACACCACGCGTTACTCAGATATACATACGCATACATATAATAGCTTTCGAAAATGAATATGGAAGAAAGTACTTAACTCGCTGCCGAGCAGCAAAGAAAGAGGAAGAAGGGAAAGAGGACAAGAGATTTAGTTCATTGAGGACTGTCTTATTGGTTTAAAGTTTGTCACGTGGTCAGTTAGAGACCAATAGAAATGAACTACAAATGTTCAAAAAACATGGTTATTGTAGTTTTTACAAATTTGTATTCATGTTCTTTGGAAATATTTTCTTTGCTGCTGATCAGTAAAGTTGAAGAGTAAGCATAATCAGAGCCTCCGGTCTTGACATAGAATCATATGCAGGTGCCCCTGGGTGGCGCGCGCAGTAGTGGCGCATGACAGTGTTTATGACAGTGTTTATGACATTTAACAAAAACAACACTGAAGAATGTCTTGCCCAATAATTAAAAGATGTGGATTAATTGGCATTAGCATCACAGGCAGTTTTGTTTCATCCTCGGATTTAAAAAGTCAATGTGTATTAACATTGTAAGATAAATTAGCAATGTTTTATCCCGGGATGACTAGGCAGGTAGTAGCCTTGGATAATTAGACGAGCTGTTTTGCAAGACAAAGAGGTTAGCCTTCTCGATGAATATCGTCAGCCATGTATTAGCATCTCCGCCCAGGTTTGTCCTTCCAGTAGTGTATTGGCATTCAACGTTGTCCGCATACAATGCTGCTACAGCTTAAGACTTCTAGGGGAAATATCACACTCCGGTGTGATGGAAAGGGGTTCCCCATGTAACGAAAAGAGTAAAGACAAAGGGCTCCACTGGCCCTTTCCATGTTCTTATCCACAACACGGGCATGGCTGCCCATTCAGTATTACAGCAGCCTTCAGTTCCTTGTAGAACTTTCAAGTGATTGACATCAGATTCACAGGAGATTGAGCTGCCACTTTACTGACCATAGAGTCTACTGACCATAGAGACTCCCATAACACAACGTCAAAGCTTTCTCAGCATAAATGAATATGCATGCGAGAAGGGAACCTGTCTGGTCAGCAGTGATGATTGCCCGCCCAGGCATAAAACAGCAGGGTCCCCATCTGTTTACAACAATGTATATAAATGTTTTATTTTCAAAATGAAGTAACAATAGTGCTGCTCAGACATAAATGCAGACCAGAGATTGTGGATATACAAGTTTTGCTGAGGAGTAACCATAAATGAACTTTTTGTGAGAAAATGCGCTAGTTGATGGTATTGCCATCAATGAACAGTGTAGGTGAGATATGTGGATATACATGCTAACTGATATTGTGGAGAAGAGCTTTGTTTCCTCCAAGGCAGCAAGACTCCATCTTTGAGTGGCAGACACAATACATACAAATCTTTATGGCTGCAAGTATTGCCTTGTTTTGACATACAAACGTATATGACTCATTTGTATTGTTCTGATTCTTCCTCAATAGAGAGCTGCTGGACAATCGTGAGAAGCACAAGGAAGGAAGCAGCCAACTCGTGGAATACAAACCATTCCGTGCTATTAAGATGAGACCCTTGCAACCAATACACAACATTCTATCACAGGTACAGTATCTTACTGAGTTCAGCCAAGATGATACAAATATCGGCATGTGCCCTTTTGTTGTCAACATCCCAGGAATTCCAGACTTCCATACCTAGCAGGCCAGTTATTCAATTAGCTGCCCTGTAGAGTGTCGGAGTTCCTTTGTCACTATTGTCTAATGACAAGGTCCATAAGAAGCAAACGATATGACGGGTGTTCTGTGACAGGCAGTCAACGTGGGAGGCTTTCACTGTCTCCCAAGACGAAAAATCACCCAAAATAATGCAACTCACATGAAAAATGGACATGAGTACAAATGTACTCCAGCACGCGTCATAGCCAGAGCATTGGTGGACCAGAATTTAGAACACTTCCCTGAGGAGCGAGCTGTTGTAGAAGCTGTGGTTCAGTCCTCTTCAACACTGACTCATTTCATAAATGTCCCATTCTTCTTTGTGCAGTATGGACAACTGTTTGCTTATTTAGTATGCCCCAATTCTTTTGGAAAATGATTGGCCAAAATACCTTCGAAGATCCCAACGCATACACACATTTATAAAAAAACAGAAAAAAGAAATACATTTCATCATAAAGATTTGTCTCCTACTTTACTTCACACATTTAACCAGATATAAAATAAAGACGCTTGGCACTGAGGTAGCAATTTCTAGCGCCACCGTTAACGTAGGTTCAAGCCAAAACACAGTACTTTCCAAGGCCCAATCGTTTAACATGACCAATCCCTGAATTAAGTCCAGCAAGCTCTACGGTAGATGATTATTGCCACGTAAACAGCTCATATTCACATTTAGAACAGTATTGGGATGTGAGGTGCCTACCACGAAATGAAAGACCTCAGAGAAAGAAGCAGATTGTCCCCCCAAAGTCCAGGACTTATTCAATGCATCCAGGAAAGAGTGAGGTCCTCTTCACTACCAAGGGTAAGTTATTGACCTGACAGAACCTTCCCCCACACCACCATTCCCCTGTATATTGAACACTAGCATGCCAGTAACTTGGGAGTCCTCCTTGTACCCAACTGTCTCAGTTGCTGTCCATGGCAGCATATGTCCCTAGCCCCACCCCATGGAAAGAAGAGCACAGTTCTATGACAAGACCGGAGGCGAGCATTATGCTTATTCTCCTTTAATACTGCTTAAATACAGCTTTTCAAATTCAACTTTTCATTTTTTTTTTAAAGTATTCAACTGACGTAAAAAAACAAACATTTTCATCCAACATAGATCTCTAAATAAAGTCAAGCTAGCGGACCCACTACAACTCCCATGAGGCCTCAGCTGGCTAGTAGTCCTAGCCTCAGTCTAGTCCTCCAATAAGGATTCCCTTGACAGTATAAGTCCCTTCAGCTCAAGGTGCCTTCCTCTTCTTTTTTGCTGCTTACATAGCTAAGTACACTCCTTACCTCTTATGTTTCATTTCTTAATGGAATCTTGGTATTGTATTTTGATAGGTGGCAGGTGCTTAAGCACGAGTTATCCATAATATATTTACTTTATCATACAATGCGCTGCGTGTATTTAGGCACGCTGAATCGATTTTGTATGCTCACAAATATTTTAAAAAAATGTTATACTTCATAATAGCAGGGCAGAGGAGAGGAACGGCCCCCGAGCGTTATCGCTCGCACTAGGGCTTGTTTCCCCCTCTTATCTAGGCGTATCTTGTTCCAGCGCGTCACCGGAGCTACGAGCTCCTGAAGGTGGCGGTGGCGCCGGCCCACACGCTCTGCGCATGCTCGCACATGTGCCAGACACCTCATCTTACTCCAACGGTTATGGAAGATTCCGAACACCGTGCAGCACTGCTCCGGGGCTCGTACGCCCGCAGGAAACACCACGTTTAGGCGTTTAAGCTCAGACTTAGAGGCAATATAAAAAAAGACTATACACATAATTACTGTATTTTCAGTGCACAAGATTATCAAGACTCCTGAGCAAGCTTGCTGATCCAGCACAGGTCCAGTAGTTCAATCCTCCAGAAATACATTACCCAGTCCCCTGAGTGTATAAGTCAGCCATGGCATGTGACAGGGGTGAGGATTATTGGGAGGAATACGAGGAGCAGGAGACAGAGCTGCAGGTGGATGAGATGGACCTGTCACTCGGTTTTAAGAGAGTGTTAGGTGACTCCCTGGTGAGAGCAGTGGCTCAGGGAGTGCAACCTATACAGGGGAGACTACAAGTCCTCGAGAATGTTCTGGGCACCAGAACTGGCTTGCAGGACGATCCAGGTGAGGGGACCTCCACTAAGCCTCTGGAGAATGCTAACAGGTGGTGTAAAGCGGGCTGGAAGAGAAAGCACTCTTCTACCCCCCGGGCTCTGTCAGGGGAATAAGAGAGAAGCCCCAGGAGGCAGCTGATGCTTTCAACAGACTGAAAGATGCCTTTCTGGTGAAATCAGCAGTGCCCACCCCCTGCCCAGGGGTGGATAATATAGGGGATGCACTTTTATCATCCGAGGAGTGCGGACAAGAGGAGGATGATGGAAGCTTGAGCAAAGAGAGCGTAACAGAGCTACCAAAGTGAGCCTGTACCAATAAAGCCAGCACAGTGGAGAGTACCCCTGAAGATGACATATCAGATATGTTCGAACCGGACGCAATTAGACACCCTAGGTCCACTGAATGGACCCCGTCGCCAAGAGTGGCAAATATATATGGCTGAAAAGATTAGGAAGCCATTGGAGAAAGAAACAAGATTCCGTCTGAGATCTGAATGCCCCAGACCAGAGCTTAGCGGGAAAGTCTCTGAGACTCCGGAGCTAGACTCTAAAATGCTCACTTTTGTCACCAAAGCAGGCAAGGATGTCAGGAAGGGTATGGACCGTGCATGGGGATCTTGCCAAGACAAGATACTAGACTTAACAGGGCCCATAGCAAAGATCGTGGACCTAGCGGAGAGAGCCAAGGATACTGGAGAACCAGTAGATTCATTTATTCTAGCGGGCTGGGCACAGAGAGACGTATGCTTGCTAGGGCTCTGCAAACTCTGCCATATCAGCAGAACGGAGGAGATCTATGCTACTGAAGATAGACAGTAAATTAGGTGACTTGGCTTCGTATGAAGCTGGAGAAAGGCGCTGAGGGTCTCCTTCGGAGACACATTTGTCAAAGAAATGAGCACGTTCATGGGAACCTGTACGGCCCTTGAGAAGGCACAAGCTTCGATAAGAAAGGTTTTCCCCGGACGTGTTTTTGCCGGTCCGGCCGATGTAGAGGCTGCTCGACCTGTCGCTTTAACTCTAACAGACGGCCTCAGGGTCCAAGAGCCCAATACTGGGTATCGCGTCAACAAGACGCCTTATTTCCAAATAGAAGCAGAGGCTTCAGAGGGAGAAGAGGCAGAGGATACCTCAGACACCAGAATAACAACTCGGGTGAGAGAGCGCAATGCGATATATCCGCCCGTGGGAGGCAGAACTTTGCTCTGTATGAACAATTGGCGCAAGCTTTCGGCAGACGCATGGGTACTGCAGACAGCGCAGGGATATCAGCTAAAGTTCATACGCACTCCCATACAGCAAAATCCCCCGCCACGCATGCACAGCTCAGATGCGGAGGTGGAGTTATTAGACAAGGAAATACAAGCGCTGGCGCAGAAACAGACTATAGAAAGAGCGCAACCTCATTCAATAGGCTTCTTAAGCAACATGTTTTTAGTGCACAGAAAAGGCAAGGTACTGCCGGTTATAAATCTGAAAGAACTGAACAGTTGGCTAGTTTACAGGCATTTCAAGATGGAGGGTACCAATCTATTAGCGGATCTTCTCAGGAAGGAAGATTGGCTAGCACGTTTAGACCTGAAGGATGCTTATCTGACGGTACCCGTTGCACCTCAGTACCGCTACTTTCTACAATTTCTGTGGAAGGAGCAAAGATGGCAGTTCAAGACTCTGCCATTCTGCCTCGCATCCGCCCCTTGGGTGTTCACCAAGTTAGAGACCCCACACAGCTGCTCTAAGAGACGAAGGGATTTGAATGATCGTCATCTAGACGACATTCTCTTTATGGCCGAAGACAAAGAGAGGTTGCAGAAGCAAGTTCAATGGGCAATGTCCTTGATTTCAGGGCTGGGATTCTTGATCAATTCGGAGAAATCAGCCTTAGTGCTGTGCAAAAGAATAGAATTTCTAGGTTTCAGGATAGACACGAGGAAAGTCATGCTAGAGCTCCCGGGGCCCAAGATCAGAGCGATAGAGAGATCTGAAGTCTCTGAAGAGGCTGGTTATATCGCTTGGGAATCGAGCCAGGATAGTGGGACTTCCTGCAGCCTCTATCCATGCGATATTCCCAAGACCTTTACATTATCGAGCTCTTCAGAGGCTCAAGATAAGATACTTGCAGAAAGGGTGGAGATATCATCACCTAGTCCCTCTAGATGAGAACAGCAAGACAGAGTTTCACTGGTGGCTCAGCAACATTGAAGCCTGGAATGGGCGAGCCGTATTCGGAGATCTGCCAGAGAACATTATAGAATCAGATGCTAGCAGGTGTCATGACCATAGCCCCTGGCCCTGGCATTCGGGGCCTCTGGGCCGCATCACAGTGTCCCTGCACGGCACCAAGGGCCCAATCATGCCCCCCCAAGATTCTCTTGGAGTCGGTCCTGACGCTTTTGGCGCCAGGCACATATAGCAGGAGGAAGGGCTGGAGTCTTCAATGGCAATAGTACAACATGGATGCCCCCACATGGTTCAGTTCCAGAACTGAACCATGCAGTCTAGCTTTTATGGTGTGGTCAGTCCTGAAGGCACCTGGGATACCTGCAGACTATATAAGCCATGCCCGAGCTACAGAACAAGCTTCGCGTTGCTCTGCACTTGCAGCGTGACGTTCACTGCTGTCTGTTCTCTGCATTCCGAGCCTGCACCTGTAGGAATAAGAAGAACATCATTATTCATCCTTACCTGCTAGTTACTCCAGCTCCTGTTGTGCGCTCCAGTGTCCTGAACATTTAAAAAAAAAGTAGCAGGCGCTCCTCTCCAGAAAGAACAAGGCATGATAACCTGTTCTGAGATGAGAGTTTGCAGCACACGCTTTTTGCTCACTGTATCTTTCACAGATGGGAAATATCCATTTGCATATCAGTCTTTGTCCCGCCCACATGGGCAGTCCAGGACCGAAATGCTATGGCAATTCCTCTCTGAACAAGAGTACCACCAGCAACCCCATACACGTGTTTCAGCCTTGTTGGGCATCATCAGCGAGGTGAAGCTGTGCCTCTCTAAGCACAGTGAGCAGGGAGTCCACGTCTGGTTGCCCCCAGGTAACTTAGGGTGACCAACCCCAAGTTCCTTGAAAACATTTCAAAAAAAGGTAGCAGGCGCTCCTCTCCAGAAAGAACAAGGCATGATAACCTGTTCTGAGATGAGAGTTTGCTTCGTGACGTTCACTGCTGTCTGTTCTCTGCATTCCGAGCCTGCACCTATAGGAATAAGAAGAACATCATTATTCATCCTTACCTGCTAGTTACTCCAGCTCCTGTTGTTCGCTCCAGTGTCCTGAACCTCCAGCATCTCAGCGGACGCCCTCTCCTGGAAACCACAACCTGGGGAAGAAAAAATAGAAGAACAAGTTACTTCTTACCTTGTAACTTTCTTTCGATGGGATGTTCCTCCGACATATTCCTTATCTTAGATATCTCTTTCCAGCTTTGCTGGCCTCGGAAAGTTTTTCTCTAGAGGGCGCTGCGCCTCGACGTCTGCCGAGTCGATGTCCCTCGACAGCCGCCGTATCGACGTCGACGTCATCCTGCCTATAAAGGCTGTGCGCAGCGTCCGTTGCTCAGTTCCGTTTTGTAGCCCACAATTATTCTTTCTGGACTAGACTAATCACACTGAAGGAGCGTAAGCTGCAACAACCAGGAAAGTAGTACTGCGGGGATGGATGGGAGGGTCGATAAGGAATACGTCGGAGGAACATCCCATCGAAAGAACGTTACAAGGTAAGAAGTAACTTGTTCTTCGAAGGGATTGTGTCCTCCGATGTATTCCTTATCTTAGATAGGCTCCCATATCAGTATTCTGTTATTGGAGGTGGGAGTACTGACTTCATGCTTCCTTTTATTGATGAATAGAGTGCAATACTGCCCTTCCAAACCTAGTCTCTTGACTGGAGGAGGAATCCAAGTTGTAAAACCGTGTAAAGGTATGGACGGACGACCATGTGGCAGCCGCACATATGTCTTTAACCGGCACTCCTCTTTTGAGGGCCGATGAAGCTGCGATACCTCTGGTCGAATGAGCCCTAAGATTTTGAGGGGGCTCTTTTCCCGCCAGTTTATAACATTCCAAAATGGCTAGAATGATCCATCTGGAAATGGTCTGCTTAGTTATCGGTAACCCCAGCTTGTGACCTGCGTAGCCTACAAACAGCTGGTCTGTCTGTCTTATCCTAGTCAGTCTACTGATGTAAAAACTTAAAGCCCTTCTTGGGTCCAGCCTGTGTAACCTCTCTTCCTCTTTCCCCGGATGAGGAGGAGGATAGAAAGATGGAAGGGTAATCTTCTGAGTGATATGGAATTCAGAAACCACCTTTGGGAGGAAATTAGGCTTCACTTGCAGGACAACTTTGTCTTTGTGAAAGATTGTATGAGGGGGTTTACAAGAAAGAGCTTGTAACTCGCTCACCCTTCTAGCAGATGTAAGTGCTATTAATAAAACAGTTTTAAGGGTAAGAAATCTTAATGAACGAGAATGGAGTGGTTCGAAAGTTGTGCCCATCAGGAAAGTTAGGACTAAGTTTAAATCCCATAGGGGAACCTGGAATGGTCTTGGGGGATAAACGTTAGTTAACCCCTTTAGAAACTGTATTACCAAGGGTAGCTTGAAATAGGATGGTTCTTCCGCAGTGCGCTTAAAGATGGATAGTGCTGCGATATAGCCCTTAATGGTTCCAATTTGAAGGCCTCAATTCGCCAAATAGAGTAGGAAGGACAAAACCATTGGTGTACCACATGAAAAGGGGTCGATATTCTTTTCTCTACACCAGCTGCAAAATCTGTTCCAACGGCAGCGGTATAAAGACTTTGTTGCTGGCCTCCTTGCCGAAAGCAACACCTCCATAACATCATCAGGGAGGTCCCAATCCTTGTACCTCAGCCTTTCAGAAGCCAAGCGTGAAGGTTGAGGGTTTTGATGTCTGGATGGAGAACCTGACCTCCCTTCTGTGAGAGTAGATTCTCTCTGAGTGGAAGTCGAATTGGAGGGCAGATGGACAAGTCTAGAAGGTCCGGGTACCACGTTCTCCTGGCCCAATCCGGGGCAATTAGGATCATGGTTTTCCGGAATCTTCTCAACCTCCTGATCATTTGAGGAATGACAGGGACCGGTGGGAACGCGTACAGAAGCGGAAACTCCCAGTCCACTATGAACACGTCTCCCAGAGCTCCTCTCAGGGGAAATTCCCTTGAACAGAACAGATCGCACTTCCTGTTGACACTGCTGGCGAACAGATCCACCTGAGGGGTTCCCCAACGGGCGAAGATCTCTTGAAGGACTTCCTGAGCTAGTTCCCACTCGTGGGAGACTGTGCTCTGCCTGCTCAGAGCGTCCGCTGTCAAGTTCTTCTCTCCGGCTAGGTGAACTGCCAATAGAGAGATTCCTTCTTGGATTGCCCAAAACCAGAGCTGCATCGCCTCTCTGCACAGAGGTAGTGATCCTACGCCTCCTCTTTTGTTGAGGTAATGCATGGCCACTGTGTTGTCCGTCATTATCAGGACATTCTTCCCTTGTACAGATGGCAGGAACGCCTTCAGCGCAAGTCTGATGGCCCTCAGCTCTAACAGGTTGATATGTAGTCTGGACTCCGATGGAGACCAAAGACCGCTGATGGTCAAGTCGTTGGCGTGGGCTCCCCACCCCGTGAGTGAGGCATCCGTGACTACTGTTATCTCCGGCCAGGGTTGCCAAAACTTTCAACTCCTTTCAGAATGTTCTCCTGACAGGCCCACCACTGAAGGTCTCGAGCTACCCTGTCGGGAACCTGAAGAAGATCTGTCATTCTTCCTGAGAATTGTGACCACTGAGTTCTCAGTGTCCACTGGAGGGATCTCATTCTCAGGCGAGCCTCTGGCACTAGGAAAATGCAGGATGCCATGAGGCCTAGCAACCTCAAAAAGTCGAAGGCTGCGAGACGTTGGGCATTTTGGAACTTGGTAACCATCTGTAGAATATCTTGAGCCCTCACCTCTGGTGGCGAGGCTTTTCCCAGGGAAGTGTCCAGGATTTCTCCGATGAACTGGAGTCTCTGCGATGGTATCATTTGTGACTTCCTTAAATTGAGGGAGAAGCCCAGTCTGTGAAGGGAGTGGCAAACGTGATTTAGCTGGATCTGAGCTTGTTCCGAAGATACAGTCCTGATCAACCAATCGTCCAGGTAGGGGTAGACGTGAATCCCTTCCCTCCTTAGACTTGCAGCCACTACCGACATTAACTTGGTGAATACCCTCGGGGCGGAGGTCAGCCCAAATGGCAGCACTCGAAATTGATAATGAGAGTTGCCAATTGCGAACCTCAGGTATTTCCTGTGTTTGAGATGGATAGGCACATGGAAATGAGCGTCCTGAAGGTCCAGAGATACCAACCAGTCCTCGAACTGAAGGGCCTGAAGGATCTGAGAAAGAGTTACCATCTTGAATTTGTCTTTCCTGAGGAATTTGTTCAATTCTCGCAAGTCCAAGATGGGTCTCAGTCCTCCGTCTTTCTTTGGAATGAGAAAGTAAGGGGAGTACCAGCCCTTGTTCCTCTCCGCTACAGGTACCGGTTCTATGGCACCTTTCTCTAGCAGGTCTAAAATTTCCTGCAAGAGGAGCGGATCTGGAGCTTTTTGAGAGCTGATCCCCGGTGGATGACTCTGAGGTATGCGTAGGAGAGGCAGGCAGTAACCTTGTGCATCTGACGTGATAGCCTGCCATTCCGCCAGATGTTGAGTTAACCTGCCTCCTACAGGTGTCTTGTGAGGGAAGTCCTCAGAGTGGTTTTGGGGCGGCTGATGCAGATGCCGATGGTAAAGAGGCACCTGCTGTTGCTGCGGCTTTTGAATATCTACCCCGTCCACCTCGGGTAGTTCTTCTTTGTCCCCTTTGAGCCGGTCGTCCTCTACCTCTTCCGAATGCGGAGTAGAAGCGAAAGGACTTGCCTCTCGCAGAGGTTCCTGTGGGACGAAAAGGTGTCTGACGGATTGCAGCGCCTAGGGATTTTGCTGCTGCTTTTGAAGTTTGCAGTTTCTCTAAACTGTCATCCGCCTTTTTCCCGAACAAAGAAGAGTCATCGAATGGCATGTTCAAGAGCCTGGCTTGCACATCTGGGGCAAAACCAGACTTTCTCAACCAGGCGAATCTCCTGGTTGTTGTACTTGCCGCCATTGCTCTGCTGATACTGTCAGCCGAATCAATGCCCGTCTGGAGGGATTCGCACATAGCGTCTTTAGCGTCCTGTATGATATTTAGGAACGCCTCCCTTTCTTCTCCCTCCGGGATGCAGTCAGCCGCTGTAGAAGCACACTCCCAAAGTGTATGGCTGAATCTAGCAAGGGTGCAAGTAGCATTAATAGATTTTAACGCCATGCTACATGCCGAAAAAAACTTTCTTTGCCATGGCATCATATTTCTTATCGTCCCTGTCCTGTGGGACGGTAGGGTAAGCAGTCTTGATGTCAGTAGAAGATGCTGCCTGTACCACCAGACTTTCTGGGGATGGGTGTTTTGACAAAAACTCCGGGTCTGCAGAAGATACCCTGTATTTAGTAGACAGTTTTTTATTTACTGCCGGGACGACATCTGGGGTCTCCCAGTTCGTCATGATTTTCCTTTGAAGAGCTTTATGAAAAGGCACTACAGGATCCTCCTGTGGACCTTTATCAAGAATATCCGTGAGGTCATCTTGTTGGAAAGCCTGTGAAGGTGTTACCACCCCATAAATTCTGTGATCCTGGCCATTAAGGCTTTATAGGGGGTTTCAGCATGCTCCCCCGGGTCTGGCCTAGCGAACTCCACCTCAGGGGAAGTGTCTAACCCGCTTGCCTCATGTAAGGAATCATGGAGATCCTTTAACCTGCGTTCTTCTGAGGATAACTCCTCTTGAACTGGGGTTGCAGGTCCCTGCAACTCAAATGTCTTTTCTTGGTCAGATAGTTCTCCCTCTTCCATAATTGAGGACATAGTTCTCAATTGGTCTGAACTCACAAAGGGTGTGAAACCCATCTCCAAGGCAGAGGGTGCCAAACTTGTTGTAATCGGCCTCGAAAACGTCGATGTCGTCGACGCCGACGTCGAAGGATTCGAGTGTGGTGTCGAAAACAAAGGCGGAGGCCTTGAGGTCCTCGATAGAATTGGGATTCTGCTCGAGGAAGTCGACAATCTCGACGCAATCGTCATCGAGGACCTGGGGATAGCCACTGGGTGCGCCGCAACCGTGACTTTCCTTGGCGTCGACGGCGGTGTCGAAGATGGCGTCGAGTCGACAGACCCGTGTGTCGAAGGTCCCTTCGACAACGGCGTCGAAGACACCGACCTCGGCGTCGACGGAACCGGCGGCGACGGAACCTTCGAAGAAGGTTTCGAGGTCATAGCTTTACTCGAGGGTTCGTGACGCGCTCGAGAAGCTTCCTTCACCGGGTACTGCGACTTGCAGCGTTTTTGACCTTCGGGACTTTCGACCAGAGCATCGCTCTCGGCAGTCTTCGAGGGGGTCAAGGCCGCTTTCTCGAAGACGCTCATCATATTTTTGCGGAATTCCTCCCATTCAGCCCGGGAACTATGTTTCGTGGGTCAAGGGATTCTCTTAGGAGAAACAGAAGAAGAGGAGGACTGAGAAGGGGATATTCGACGTCTCCTCTTCGAGTGCTTCGATCTCGAGGAGTGATGGGACCCACTCCGAGACCTGGAGCGCGAATGGTGACGAGGAGACGAATGTCTCGACTTCGTCGAGGAAGAAGAAGCTTTTGAAGTCTTACCTTTTTCCAGCTTCCCCCTACGCTCCTTCAGGGCCTAAGCTGTCATGGACATACAGTCCTCGCACTCCGAACAATGGTGTTCAGCTCCCAAACACCACAGACAAACTCTGTGAGGGTCAGTCAGCGACATCTTTTTCCCACAGTCTCAGCATTTTTTGAAGCCGGACTGAGGGGTCGTCGGTTCCGACGAGGAAGCCATCGAGTATGGATCGAATATCTCAAGGAAATAGGATAAATTCTCTACGAAACTGAGCAACGATATTCCGAGGCACTGAGTAAGCGCGGAAAAACGGAACTGAGCAACTGACGCTGCGCGCGGCCTTTATAGGCAGGATGACGTTGATGTTGATACGGCGGCTGTCGAGGGACATCGACTCGGCGGACGTCGACGCGCAGCGCCCCCTAGAGAAAAATGTTCCCAGGCCAGCAAAGCTGGAAAGAGATATCTAAGATAAGGAATACGTCGGAGGACACAATCCCTTCGAAAGACTGCATTAGTAAGCATTCGCATTTCACATTTAAAGAATTCGGAAGCACGCTTCCCTGAGCGGGACTCGCTGTTGGCTTATTCCCGTTCCGGCCTTCCATCAACCTGCCGCATACTTACTCGACGGCGATTCGGAATACATCCACCCATCGCTCCGCATCCTCTCGGCAGCTTACTATCCGGAACATCACTGCGACCTGCAAAGAAGAATAACACAGGTTAGCACACTGCAAAAGCGCACATAGCGCCACGCTCCACGCATTCATTTACTATCTCGAGCACAACCCCAGCCAGCACGGTGACTTCACCATTCCTCCCGCACCTATGGGAGATGAAAAGACATTAACAGGGGCAATTACAAGTACGGACAAACTATCAAAACAATAGACTTAACTGAAGAACTGAGTCACAGCAGGTCTGGACTCACAGGCATGCCAGTGAAGCAACTTGGCGGCAAAGTGCCCCATCCACGACGCACCCCTGCACAGAACTGCAGGACGGAGAGCGCACCATATTAAAATCCAAGGTGAGGAAGGCTCTAAGGGGATCATTGGGTTCACAAGGGAGGTGGGCCCAGAGAGGAAGAGATTGTGGGCTAAATCTAAACTCCTGTATTCCAGACTGGATCCTTGGCAGAACGAGAACCCGGGGGAGGTGGATCCAGGTCGGAAGCAGTCCAACCAGATCGGGTGGCGTCCCTGTGGATACCAGGTGAGCGTTACAGCAGGTCGGGCTGTGGAGCATGATGCGGCCTCGTAGAGACGGGGAAAATGGTCGCAAGAGGAGCTAGAGCTACACATCAACTGTCTAGAGCTTCTAGCTGGATCGTTCGCAGTCAAAGCATTTTCCAGAGATCAAGCAAAGTGTTGCATCCTTCTAAGGATGGACAATATATCAGCGGTAAGATATATCAACAAGCTGGGGGGCACGAGGTCCAAGATGTTAGCGGAGATTGCAGTCTTCCGGGAGCGAAGAACACAGTAGCAGATTGGAACTCCTGGTAAACAGACCTGAGCGACTGGAAACTGCACAAATCAGTATTCGAGAAGTTGCAGCGAAAGTGGGGCCTCTTCAATACAGATCTCTTTGCCTCAAGACTGAATACCCAGCTGCCAAGATACTTCAGCTGGAGACTGGATGCAGGAGCGACAGGGACAGATGCGTTCCTGCACAGGTGGAAGGATCACATTCATTATGCCTTTCCCCCCTTCGCGATGCCGGCGAGGGCATTAGCAAAGGTCAGCAGAGAAAGAGCGGACCTAGTCATAGTGAAAATAGAGTAGAAATCGCAAGCCTGGTTTCCAGTTCTGATGGAACCTTCCATGGATTTCCTGCAGAGGATTGCTCACCAGGCAGATCTACTAGTCAATCCGAGAGGCACGCCTCATCCTCTGATACAGAACAACACTCTGAACTTCATAGCCTGCAGAATTTCAGGCGCAAATGGTGTTTGCCAGGACTTTCAGAAGAAGCTACAGAGCTTATCAAGGTATCATGGGCCCCGTCCACAATTCGGCGCTATAGTTCTGCTTGGCAAGCCTGGGAGATATGGTGCAGGGGGAGGAGTATTTCTCCCGTTTCAATTGCTATAGAGCATATTTTGAATTTCTTAGCATCACTAACTTCTAACGGAAAGGCTTTCAGAACAGTAGGGGTATATAGATCAGCCATTTCAGCAGGTCATGATCTAGTAGATGGGGCACCAATTGGGGAACACCCAGCAATAACACACTTTCTTAAGGGAGTTAAAGTGACTAAACCCCCATTACCCAGATATTCGGTTCTTTGGGATGTCAACAAAGTTTTGCAGTTGTTTGAGCAATGGCCAAGAAACGACCTCTTGTCAGGGAGACAGCTATCAGGAAAGCTGGCTACTTTACTCTATTTAGTCTCATGCAGAAGGGTATCAGATGTCAAGGCACTAGAGATTGACAGGAAAATGTTCTATCCAGAAGGCGTAGCTTTTAACCTAGCGCAGCGCACTAAGACTAATTCTAAGGTCATCACCTATCCCTATTTCCCTGATAACAGCAAACTCTGCGTAGCACAGTGCATTAAATGTTACGAAGCAGAGACCGCAGCAATAAGGCCACATAACGTGACTCAGCTTCTCAAAGCGCGCAGGAAATCTTTCAAAGCAGTGGCTACTATAGCAAGATGGGTGAAAGAAGTGATGGAACAGGCGTGCATAGACATTTCTGTTTTCGAAGCTCATTCAACCAGAGGAGCTTATGGCTATGAAACTTTTTGCAGCTGGTGTTCCGCTGCAGGAGATCTTGAGGGCAGCAGACTGGTCCAGTGACCCAGTTTTCAGAACCTTCTATTTTAAGCCTGTATCTAATATTGCATTAGCAGTTGTACAAAGCTTTGAACAAGCATAATGCTTGCCTCCGGTCTTGTCATAGAATGAAGATTGCCAAAGCGCACATCGCAGCAAGTCTTGATTCTATTAAAGACACAGAGGCGAGCATTATCCCTCCCTAGAGGAATGTCGCTATTCAGGGGAGATTGATGCATATTGTTTGCGTATGGATCTGTTAAAGAAGACAGCAAATTCCCCTCCCTAACAATCTCGCTCTCTGTTTTATTTAAGGGGAAGAGCAGAAAAACTTGTGAGAGTGATTAAGTAACAGAGTCGAGGAATGTTAATAACCCTTTGCAGGATAACAAGGACAAAGAGAGATCATCCTGGCTTGGGGCCTAGACTAGGATTGGAAGAGAGTCAGTTCATCAAAAAAGAAGGAGGGCACCTTGAGCTGATGGGACTTATACTGACAAGGGAATCCTTATTGGAGGATGAGACTGAGGCTAGGACTACTACTACCTCATGGGAGTTGTAGTGGGTCCACTATCTTGACTTTAATTAGAGATCCATGTTGGATGAAAATGTTTGTTTTTTATGTCAGTTGTATACTTTAAAAAAAAATCTTTTTAAAAATGAAGTTGAATTTGAAAAGCTGTAGTTAAGCAGTATTAAAGGAGAATAAGCATAATGCTCGCCTCTGTTTCTTTAATAGAATCAAGACTTCCTGCGCTGTGCGCTTTGGCAATCTTCATTGCCCACTGAGAGACTGCAGAGAAAAAGCAGGTCATTGTCAGCAACTTAACACACTCTCCAGGTAATATGTTCTACATTCTGTTCAAATGTTTAGTCACTTTCCATCAGTATCAGAAATGGGCCAGACAACAAGGCATCCCTGCCTCTTAATTTGGCCACTGAAGGTTTTTATGTCATCACACGAGCACTGAAAAAATATGATAAATTAATTCCTGAGGATGGATCAACACAATTCTTGGCCTCCCTTTTGCACCCCTTAGCCAGCACCAGTTAACCAATTAGTCAGGCAAGTGACTGTCTCCACCTCCATCCAACACACATGCTTCCAACCTTCAATGTCTTCATTGACCTTGCTGCTACGCCACACACATGGCTCCAACCTTCAATGCCTCCCCAACATTATTGCTATCGCACAAAACAGCATTTGATTAACACTGCATTTATTGATGTAAAGTCATTTATTTATGTATTTATAATTTATTCATAACACAATGTATGTTGAGTTAAAAGTACAATGTTAAATAACCAGTACAAGTCTGAATGTGTTCTCTATCTGTCTGTAAGCACGAATGAGAGGGGTCAGACCTCTGGAAAATTGGAAAAAGGGTATGTCACTTGACATAACTCAACGCTGACATTATTCAACATCTAAAGGCCCACTGGTGTGGAGCACACCTGGCCAGAGCCAAGCCCCCCTGAATCATCCTCGATAGATGCTGTATGGGTATCCTGATTTATGATCTACAACTTCCATTATCCCTAGCCAATGAAGTCAATGATTAGGGATCATGGGGGGCAGAGCCCAAAACATCCAGAGAACTGCTGGTTACCCTAAAACATTGCATGCCTGTAGCATCGTCACTTCCCAGACGTATGGTGCTCTTAGGTCCAGTCAAACACCAGTGTCCTCCCCCATCACCGTGATGAAATCACTAAATATCTGAACAGACAGTGCTATGTAGAGGAACAGGTCAGAGCCGTGGCTCCATATATCACCATTGGTACATAATATAAAGTAAAACATTCAATGTCTGTATTATCCACTGCTCTCAGACTCACACTGAACTGAGGTCTCCTGTTTCATCAAACTTAAAACCGCTAAAAGACTACTTTACATGTACTATATAATGTAGGCACTGCCTGTACACAATGGCAGAATGAGTATACTTCTTATTATAATGAGAACAGCTTGTGGGCAGATCAGTGGTTATGCATTCAAGGTGAGGAGGACTAATGTGCATCTCATTGGGAGTTGCAAAACTAACATTGAGAGTCGCAAACCATCAGCAGACATTATTATACTGCAGAATAGGCGGAACAGCTGTGCATATCTGGAAAATGCAAAATGCAGCATCAGTATTCAGTACAAGAATGCTCTAGAACTATCACATAGTGTTCAATGATAGTTTTGCTAGGTTGGACATGCCATCTTCAGCTTGGCAATATCTGTGAAGAACTGCAAAAAATAAGACAAGGCTGTAGAGGGCATTTGTATCAAAGCACATTGTGTACAATGCCTGATCATGAGTATCCAAGTTATTACCCCAACATAAGTGCAATAGCAAATGCACAGAACATTACATTCCACAAGAGATCATCAACTGCAAGTGAGGGTCTAGAACATGACATACTTGTTTAAGTAGATCAACAAGGCCACTGTGTATTTTTTTATTAGCAGCTGTGCTTGGAAAGTACACTACCACTACTGTATAGTGGCCTTGGGGCCACATCATGGAAGCAGTTATCACGTTATGGCATTTGAGAGAGAACTGTGCAGCAGCGTTATACCATATACAGTATCCCATGCCAAGGAGTAACATGCCATGCTCCCTGACACCAGGGAGGCAGCCTTGTGTCATGGATCAAGTGTCAATAGCCACTATTAGAAGTCTGGATACATCATGATATGATATGGCATTTATAACGGGATTTACAACATGGGGGTTGTATCTTCGCTAACATGGGTCAATATCTATTTAGGTTCCAGTGCAGTATTAATACAAGGCACATGGAAGACTTGCTGTATTGTATGTAGATTGTGGGACCTTAAAGCAAGCACGAAGATTTTTACAATATAACTTGGTCTGTTTGCAGTACCCCGTCACACGTGTTTTGGAAAACATTTCTTTGAAAAGATGATTATGCCCTTGCAGGGCAGGAGAACCCAACCCACATCTGTTTTTATGACCTTTCAATATGAAGTCTCAGAGATTGCATTAAAAATATGCAATAAATACATGCCCTTATGAGTTTAAACGCATGACATTAATTGTTGAAGGATGTGCAATGCTGTTTAACTCTTGGTCATTACAGAAGACAAGCCACACATATTAACATGTGTACTGTACTTGAGAGCAACATTTGGACATATTGTTCTTTTTTTAACACTGAAATAGCAGTTTGATCAACACATATAACCACTATTTTGGTTCCACAGTACCTCTGAGATCCAGCTTTGCACAATTAAGGCAGTCATTGGGAACAGGGACCTTGGATTCTTGCGTTGTGTGACTAAGGCATGATTGCAATTGTGTGACTCAAAATTGTGTATTTATTACCAATTCTTTATTTGGCAAAACATGATGAGAATGAAATGTGCAAAAATTGAATATATTGCAGCGCATTTGAACAATAGTTGTACAGTATAGTCTTAGAGACCCATGCTCAGTTCACTGCAGCCCCATTTTATTAATTGACAAGTGGAAGGACCTTTTTAATATGGCACATTGTCCCACAGAAATTGCTATTGGAATGTACCTCTGACCAGATGAATGTTTTGGCTCATTATCCATAATTGTGGGTTCCAGGAGAAGGACGCCTTTCTCCTGGACAGGCCTTCTTAGCCTTAATAGTCTATATTGAGAGAGTTCCTTCTGACACAGTTAATCAGTTCCTGTAATTCCCCAAAGGCACACTCCCACCTTCTCTCAGGTATCCCCTGTCTTCACTTATTTACAGTTCCTTGTTTCGTCGTTTGAGGGTCTTGGCCTCTATTCCTCTGGATTTACTTTATACCAATATCTGTCTCACTTGTACTTGTTTCACAGTCTCTCATTCCACGAAGACCAGAGTCCCTGGCTCCTTTTACCACTTCGTTAACCTGGAAGTATTCCCACTTATGGGAACAAGCAATAGGTTCTTCTGCTCCTCTTTACTTATGTTTTGGTCTTCCGAAACACTAAGACAAATGTTATTATTCGGCATATGCTCTGCTGTTTTCATTGTTACTGGGATGAAAACGTTGGGTCCCTTGGTATTTGTTATGCCCTTTGCTGCTGTCATAATTACTGAGACGAGTACGATTAGTCTCTCATTATTCGTTATGTACTCTGCTGCTTTTACAGTTGCTGGGACAAGTATGATGAGTCCTTTGGAATTCGTTATACTCTTTGCTGCTATCACAATTACTGAGGCAAGTATGATGAGTCTCTCGGTATTCGTTATTCTCATTACTACTGGTACAGTTCCTGCGACAAGTATGATTAATCTCTTGGTATTCGTGATACTCACTGCTGTTTAGCGCCTCCCCATGTCCCCTCCTGGGTCTTCGGCCATTCCTGTTACATTTAGCTTCCCGTGTTGGCATAACTGGTTCTTCCTGTGAGGTCGGGATCACGCTGTGTTGGTAAACGCTTTCAGCGTCTTCCTTTCCTTCTCTGCTTTGCTCTGCACAGCTCAGCGGAGTATTCTATTGGATGGTCTTGGTGTTGATGTCAGACCGCACCGTCCACCTCCTCGAGGTCATGCCACCACCTGTCAATGCTTGCCACAGACACAAGTTGACTCCCTGCCAGCTCCTGCACCGCCTTCCTTCTTCATCCTCCACTTCCTCTTGACCGAGGACCTCCCGGAATGCCCCAGCTTCTCTCGCCCAGGTTCGAACTACCTGGGTTTCACCTGCTCAGTGAACACGACTTCCTAATACAAGTCCCTCTTTGCATTTTATGCATCTGAGCTGGATCCTCCCCAGTGGAGGATCTTTGTCCTTCTTCTCTTTCCTTTGAATATTCTTTATTACTCCTTCGATCCCACTCTTCACAGTATTCTCTATTTGCCATGGGGGATTGATCAGCACTACTCCTCCAACCTCCTTCTTCTCAGTGGATTTGTGTTGGGTTCCAATATTAGAACTTGTATTTCAATAACAAAAAGTCATTTGATCAGTTTGTGTCTTTTAAGGCAGTGATAGTTTGAGGCACTCATAGGAAAGTGGGGCAGGGAGTCCTTCACGCAATGGGAGTCCTTGTCTCCAAAAAGGGAGTCTCTCCCTCTGAGGTCCCGCTGACTGCCACCCCTAGGGGGAATGTTGCATAGTGGGCTCACCTCCCTAGCCTCACAGGGAAGGACTCCACTCTGGGGAGAAGTGACAAGATCCTGTTAATAGTCACATCATATTATTACTAGAACAACATTTGGAAAATTGGAGATCGAGGCATGGAACTATTAGTTCTTGGGCTTTTTCCTTGAACATCTGGTCTACCAACATTCTGTCTTCTAGGCATACCTGGTTGCACATGAACCTACTTTAACCACAGGAGGCTTGTTGCACCCCCAGACCACATGAAATGCAAATGCAGGCAGGTGAAACCAGGATAAAAGCCGAATTCTCTTAATCTTTAGTTCATGGCCCTGTATAATCCCCCCATCCTGGACATTTCGATGACTGGGCACAGATCTCGGACACTTCTATAGTTGAGGGGCTGAAGAGCACCATCTGGACACACGACAACTGGGCAACTATTGGAACCAGGCAGGGTGTTTGTCATGAACACAGTAACAATTGTGATGGAAGTCACTTGAGCCGAACTAGGTTCTGGGGCAATCTGGGACCATCACGAGTCATCCACTCCATGATGGGAAAGCCAGAAAGCCAGTGGAGGCAGTAAATGAGGGATTTCTCCCATAGGTCCCCCAGTCCTCCTTTACCTAACAGTAAGGCTCAGACTCCATACAGGCCGGTAGCAGGCCCTCCGTGGCTCCAGTTAGAAATGTACCTCCTAGACACAGACAGAGCGGAGCTAAAAGCCAGTACAAAAGACCCCAGGATATATATGGATAGGAAAACCTTTGAGGGACAAGCACACAGCAGGTTTCAGACCACTAGCAAGAGAATGGAATACCTGCCAAGTGTGTTAGGTACAGTTTTACAGTTTTCAGCTCTACGCCAGAGCACTAGTCTGAGCTCAGAGCACGTTGATGGGATAAAACGAAGCATGGAACTTGAACCATGCTCAAAGGGAAATCTTTCCACCACAAGAACAGAGAGAGAGCAGGTACTCTATGTGAAACAAGGCCCATTGAATTATGCACTTCTGATGCAGGCTCACTGACAAGAGGGCAAACGCCATACAAACTAAACATATAGATTGCCGGTTTGGTAAGGTGCCATGATCCTCCTGCCAGACTCTGAGATCGTGGACCCACCTAGCAGCCGAACTAGTTCACCAAACAACTCTCTGCACCAGGAAATAAGAGGTGGTAGGGCAACCATATTTAGGGAGGAGGGAGGAGATTGGGCAAAGGTGCCAAGGCCAATTAAAGCACATGAAGGTCAGAACCACGAATCAAAGCCTTTATTGTCCAAATTACCAGGCTATTTTAAATTTTAAAACATATTTTATTGGTTTTTAGTGTTAAAGACATACCAATACAAACATAATAACTGAAACAGATAAACATAAACAACTACAGTCTTCATATGATACAGTGCGTAATACTTGAATGGATGGGGTGGAGTTCAGGTGTCTCGGGAAGCAAGGGGGGTCACATACAGGGATCGCCGTCCCTACAGTGGTGTAGCGGACCTGTTACGGCAAAATGCTGCGGGTCATCAAGGGGGTTTGTGGTCTGCACTGAAGCGCATGTCGCTCAGGAGGGCCTTCCAGGAGTCCAAAGTGCCACGGCCACATCTCCACCAGAGTTGGCTCCTTCCTGCCAGGCCCTGGTTTCGGCCGCTGTCCATCTCTCCATTTCCCTCAGCCAGCGTTCATGTCTGGGGCCTGCTGGCGTCTTCCAAGCCATTGCTATGGTTCTTTTTACTAGAATACATGAAATGTTCATCAGCTTTACAACATGTTTGAGTTTGCTTGGTCTGGGGTATGTCCCTAATAAGCATTCCCCTGGTGTCCATTCATATCTTCCCATTCCGGCATCTGTGCAGGTCTGTTTGGCTTTGGACCACAGTGCCATCACTTTAGTGCAGGTCCAGAACATATGGATCAAATCGGCTTTGTCGTTCCCACACCATGGGCATGCTGGAGAGGCCTTTTTATTAAAGGAAGCCACCCTATGGGGGGTCATATATGTCCGATAAAGGACGTTTAGCTGAATCTGTCCGAATCTGGAGTTTCTCGACACTTTCTTGGGGAATATTAATACTCTTTCCCATTCCTCGTCTGTGAGCGTGATTTCAAGATCTGCTTCCCATCTCGCCTTCAGCGCCTCTCCTTTGGGGTTAGGTTTGTCATTAAGCCTGTTGTAGAGCCTGGAGATTGGTCTCCAGCCGTCCGCAAGGTCGTACATTTCTTGTAGCAGTGGGTCTGGGGTGGGTTCCTCTGGCCAACTGCTCCACTGCTTCTTGGCGGTCTGCTTGAGCCGGTGATACCAGAGAAACTGACCACTTGATAGCCCTTCGTTGGCCTGTAGTGACTCAAAGTCTCTGAATTCCCCTTCTTCAAACACGTCTCCCCATGAGTATATGCCAGCTTCTTCCCATCTCCTTGCTGTGGGTAGGTCTGCCTCTGTTTTGCACACATCAACCTTAATGGGATTGTCTGGAAAGTACGGATATTTCACCTGCCTGATGTAGCAGGTCCTGGCCCATATCTGCCTGCCAAGTCCAACGATCTGGGGGACTTCCTGGGATTGTCGGAAAGGGTTCAATAGAGTTTCCTTGGGGGTTATCTTGGTAGAAGATTGTAGCAGGAGCCCCAATTGAGCCGAAGGTTCATCTGAGAGCCACTTCGTCGTGTGGCTGAGTTGGGCCGCTAGATAAGATCCGGAAGTTTTATTCCTCCCTCTTTATGTGGCAGGGACAGAGTAGCCAATGTTAGTTTGTGCCTATTAGGTCCCCACAAAAAGTCCTTGATGATTGCCTCAAGCTTCCTGAAAAAGGGCGGTCTAACGTATTGGCTAATGTTCACAAAAAATACAGAAATCGGGGAAGAACTATCATCTTGACAATCGATGCTCTTCCTACCATTGCCAGTGGGAGTTTGGACCAGAATTTTATTGATCGGCGAAGGGCGGTTATTGCAACTTCTGTGTTGTGCTCATGTGTGAGCATCGGAGTGTGGCTCACAATAATACCTAGGTACCGGAACTTGTCATGTTGCCACTTTATCCCTATAGCTGGGAGATAAGTCGCTGCTATGCCTCTCAGACCGGCCAGGGGGAATGCAGAGGATTTATGTCTGCTGAATTGTATCCCAGAGTATTTCACGTAGTTATCAAGTACCTCTAGTGCGATCGGTGCATTGGCCTTGGGATCTTTCAAGTATAAAAGGACATCATCAGCGTATAGTGATATTATGTTATAGACATTGCCCACCTTGATGCCAGCATCGAAAAATTGTTGCCTAAAGTATATGGCGAGTGGTTCCAGGCCCAGTATATACAACATGGGCGAGAGAGGGCACCCCTGTCTTGTGCCCCTCTGTATTTCCCAGGATCTCGATATTGTTCTGCCTGTCTTTACTCGAGCCATTGGAGAGTTGTAGAGTACCGTGATCCATAATATGAAGCCCTCGCCAAAACCAAATCCCCTCAGAACCTCTACAAGCCACTCCCAGTAGATGGAGTCGAAGGCCTTGATGGCGTCGAGTGCCAATACCGCCAGGTCTTCTTCGCTCTCGTGAGTTCCGGCCATAATGTGTTGAAGCCTTCTCAGGTTGGCTGTGGTATTGCGTCCTGGAACAAACCCATTCTGGTCTTCGTGGATTATGGATGTTACCACTCTAGCAAGTCTGCTGGCCAGTATAGAAGTGAGAATCTTGCTGTCGTAATTCAGCATGGCCAGAGGGCTATAGGAGTCGCAATCGGTAGGTGGTTTGTGTGGCTTGAGCATGGGTATGATTATTGTCTCTTTCATGGTGTTGGGCAAGACCCCGTTTGTGTAGGCCTCCTGGTAGACTTTATGCAGGATTGGGGTGAGAATAGATTCATATGTTTTATAGAACTCAGGCGGAAGGCCGTCGCTTCCGGGGGCTTTGCTGGTGGAAAGCGTCCTGATTGCCCCCTTCACATCTTCGGCAGTGATCTCCATCTCCAGTTCGTCTCTGTTCGGTGGTTATTTTGGGGAGGCCTATCTCTTCCAGTGTTTCTATTATTTCATCCTTGGGTATTTGGGCATCATGGGCGTACAATTCAGAGTAGAATTTGGCGAATGTCTCGTTGATCCCTAATTGTGTCTTGTGTGATATCCCTTCTTCGTCCAGTATCTCCGTTGGGAGGTGCTTGGGGTGTTCTCGCTTGCACAGCCAGGCCAGCAATCTGCCTGGTTTGTCAGACTCTTTGTGGGATCTGGCAGTGTATGTTACAAAGTCGAATTTCTCCAATCTGTCCCAAGATGATTGACATTTCTCTCGGGCTTCTTTCAGCTTCCGTTCGACTTCTGTAGTGATGTTGGGGGTGGACTCTAGGCGGGAGATCTCTAATTCTTGTGCCTCGAGTGTTGTCCTTAATTTCCTGCGAGTGCCGCCAGCTTTTGATATTATTTCTCCCCTAGCCACCACCTTCATGGCTTCCCACAATGTGCTCCAGGTAGATACTGAGCCCTTGTTGATTTCAATGTATTCCTCTAATTTCTCGGCGAGGTCCTCTCTGAACTCTGGGTCATCGAGTGCCGCAGTAGGCATCCTCCACGTGGGGATTGGGGGCCTGGGCCCTTTTAGTTGCCATTGCATGATCAGGGGTGAATGGTCAGAGACAGATCTCCCCAAGTACTGTGTGGCCGCTGCCAATGGAACTTGTTCCTTGTCAATAAACAAATAATCGATTCTTGTGTGGACTTTGTGTGGGGCTGAGTAATGGGAATAGATCCTTTCAGCTGGGTGTTGTTCCCTCCAGATGTCCACCAAGTTGAGTTGCTCAAGTGTTTCCATCAGGGCGCATGTTGCGGGGTTACTTGGTTGGGGAGGTGGAATTGATCTATCCATAGTTACATCCGTGACACAATTGAAGTCCCCACCCCATATAAAGGTGCTGCTACGGTGGTGTGCTAGCTTTGCGCTCATTGCTCTGAGGTGTGACGGTATTCCATGTTGTGGAAAGTATGAGTTAACTAAGCAGATCGGAGTTTGCTCAATGGAGCCCCATATTATTACGTATCTTCCTTCCTTGTCAGACTCGCACCCCTGTAGCTGGAGGGCACATTTGGGTTTACCCATATGAGCACTTCCCCTCGCATATTTGGAGTAAGGGGAACCTCTCACGGTCCCATCCCAGCGATCAGCTAATTTGGACATGGCGTCTTCCGTGAGGTGGGTCTCTTGTAACATTGCAATCGAGACTTTCTTTCTCCGGAGGTAGGATTGTATGCGATTCCGTCTAAGATACGGGCCCATCCCCCTCCCATTCCATGTCATCACGTTGAGTTGTGACGCCATCGGATCAGTGTTTCGTGCCAGGCAGGAGGATCCATCCCTGGGGGCTGGTACAGCGTCGATCCGCAGCGACCGGACTGCGGGCAGGAATACACTGGTTCCTTAACTCCTGGGTCGTATCTTGCATCCATCTCATCTTTATTCAGCAGTAGTACTACGAAGACTGTGTAACAAATGAAACTGATAATAAAACTCAAACTGGTGCGCCCAGCGACTACAACTCTGTCGTGGTGCTCGGGCGCTCTCGAGCCGTCTAAACCCATCCGGGTGTCAGGCGCGAGTTGGGTCAGGCAGTAACTGGCCCGACTGGGTTATTCGCTGGGGGTGGGGCTGGGGCCCGGCGGTGAGGCCGAATGAGGGCCGTTTCGTAATAGCATACTGTAAGTTGGATTACCTTCTGGGTTCCGGCTTCTTGCATTTTCTGTGTTCCTTCGTGGCTGCATGTGGCTTGCTTGAAAGTTCTGATGGGTTTAGTCCTCCGTACGTGGAGCGTCCCTGCCGTCAGCAAGATTATTATCTTCCAGCCACATGTTGGCGGCCTCTGGATTGTCAAGGAATATCGCACGCCCATTATGAATGACTTTCAGGGGGGTAGGGGTAGAGCAACCTGTATTTCAGATTCAATTGACAAAGCCTTGCTTTTATCGGTACAAAAGAATTCCTCTCTCTCTGCACTTTCTGAGTATAGTCTGGGTAGATGGTTATCTTAGAGTCCCCCCGTTCGATAGGGCCTTCTTCCCTGGAGTGTCTCAAAATAGTTTCCCTATCCTGGAAGTTTAGTATCTTAGCTAATATTGGCCGTGGATGCGAGCCAGGAGGGGGGCGCTTTTGGAGGGACCTATGGGCCCTTTCGACCGCGAAGCCCTGTGTCATCTTCCCGGCCCCAATCTCTTGTAGCAGCAAGGTTTCTACGTAGGTTGTGGTGTTCGAACCTTCACTTCCCTCGGGGACTCCCAGGATCCTAATGTTGCCCCGTCTAGCCCGGCCTTCGGCCTCCTCGGCCCTCTCTTCTAGGTCAGCTACTTTCCTCTTCAAGTCAGAAACCTCAGACTGTAGGGCTGTGGTAGCCCCAGCCGTTTCCTCTGTTGAGTTCTCAATATTCGACACCCTCTCCGTTAAGTTACGTGCGTCTTGGCGAATAAGTTGGATGTCTATTTTAAACTCGTCGATCTTGGAGTCTATGTGCGTCCTTAGTGATGCAATAGCGTCCAATATTTGGGAGTGGTTATCTGTAACTTCCCCCTCACTTGTCCGGGTGCTTTCGGAGGGGCTAGCTCTGGCTTGAGTGGGGGTCTTCGTCTTGGCAGAGACAAAGGAGTCCATAGTGACTGCTTTAGCTTTATTCCTGGCGGCCATATTGGGGTAGCAGTAGTGTTGTCCCTGGGGCTCAGGAGCTGGGTTGCTGATGGGGGTAGAAGTTGGGACCCCCTTCTTTATCAGGGCCTTAATTAGGGTTCCCAAGGTAACCGTACCCGATGAGTTCAGTGCGGGTATTTGGGAATGATTAGGGGTGCTCAGCGCTGGTGCTGTGTGCTCACCCGCTCCCAATCGTGCAGCCTTGTGGAGCCGCTGCTACTGTGGCGCCGTTGTCCTCGCTCCCTGGCTTAGGGCTTGCTGGTAATGGCGCCCCTGGGCCTCTACAGTTGGGCTGCTGTCAGGGGGTAGGAATCGTCACCCCTTGTTACAGGGCTCCGATTAGGGTGCCCAGGATATTCGTGCTCAGTCAAATGCAGGAGGTTGGGTGAGAGCAGGGGTTTCGCTCGCGTGTGCTGTATGGTCGCACACACCTTAACATGTAGACTTATGCAGGTATTGCTGCCGTGGCGACGCTGCACTCACCTCTTAGCCTCCGGCTTATTGGGGGGCCCAAAGGCTAGAAGTGTCACTGTGACCGCCCTCCCGTTCTCCCTGCTTCGGGAGGGTTGCTGCTCAGCAGACTGGTGTGGCTTCGGGTAACCAGGGGTTGAGAATGATGCTGTGACCGCTCTCCCGCACTTCCAGCTTCGCGAGGGTTGCCGCTCTGCAGTCGGGTGTAGCTCCAGGGATCGGGATGCTAGAATGTCACTGTGACGGCTCTCCTGCACTCCCGTCCTCGGGATGATCGCTGTGCAGCGGTCGGGTGTAGCTCCGGTGCCCGCGTCCTCCCTCGGCGGGCTGCTCGCGGCTGCGGCGGTGTCCGCGTATCGTGGTCCTGTGCCGGTGCGCGGGTCCCACTGTTCTGGTCCTCGCACAGTGAAGGGGGAGCAGGGCGAGGGCACGCAAGTCCGGTGTTGGCTCCAGTCGGGTGCCGCTCGGGAGTCCGCACCCCGATGCAAAGTCTCCTCTCCCCCCCGCGCTGCTGTACGATCCCCAAATGTCAGCTGGTGGAGGATCTCTTCACGGGGGCTCCGCTAAGTGGCGCGCAGTGCCATCTTGGATTCACACGGAGCGGGGGAGGGAGTGCGGTCTGGGACCGTTGTCGCTGTCCAGAGAGTCCGATTACCTGGACCGACAGGCGGATCATGACAGTATCCTCTTCCCCCACCGCTACGTTCTTTTTCGTGGGTTAATGCTTCTCTTACGCCGGCGAAAAAGGATCAAGAAACGGCGTCTCGGCCGGAGCTCGGCGATCAGCCTCTGCACGCCATCGGCTCCAGGCCACGCCCCCCAAATTACCAGGCTATAAACAGTACAAAAGGAGGCATGGTTTTAGCGTGAGAGTAGTGGGATTGTGAGAGGGACAGGAGGAAGAGTGCAGGAGCCATGCTGGCAAGACCAGGAGGGTTAGCTTGGAGTACAGCCAGATAAAAGGTGGTGGCTGCATCTAGGGAGCCTCAGTATTAGGGAGGCCAGGCTAACAATCCTGATTAGTGCAGGTGGCCTGCTGAGGACCTCAGTCCAGAAATTGCAGGAGCCAGATAGTGCAGGAGGAGGTGGTGATGTGAGTCAGGGTGCTATATCCCCTTAAAAAACAGCCACACACCATGAAATAAACACACAACTGAGAATGAGCAGGGAGTAGGCTGGACCGGAGTGGAGTGCAGGGAAGAAGAGAGGCATCTGAATGGGAGGAATGCTTTTTTTTTTTTTTTAGTCCTAGGTTATACCCTTCCCTATAGAGGTACAAAGGGGAAACGGGGGAAGGAGAATGGTCTGACTTAAATGGACCACCACTGATAGAGAGCCTAAAATGGATATAGGGGAGAGAGAGGTGTCCCGATCTCAGTAATGATGGACCGCAGGGCACTGGGAGTACATCCCCCATGGAGGAACCTGTGGGGGGGATAATTGCTGCACACAAACATGTACTAGGGGGGAAGTGATGTGGGCAGCACTTAGTCAGAACACTGGGGGTAGAAAAGGCACTGCCACCTAATTTAATAACCCAAATAAAAACCCACACTTCTGCATACACCATAGGGATGATAATAGCAGCACACCAGAATGTACGATAGAAGAAGGGATATGAGCCACAGTTAGTCAGAACAGTGGTGGTAGGAAAGGATACTGCCACTAACCAACCCTTCTAAAAACTCACCCTTCTGCATACACACCTCAAACTCTAATCTGAACACAACCCATACCTCTACAGCACACCAAACCGCACGCTCTTCACTACACCACAACGAAACAAACCAAACATAGCCTCACCCTCCCAGCTGTCCCCTCCTCTCCCTCCCTGGCTACCTTACCCACTTTTTCCTCCTCCTCTGCCACTCTTCAGGCTACCTCCACAACTCCGCAGGGCATACCTCTAATTTGTACCCCTCCCCGGAAGGTCTTTAAGGCCGGCAACCTTCTTCATCTTGCCACTCTCAACTCTCGCTCTGCTGTCAAACACGCCTCTGACATCTGCCACCTCCTTGAAGAACTGGACCTTGATGTCCTCGGTCTTACGGAGACATGGTTCACGGCTAGCTCTGTCACAAGCTTTGACACTCTACTCCCTGAGGGCTACAAGATCCTCTCCGCACCCAGATCCACTCGACCTGGAGGGGGGCGTAGCCCTGATCTTTCCTGAGTGGATTCCCGCCACTATCATTCTCATTCAGATTTACTCCTCTTTTGAATGCCTTGTCTGCAGGCTCTCACTCTCTCCTAGCCACTCTCTTACTGTTGCTACTCTCTACCCTCCCCCCCACCCCAAGCAAATCACCTCTTTTCTCTCTGAGTGGGCTGACCTCTCCTCCTCCCTCCTGGCCTCAACCACTCAACTCCTCCTCCTTGGTGACCTCAACATTCACCTCGATTCTCACTGTCCCTCATCGCTGCTCTTTCGCAACCTCTGCGATACCCTCTCCCTCTCTATCTTCCCCTCTGGTCCGACACACTCTGCAGGACACACACTTGATGTCTTGATCTCCCCTGGCCTTCCCCTCTCTATTCCTCTGACCACTCCTCTCTCCTGGAGTGACCACTGCCCCTTCTCCTCCCATCTCTCACTCTCTTCTCCCCAAGCCAACCACACCCCAACACTTCCACTTACTTTCTCAGACATCCGACCTATGAAGCGTGTGTCATCTGAGGCTTTCGCTGCCACCTTCTCTACCCCTCCTCCTCCCCTGGCTGACTCACATCCCGACACAACCCTGTCCCTTCTCTACTCTTAAACGTAAGTGTAGGGTGGCTGAGAGGAAATGGAGGTCTTCTTGCTCATCCTCTGACAAACTGGCTTGTCGCCTGCTCCAAAGGCAATACCGACTCTCTGTCCGCACTAAGAAGAGAGCCCACATTCAAGCCCGTGTCTCTGCGGCATCCAAAAACTCGGCCGAACACTTTAGAATCTGCAAGCCGCTTGCCAACCCTGCAGCAGTCTCCTCCCCTCCTCTTACCTCCCAGGCTCTCTGCAATGCCCTTGCCTCGCACTTTATCTCTAAAACCCAGGACATCCTGTCCACCCTCGCTTCCCCTCCCCCTCCTATTCCCTCTCAGTCTGTGCTTGGAGACCCCCCTTTAAGCACCCCCCCACCATCCTTCTCTTCCTTTCCTATTTTCTCCCCAGACAAGGTCACTAGACAAGTCCGATCTATGAAAGCCTCGTCAAAACAGGTTCATCCCTGTTCCTCCAAAACCATCAAGGACCACATTGACACCCTCGCTCCTGTCCTTGCTGATTTTTGCAACCACTCGTTTGCCTCAGGATCCTTCCCCTCCCCTCTGAAGCACTCCCTTGTAAATCCTCTTCTCAATCCTTCCTGTCCGGCAAACTATCGCCCAATTTCCATTACCCCCTTTCTGGGCAAACTCCTGGAAAAGCTGGCCATCTCTCATCTTAACCTTCATTCAGATTCTGTTTGTTGTCTCCATGACCACCAGTCTGGCTTCAGAGCGGCCAGAAGCACGGAAACTGCTCTCCTCAATATCCGTGAAGATCTGCTCTCCAACCTTGATTCTAACATTCCCTCTGTCCTCATCCTTCTTGATCTCTCTTCTGCCTTCGACACGGTCAACCACACCATCCTGCTCAACCGTCTCCGTGATAATGTGGGTATCACTGATCAGGCTCTGGCCTGGCTGACCTCTTTCCTCTCTGATCGACCCTCCCAGGTCCAACTGGGGTCTTTCCTATCATCTATATTCCTCTCCACCTGTGGGGTTCCACAGGGGTCTAACCTCTCACCCTGGCTTTTCAACCAATACCTGGCAACTCTCGCTCACTGCATTGCCATTTTCTGCTCAAATTTCTAGTGCTACGCTGATGACACTCAACTCATTTTCCGGCTGCCCTCGGCCACCTCCTCTCCCTCTCTCATCTCTGACTGCCTAACTGCCATTCAAAATTGGTGTGCCGCCAATGATCTTTGTCTGAATGCCAGCAAGACGGAGATCCTCCTCATCGGCACACCATCTCCATCCTTTTCCCTCACTTTCTGGCCGGCGTCCCTTGGCCCTCCTCCTACCCCTACCTGCGAGACTAAGAACCTTGGCGTCATCTTTGACTCGACACTTTCCTTCTCAGCCCATATCTCTGATGTCTCCAAAAAGTCAAACTTCCGACTGCACCTCCTCAGAGGTATTCTGCCTTTCCTCTCCTTCCCCCAGAAGCTCATGGTATCCCAAGGTCTGGTTCTCTCTAGCTTGGACTATTGTAACAGCCTCTTTCTAAATCTACCTGCCTCTACTCTCCGCCCTCTACAACTTATCCAGATCAGGACTGCAAGACTTGTCCTTGGCCTCAAGCCCTGGGATCGTATCTCTCCAGCTTTGAAATCTCTCCATTGGCTCCCAGTGGATGCAAGGATTAGATTCAAAACCCTATGCATTGTCCACAAGGCTTTCTGGGGCCTGGGTCCAAAATACCTTCAGCTATCCCTCCGCAAATACCTCCCCTCTCGAGCTCTTCGCTCCTCTACCTCGAACTCCTTCAGGGTCAGTCGTTTTTCAAAGAAACGAGCTGGGGGTAGATCTCTATCTTCGGCTGGGGCCTCCCTCTGGAACAGCCTCCCTGCCACTCTAAAACTTGAGGAGAACTATCTCCGGTTCCGGAAGCACCTCAAAACCTTCCTCTTTGCTTCTGCCTTCGCTCCCCTTCTACCCTGCTGATCTGCTCTCTTGGCACTGTGCACCAGGCCACCCTCTGTCCCCTGGGCCCAGGTACCTGCTCACCCTGCCACCTTCCTGCACTGCCTCCTGGCCACCCCTTGCACTAGGGACTGTATCTGTACCCATACAGCCCCCCCCCATTTTTGTTATTTTTCTGCACTTATTCAGACTTACCCAGTCTGCTGCCTTAAACACAGCACTTGCCACTTGCGGGCTGCACTACCACAGTTTGCCTCAATTTTCTATTTATTTTATTTATCTGCGCTCCTCGGCTTCTGCACTTTCCACTCTCCCCCTTCCATCACTTTTTCCCTTTTCCCTTTCCCATGCACTTGCGCGTTCTCAATGTCACTGGGCCTAGTAAGATAGTTTTTATGTTGTGCTGTGTTCTCCCTTGTTCCCCTCCTTTGCCTAGTCGCGCTCTGAAACACTTGTGTACGAGCGCAATACAAATAAAATATATCATATCATATCATACCCAACAGCACATGGTGGCTACAACCGAAAAACACACCCACACTCAGTGAACGGTGTCAACCGAACTGAGGCTGTCAACAGCACATCACAGCTCTCTTGCTCTTTTCTCCAACTCAGTCCTACTAACTTAACCCCTTGCTTCACAGATCCGCCAGAGCGCAAAGAAACCACGCAGGTGGCAACAGTGCGCAGTTAAGAACCTTTAACATGACAAAGTGGTGGAGGAAGATGGGCATTATATCCCCAGGAGCAGAACCTAAAGTTAGATTTGATAATTTGGCGTTAGAACACAGACAGGGTGGCAATTGCTAGGCCATCAGCTCAACCCGAGAGTCTTATTGTCAGCACCACAGCAGGGGGGTGAAAATACTTCCTGCAAGTACACAACTAGGGGCCAGATTACCTACCCATATTGCCCAAAGTGGGGCAGTGATGAAGGAGAGATCCCTAGGGCAAGAGGAGAAACTACAGATGTTGCCCAATTGAGAAACTGGAAGACCCTGCGAACACAAGGTTTACAACTATTACCAGATGCCATTTTAACATCCCAGAAGTAATAACCTACAAAGTCACAGAGACAAGCAATATTGACCAGGGTTTGGAGGACTGACCCCTGGAGGCCCTCCGAAGCCCACCAAGGAGGGTGCTGGAGCCAATAAAACTCTCAGAAACTGTGAGTGACTTAGCTGCGGACACTCTAAACCCTGTTTTCTCATGCACTGAACAGACTTGTGTGCACAGGACAACAAAATAGGTGATTCACTGCATTGGTTTTCTTCAGCCAGACACTGTTTGTGGACTTGAACCTTCCCCTTTTAGGTCTACCATTCTAGCACATGTTCCCCAACCTTCTTTCCCCTTAATACATCTGTGAAATTGACTCCTGGTGTCTGTCTGATCTGTGGATATCATGCCACTATATACTCCTAGGATTTTAAATTGCTGGGGTATATTTAGCTTGTGCTTAAGAGTCAGAAGAGCAAGGCATCACATGATCCAGGAACCACGTTTGACTACCCAGGCCAAATGGTGCCATTCAAACATACCTATGTCACATTAACAATGATTGGGAGTGTATATTGTGGTGAATCTGACAATGTTACCACTCCTTTCCCTGAAGGAACCTCTCCCTATGTGGCCAGGGGGCGGCAGCCACTACCTGATCCTGACCCTGGGCCGTCTATAGGAGGGAGGGCCACCTGGATGGAGATGATCCTAGGGGAGATCAGATGACATGGCAGAAGGAAGTTACATACCCCCATTATCTTTTAGGGGTGTCCTCTATTCCACATACCTTTAATGGCATATTGTCACACTATTCCTCAACCTCTTATTAGATCTATTCTCAATATTCCCAGACATCCCTCAAAGAATAGCATACTGATAACTGGAATGAGGAAGAAGGAGGGAGCAATAATGATCACTCCCAATGAAGTTCAGTAGTAACCTCCTCAATGTCATTCAAGCAATAGCTCTATAACAACTGGGACGAGAAAGACCAACAGAGTAATGAAGATAACTAAGACCGGCGTCCAAGGCAATGGTCTAGTCTTTGGAGAATATGTAAGAAGGCTGGGAAGTTTAAATCCGTGCCCGCTACAGCTGAAGGAGAGAAGGACAGGAGAGAGCTGCAGACGCCAGGCTGCACTGCGACCTGTAACCACACTGAAGACCACACTAGGCAAACTCAAATGTGAGAAGAAGAAACCGAGGTACAGGCGATTCACCGCTCGAGAAGGCAGACCAGCAGGAACCTCGCATCAAAGAAAGGGGTACAACGAGAGTGTGGCAGCCTACGGTTCGCACACCGAGCCAACTAGTGGAGGAAGATGGAAACGAAGGAACGCGAGAAGTAACTGGTAAACCCTGGGAAAACAAATGGGTTCCCGGATTGCCTGCACGGTTATGCCACTACATGAAAATTGTAAAGAGTGAAAGGAACCGAAGTAAGGGCACACCATGTGCAACCAGTGAGCACAGAGAAAGTAGATGGATTACCAGGTTGCCTAGCAAAGTGTGCTGCTTCATGAAAATTACGCAAGAAACATCAAGGGAGGTTATAAATGAGTTGTTGAAACCTCATTTTACCGAAGAAGGTAAAGTGAATGTGAACAAGAGGCAAAATGCCCTTTTGTGAAGGGAAAGTTTTGAAAAGAACTACCAGCGATGGGCTAATATTATTTCTTGTATACAAAGGAACGTGTTTGTGTAATAAAGTCCTGGCAAGAGAGTATAGCAGGTGAAGTTAAGTGTTTGTATAATAAAGCCCTGACAGGGGAGGACACCAGGTGAAGAGAAGTATTTAAAGAGAATCTCAAGGAAGGTCCATGCCCTCGAGAGTGTGAACTGTTGTGTGAATTGTTGTACATGTGAAAAGAAGAATCTCAAGGATGACCCATGCCCTTGGTATTGTAAACTATTGTATAAGTGTATATGTGTATGAAAGCCCTGACAAGGAATATATCAAGTGTCCTGCAAGTTTGGGACTCGCATGTAAATGATGATACAATCGAAGTTGAGTCCTTAGGAGGATACATGGCCTTAGGATTTACATCATTTTAGAGGTTAAGAGAAAACCTGGGCAAGGGAGCCATTTTCCAGAGAACTGCGAATTCGCCAAGAGGGAAGAGATATCCTTTTGGGTTCTAAAGAACTTGACTATTCTTTAGTTTTGAAAATTGTTAGAATACTACAAGGAATCTGGGGAAGGAGCCATTCCCTGGAACTCTGAACACTGTCCATTGGAAACCCTTTCGTTGGATTTGAACTTTTGCGTTAGATCTGAACATTTGGGCACTTTGAGAAATCAAGAGACAATACCCTTTACACCTTATAGTTAGTTTTAGAGTGTGAGGGCCAGAATAACATTTCAGATACAGGACATACTTTTGTTTGGACATCTTGACACAGGACAGACCCATTCGTTTTGATTGAGGAAGGGAAATACCTCCTAGATAAGGGATAGTGAGGTTTTGCCCAACTCCCTTTTGTTTTATTGAACGTTTGTGACCACAAACATGACTCCTCTGTGTCTGCGTCTCATTCCTGGTTCCTCACAATATATAAAGCATCAGGACACATTTAGAAGACATTTAAAGTATAATGTGTCATACAAAATGAACAAAAGGTTATAGCTGGCATCTCATTTGAAAGTTAGATTAGTCACACGTTATGCACTAGCGTCGTGCATCCCAGATGTTGCTCCTACTTACTGGGTGATTCCAGATGCCTAGGATCTGCTTTTTGTTACTGCTCATCCAGGGGTGGACTGGGAACCAAAAGAGGACCTGGAAAAGTTACACCATAGTACACTGTGCAAATGAAGGTTTGCGAGCAAGGCCAGCTCCTCTAAGAAGTCCTCGGGTTGGACCTCCGCCCCAGAAAATGTGTAAAAGTGGATCGAAATAGTGAATTTTAAAATGCATTTGTCTCTAAGTAGCAACACATAACAAAAAAACAACATAAAGCATTTCACTGAGTGAGAAACAAAATACTGTAAGCTTTATCTGAAATTCATTGTTTCATAGGTATGTCAGGGATAAGAGAGATGGAAGGAGTGAGGCAGGGTGCCTGAGAAAGAGGGCAATAGGGGCAGAAAATCCAAACCAGACTACCCATAGAAGAGAGACTGATAGAGCAGTGTCCCACCGTGAAATCTCCAGAGTTCGCCGTGGGCCAGTCCACCACTGTTCATCACATTTTCATTCTGATCCCTATACTCCTTTATTTAGGAATCCAGACTTTACCCCAGCTCTTGCAAGGGCACATTTTCACAGCAGGACTGCCTAGAACTGGATAGTTTATTTTTGAGGAAAGAATTAAAGCCTTTAAAGAATATAAAGAGGATTTACAAATTCATGAATCTGGGAGGCAAACCTGAGAATGCATTTTCTTCCTAGAGATGGGCTATCAAGATACTGACTGTTTTTTAGGGGAATCTTTAAAGCCATACAAGCTCGAGAGGATTGATTTCCCCCGCGAACAGGCCACTTCAAACTTGAAAAATTCTAAGAGATGGGAAAATCCACATAACTGGGAAATGGTGCCCCAAAGTGAGATCTCCAAGGAAAAATGAGAAGACATCTGGGATTGGACTAGAAAATCCTTCAGGTGTTTCCATCATAGCCAAGTAGGTTATACGTTTCTCTGTCACTGGTATTTAACCCTAGGTAGACCTTTCTGACTTCTATTCAGCCAGGTGTTGTAAGCATTCTCTTTTTCTGGTTCCCCCATACATGGTGGGAGTGTCCCACAATTTGTCCTGTTTTGACATACATTATATGTCACCTGTCCTGATAAAGGATTCTCACATTCCATAATATCTGCATTTAGTCAGTTTGGGTCTTCACAAAAACAAGTCTGTCTACTTTGTTCTGCTATGGGGAGGATGATGACTCTTTTGATCCCAGGTGACCAGTAACTACTATGGGCACTGTGAGGCTCGGGGTGCAAATCTGTGGTGATACAAAATATGACATTTCCTAGCCATTCTGACGGTAAATATCACAGACCCAAACAAAAAGTTTAAAGACATCTGGGGCCAAAATTGTCCTAGTGCTAGAAATATACACTTGTGATGCATTTTTGCATCAGGGCAAAGTTTGCCCTAGTGCTAATAACATTCCGTATTAGCACTAGGGCAAAGTTTGCCCTGGTGCAAAAATGTAGTGAAAATTCATCTTTTTTTGCATTGCGTCAATTTTTACCCTGATGCTTTTAATATGCCAAACTGCACTTGCCCTAGTGCTAATACTGTGCAAACTTTGCACTTGCACCGGTGCAAAGTTTCTGTAATCTGGCCCAGACATTCTTTTCTGAAATATGTGGCCAAAGACAATAACAACCTACCTGCCCAGTGTGCTTGAGCGGACTGAAACCTTTTGAACTATGCTTGTTTTGATGGGGTAATGGAGACTTTGTGATATGGCTAAAGGAAAACAGCAGTCTGATCTTTCTTGTGGGTGTTTACTAGGCACTGAGGTAAGCATGTGTTTGGTAGGAATTTTGGTCTGGTCTTGTTATCAGAACATTGCACTGGCCCATGCGTGAATGCATTCAGATTTTCCTAATTGAGATGCACGTGCAGCTTCTAAGAGTTTTGTTCAATGTTCTTTTCTAGATCCTCAGTTTGCAGGATCAGTCATTGTTCTTGCTAGTGCAGGAGGCTAGTCACCTCCATGGTAAGAGAACAGTATGACCTTGACACGTAGATAAAGCAACTGTATAAGGTTCCACCTACCTGTGTTTGTGCTTATACCTGAAAATCAATTAAATGTACTTGACAAAAGAATTACGGAGTAACAAAATACAGAGCAAAATAAAATACAATAATCTTAACCAATACAAACCTTAACACATCTTATCTTTTATCACTTCTGTGCCACAATTTTGAAATTCACAATTTCACCCAATTGTTTGAACCAAGGCAATTCCCTGTCCTTTGATTTACCTTTGTTCCAAAACTGGGAGTGATTAAAAACATATTGGCTTATGGGACGCCGCTTAGGACAAAATTACACCTTTATTCATGTGACATATTATAATGAATACAACATGCATTGAAATATGTAAGGCATGCATTGCGATGACTATAACATGTATTGAGATAACTATGACATGTATTGAAATGAGTATGGCATACATTGTACTTCAACGAATAAGACATGCATTAAAATGAATAGCACACCCATTGAAATGAGAATGACACACATTGAAGTGAGTACGACATGCAATGGAATGCATATGACACCCATTGAAATGAATATGACACATTGAAGTGAATGTAACATGCATTGGAATGAATATAACATGCATTGGAATAATTAAGACATGCATTGGAATGAATAAGACATGCATTGAAATGAATTGGACATGCAATGGAATGAATATAACACCCATTGAAATTAATATGAGACACATTGAAGTAATTATACTTGCATTGGAATGAATAGGAAAGGCATTGAAATGAATAAGACATGAATTGTAATGAATATGACACCCATGGAAATCAATATGACATGCAATGGAATGAATACGACATGCAATGGAGTAAATATGACACCCAATGAAATTAAAATGACACACATTGAAGTGAAAATAAAATGCATTGGAATGAATAAGACATGCATTGAAATGAATACGACCCATGTTGAAGTGAGTGCGACATGGATTGGGATGAAATGAATATGAAATGCATTGAAGTGAATGTAACATGCATTGAAATGGATAGAACATTCATTGGAATTAATATTACACCAATTGAAATGAATATGACACTCATTGAAGTGAATGAAACATGCATTGAAATGCATATAACATGCATTGGAATGAATAGTACATGCATTGAAATTAATAGGACATGCATTTGAATTAATTACACCAATTGAAATAAATGTAACACCCATTGGAATGAATATGAAACACATTGAAGTGAATGCAGCATGCATTGGAATGGATATAACATGACTGAATGAGACATGCATTGAAATGAATATGACACCCATTAAAATGAATGACACACATTGAAGTGAATATAACATGCATTGACATGAATATAACATGAATTGGAATTAATAAGACATACATTTAAATTAATAGGACATGCACTGAAATAAATATGACACCCATTGAAATAAATATGAAACATGTTCAAGTGAATCCGACATGCAATGGAATGATTATGAAACCCATTGAAATTAATAAGACACACATTGAAGTGAATATAAATAATAATAATAATGATTTAGCATTTATATAGCGCTACAAACCCTCAGGTATCTGAACGCTGCTTATTATTACCCATGTAACATGCATTGAAAAGAATAGGACATGCATTGAAATAAATATGACACAGGTTGAAGTGAATATGGCACACGTTGAAGTGAAGAGGGCATGCAATAGAATGATTATGAAACCCATTGAAATTAATATGACACACATTGAAGTGAATGTAAAATGCATTGAAATTAATATAACATGTATTAGAATGAATAAGACACTACCTCTATGTCCCTCTTCCGCGTCCCAGTACTTACCTTTGAGTACGTTCTGTGCTCACTGGAATTCTTTTCTTTTCAAGCTGGCCTCCTCTGGCCCCTCCCCTCCCAGGAGGTATAACCTCCCAACCAACCAGCCCAAAGCAGTTCTTTTGTTACTGCCAGAACTGGTGAATCCTCTCTGTGCTGGGCAGGAGGAGTAGCGGCTGGCGGCCCTCACTCAGCGCCTCCTCAGCAGGGCTTGGTGGTTGCTCAGGTGTCAGGATGCCTGCCAGGCCCCCTGCAGCGCTGTGGGTTCCGGCAGATGGAGTCTGGTAGGCAAGTGCAAGCAGGGGGCCCCCGTCGGCCTCCGGAAGTTGGCCATACTGCTAGCTGAGGGCCGGGGGATTCAGTGCTCTGCTCTGAGCATCAGTAATTTGGTGGGAGGTGGTGGTGGAGCCTGTGGATCTCCAGCGGTGGCCACCAAGCTTCCTTACACCTGTCTGGAGTTCAGGTGTACTCTTACTTGGATGATTGATTGATCAAGGCCGGGTCTTGGCTCCAGGTTGGCCCATCTTTGACTTGTCTGTCGAACCCTGTGCAGGTGGGGTTTCTTGCTCAATCTTCTGAATTCTCACTTTTCCCCTTCTCAGACTACAAAGTTCATCAGTGCACAGTTCTGCACCAGGGAGGGACTGGTTCGGCTCCCACTGGAGAGGGCCTCCCGGGCTGCAGTGTCTACTGCAGACTGTTATTGACAGGGATTGGGCTTCGGCGAGGGAATTGTTGGCTCTCCAGGAGTACACGGCTTCCTGCGTTTTTGTGGTCCCCTGGGCGCGGCTGCATTTGAGACTGTTGGCGCGTCATCTTCTGTTCCATTGGAAACCGGCATCTCTTCAGTTGAACTGTCTGATTCTAGTGGCATCAACTCTCCGGAAGTCCCTCCACTGGTGGTTGGTCCGGTACCATCTCCACAGGGGTGTGCCCTTATCCCAGGGCTTGCCAATCAGTCTTACCACCGATGCCAGCAGCCTTGGCTGGGGGGCGACTCTCCTGAACTTCTCTAATCAGACAAGGTGGTCTCTTCACGACCAGGAGAGGTCCTCCAGTTGGAAGGAGTTGGTGGCCATTCTAAGGGCTTTGGTGGTCTTCAGGTCTATGATCCAGGGGAAGAAAGTTCTGGATCGGACAGACAACACCTCGGCTCTAGCTTACATCAACCATCAGGCGGTACGAGGTCCCACTCCCTGGAGGATCTGGCTTTGTCCATCAGGACTTGGGGCGAGGCACACCTGCTCTCCTTGAGAGTGATCCATATCTGGGGGGTGGACAGTGTGACTGCAGACTGGCTCAGCAGGGTGTTTCCTGTCTCAGGGGAGATATCTCTTCATCCCAAGGTTTTTCAGGAGGTGTGTTGACAGTTCAGGCATCCCTGGATGGACCTCTTTGCCTCCCCATGCAACTCTCCCTGGGGCCTGGGGGGCTGGGCGCGCTTTCCTTGGCTTGGCCCCCAGAGTTTCTTTATGCCTTTTCTCCAATTCCCCTGATTCCGAAGGTCATCAGCAGAATCAGATCGTTTCCGGGGGTGTTTATCCTGGTGGTCCCTTACTGGCCTCGGAGGGGATGGTTCCCGGGCCTTCTGGAGATTCAGTTAACTACTCATTTGGTGTTGCCCAGATGTAGTCTCCGTTGCATGTGGTCAATGCCCCTTTCTCCTCTCTAATCCGTTGAGTGGTATCAAAACTGAGAGCAGGCATTAGACCTTTCTGCTGCGATGGCTGGGACAGTCCTGAGGGCGCGTCGGTCCTCTACACTTAAGTCCTATGACCATCATTGGGCTAATTTTCTGGCTTGGTGTTCCACAGAGCTTGTCCTGGGACTGCAGTGTGGCCTACCATTTGGAAATTTCTTCATGAAGAGGTGGAGAAGGGGTTGGCAGTCTCCACAGTCTGTTCTCACTGGGCAGCCATTCGGGCTTTCCGGGTTTCCTGGTCCCCTGCGGCGGTGATGGAGCTCTCTGGTCTCGAAGATCTTTAAAGGGGTAGCAGATTCTCGTTCTATAGGCCCAGTTGGGGATCCCCAGTGGGACCTTCTTTAGTCCTGTCCATGTTGCCGAAGCCTCCTTTTGACGCTGATCACTACCTTCCTGATTGCCATTACTTTGGCTCGTGTTTGGAGTAAATTGGGGCCCTCTTGCGTAGGCCTCCATTTCTGGTGCTCCAGGAGGAGGCGCTGGTGCTGCGCTGTGACCCCTCATTTGTGCCAAATAGCATCTCTTGGTTCTATTGGTATCAGGAGGTAGTTCTCCCAGCTTTCTTTCCTGCTTTGTCCTCTCCTGAGGAGGAAGCTTGACATTGTCTGCATGTCAAGTGGGCGGTCTTACATTATTTGTCCTGGACTGAGTAATGTTGTCTCGCTGATCATCTCTTAGTCACCTTTGGGCGGGGGACTGTGGTCACTGGATTTCAACTACAACGATTAGTCGGTCGATTAAATCTTTGATTCTGCAGGCCTATGAGTCTGTGGACTTCTGTCCTCTAGGGGGGGTCCAGAGTCGGTCCACGAGAGGGCTGGCTGCCTCCTGGGCACGCCTGTGGGGGGGTACCTTTGTTGAACATTTGCTGAGATGCCACATGGGCTACACCCAACACATTCTTTCGGCATTATCAAATCACAGTGGAGAGGCCTCAGTCTACTTCCTTTGGTGTGGGTGTACTGGAGGCTGTATCTAGATGAGGTGGTGGCAGGAGTCGTGGTCGGCCTGCCTTTTGCTTTTTGCTGGTCCTTAAATAAATTGGTGTTGGGTGGGTTTCACGTTACCCTTGGTGTATGTGTCTTTTTTGATGCGCATGGGCGTCCCCCCTGTTTCTACTTTGGTACAACTCAAAGGTAAGTACTTGGACAAGGAAGAGGGACGTGGAGGTAATGCTCCGATTACTTACCAGTAATCTTCATTACTCCTAGTCCTACTCTTTCTCGCACCAGTATGAACTTCCCTTCCCTCCCGCCCGCTGGATGAAGGTTCCCAACCCTGGGCTTTGGATTACTGCCTTGGGCTGGTTGGTGGGAGGTTATACCTCCTGGGAGGGGAGGGCAGCCAGAGGAGGCCAGCTTGAAAAGAAAAGAGTTCCAATGAGCACGGAACAAACTCATAGGTGTGTACTGGGACGAGGAAGAGTAGGACTAGGAGTAATGAAGATGACCATTAAATCATTCGAACATGCTTTGAAATTAATAGGACATGCATTGATATAAATTTGACACCCACTGAAATGAATGTAACTTTGATATATATGAATATAACACTGATTGAAATTAACGTAACATGCATTTACATGGATATGTAGCTTTTGATAGTTTCTTTGAATATCTCAACCACATAGACCAACGCATTCAGTTTACGAGGGAAATTACGCACAACACGATTACCTTTCTGGATGTTCTCATCAAAAAGGAAACGACGAGCTACAGCACTTCTCTATTTCGCAAACCTACTGACCGCAATAACCTCTTACATCGTTTAAGTTTCCACCAGCCTAGTCTGCTCAGGAATCTCCCATACAGTCAAATTTACGGGTAAAGAAAATCGTCAGTGACACTGAAGACTGTTTAGCCCAACAACTGATTATGAAAGAAAAATTCTTAGCACGAGGTTACAAACAAGAGGAACTTGACTCGGCGTCAGCTAGGGTTAGCATCCTGGCACGTGAAACCCTAATATCTACTCAAAATCCAAGGAACAAGAGAGAACTCAAGACACCTGTATTTGTATCCAAATTTTCTATACAGAGTAACAAAATCAAGAAAACCATCAGTAAACACTGGGGGATCCTGAAAAATGACACCAGGGTTCAAAGTTTATTCAGTGAACTACCGGTGTTTGCTTATCAGCGCAGCAGGAACCTAAGAGATGAATTGGTACAGACAAGACCACCTCTCAAGGCACCTTTAACTCAACGCACTGGAACGTTTCCCTGTCTTCACTGTATTAATTGTAACTCAATAATCAAGGGGAATGCCATTAATCATCCGAGAACAGGGAAAAAGATTCTGCTCAAAACCTATGGAACTTGTGATAGCACCAATGTCATCTACGGCATTAAATGTCCGTGTGGAAAATTCTATGTGGGCCAATCCACAAGAATGGCCAAAACTAGATGGAACGAGCACCGTTCTTGCATCTGGAATGCTAACATCAACTCGTCTGTAGCACGCCACTGGGTTGAGAATGGACACAACCTGACTCAGATAAGATTTGTGATTTTAGAAGTACTTACAAGAAACAGTCCACACGAGGACCTGAACCAGCGGTTGAACCGCAGAGAGACCTTCTGGATCGATAGACTTGGTAGTTTGACTCCCAATGGAATCAACGAAGAAATCAACTATCACTGTTTCTTATGATTTATACTGCTTTGATTAATAGGCTTCCAACTATCAGTATTACCTTGTGTATGCCATCTTGTATACCAAATGACTGTGGGCCCTTAAGCCATCCTGTTGTTTTTCCTAGACACTGCGTCTAGGACCCAAGGTGCCGCCTTCGGACGACACCTCATACAACAGGGGTCTGAAATATGCTAATGTGAAAGCTCAATTTAAGTAATATTGATCACGTGTATTTGACACTGTTGCATACCCTCGGTGCCGTCTTTCGACGACACCTCACACAACGGGTCGCTAATGTTGATGAGTGAGTTCAACATCAGCAACCATAAGATTGTACATAATTTTCCAGCAACACCTATGTGATTCTTGTCCCTGGTGCCGGCATAATGACGTCACCAGCGACAGTAGGAACATTTCATTCATACTATCATGTATTTTGGGCTTGGCTCCTTACTGTCCTTAAATGTTACCATTTGTATGTCACTTACTTCTTTCCTATTCATTATGTGGCTTACATTATCCACAACTGAGTATTTCTTCTGTTTCCATCTTTTTACTTTCTCTACTTTTCTCCTTTTTACACTCCATTATTTCCCATTTACATCTATTTGATCATGTAAATGTCTGAATCTTCTCAGTATCAGCTTATTGGCTCCATAGCAGTCTTGTAATTGTGACCGCGCGCCCATCCGCCCGGCTTTGCGGTCACGTGGTAATAAATGGAAGCGTTGCCTCGGCAACGCTTCGATGCGAAAGCCACAGACTAACGCGAGATAGCAAGAGGAGAACTCCTGTCCCCCGCGTTGCACACGGTAAGCGCGGTTAACGTTGTAATTCTGTCTTTAATCACAGACTTCACCGGCCCTCAAACTCGTATACTTTTTGGTTGCAGCCAATCCACTGACGGCTGAATTTCTGCGCTGATTCACATCAGGCAGCTCCTGATATTTACATGTTTTATATGTACCATGCTACATTCCGTGTATCCAAGTTTACAAACTCAAGTAAAATGCTTTCTGCATTCATCTTACTGTCCTCTATGGATATCATACAGAGCCTTATTGTTCTCTTTTCTTCTATTTTCTACCCTATCCACTTACCTCTACACCCACTTCTGCGACTTCAACTGAATGGTATGTAATTGATATTACAAAATGTGTTTTTTTGCACTATTATGCGATGGTTTTTTTACCATGATGAACTGTTTTAACATTGTTAAATTTATGTACTCATATACTTTACCTGTAGACCTGCCCTGATGAAGGAAATTGAATTCCGAAATGCATTGGCAATATGTTGGTCTGATTGAAAAAGCGAATGTGGCGATTTCTTCCTCACTAAGAAAGCATTAGTGATCTCTCATTTTTTATGAGACTTATTTTTTTGATAAGAATTCTTGTGGATAAAACCATCTTGAAAAACAATTGAATCTCAATATTGTTGTTACTTTTTCAATTGAAAGATAACTTTTTATTTACTTTGAAGTATATATTTTTTCAAAAAAGTTTTGGACTACTCATATACCGGATCGGGTCCTTTTGGAGAGCGGCTGTGTGACCCTGTATTTCACTTGGTCTTCTGCCTCACATGTATTTTGAGTTTGGGTGTCTCCAAATTCGTCTCAGCCAGCTCCCTTCTGAATATCTAGACACGAACTATTGGAACAAACGTATTTCTTTGTTTAAAAATTTCAAATATTTGAAACACGTGGACGTATAATCAAGTGGTGCCCACTCATCTTCCTTTTTGAAATTCTTATGACACAGATTTAAATGAATGTAGCATGCATTGAAATGGATAATGTGCTCTGAATTGTGAGTATAACACATGCTGAAAAGCACATGACATAATCAACCAATCATAATGCAGTGAAATGAATTCCAGTGAATCCTGCTCACTCTTTCTTCAGGCCTAGATGTAATAGCTTAGAGTTCTCTGTACATAGGGCCTCTGCACACTATGTGTCCGCGTTTAGTACTGTTATTTGCACAACTTTCCTGGGCTCAGCTGCCTCAGCCTTACAGGGCTGGCAGCATGTGCGGTTGGAGGGTTCATCTTTTGTTGTGATCATGATGTCTTTGTTTACTGATATCTTTGGGCCTGGGCCGTTCATTTGTTTATTTTTACAGAGAGCTTTCTCTTTCTTCTGACTCCTGATCCAAATGTAGTCAGCTCAGGCCAGACATTCAAGCACTGGCAGTTTCCCAAGTCGCAGCTAGGCAGACACACACACAACGTCCGTCGCTCTGCAGGCTCTTAAGGTGCTAAGGTTGCAAACATATTTCGTTTATCAGTGGCAGAGCCTTTCCTATGCACGATGGAACATTTCCAACTCAGAGATCACAAAGTAACAGTTACTGTGCAAATCTATGATAGTTAAAGTGAGCAAAACAAAGCACCAATTTAAAGATTTGTTTATATCCATCATGACATGCAAAAACCAAAAATAAAAGTTGCTTTATGTTACTAATAAAATGTTTTCAACATCATGAATTACAACGAGCTGGAGGTTTGTGACAAAGAATCTCCATATCTATGTGAGTTTATTACACAACTTATTGTATTGCATGTTTAAATCACTGAAAGTACAGTGGGGTTCAATAGATTTTTCAGGATGATGTCATCTTGCATTCTGGGACTTATAGCTTACCATTTGGGATGTGAAAATTAAACTGCCAATGATATTCTTTTTGCTTAACATGTTTGTCATGATCTCTGCTTCCAAAAGGTCAGGGTTTTCCCAACTCCCTTGGAAGCAGATCCATAACCCAGGTTCCGAGTGCCAACCAGTCCCAATTGGGACCTTTTGGACCCAGTCCTGGCGCCAGTGGCACCAGGCTCATAAATATGCCCAGTCCCAGCGCTGGAAGCGCCGGGCTCATAATGCTTGGGTGGACTTACCTGCAGCAGGCCATGCTGCTTACTTGCCTGCCAGTTGAGCCTCTGATCCTCTTCTGTTTGGAACTACTTTTCCTGTTGGGTGGGGCTGGAGCCACTCCCTAGATTCAGAACACTGGAACTCTTCTGGAAAGCAGGAACTCTTTTCTTACCAGGAACTCTTTTCTTACCTAGGCGTGGCTGTGGAAGGAGACACCTAAGCACTACAGGAGGCTATTTAAACCACACCCGGTGGATGAATCTTGCTTTGCGTTATTCTGCATCCTCTGCAGCAGAACGCTCATCGTGTCTTCTGCATCTGATCCTGGGCCTAAGGAAAAAGGCTTACCATCCTGAATCCAGTCTTCAGCAACACCTATAAAGACAAGAAAGAACAGGTTAGCATTCCGGCATCTGAAAGACAAAGGCTTACCTACTCTTCGTGCACTCCGGAGGTCTTCACACTGCATTCCGGCATCTGAAAGATAAAAGCTTACCAACTCTTCGCACGCTCCGGAGGCCTTCGGCGCTGCATCCGCATCTGAAAGACAAAACAAGGTGCGTTTAAAGACATTGGGGAACTTTAATACTCACGTGCCATTACTCCTTTCCACATCTAACCCAGTGGGTATTCCGGCCCCCTGCAGCCGCTCCGAACTTGTACCTGCAAAATAAAAAGACAGTTAGAGCGCATCGTCAAGCAGACAACAAGCGCTTACTTACGTGCTTCCAGGCGCTTCTATCCATTACACGGGCTCCATCTTCAACTCACTTCAGCCCGTCATCCGCCATCGCCGGAACCCTGCAAAACAAGAGACATCATTACTAAAGACTTTAAAGACATTAGAATTACTCGAAACTTACCGGTCGTGCAGTAAACGACGGACAGCAGTCCTCTGAAGTCAAGAGGCCTGCCCTACCTATCCAGTGAAGAAACTGGTTACAGCACCCTGCCCCGAGGCAGATGGAGAGCCCGGCATTCACTTACCTAAGGTGAGAGCGTTAACCTGTGGGGATCTACAGGAGAGGAGAAAAGGAAAGAGATAGGGACACCCCAATAACCCCAGTTCATTAATCCCATATTTTCTATCTGCAGACATCTTACTCTTCAAGTCAGGCATACAGTGCACAGAGGTCCAGCCCAAAGAGCCAACCGGGTGCCACACATCACCTTTGAAGATACGGTAGTCGCCCAGTCAAGACCGGCGCCTCTGCGAGAATCAGGTGAGCGTTACAGAACGCAAAGCCTACCGCAAAACTCTCGCCCAGGCGCTATGGAAACCTCGGATACTGACCACCTAGCCCGGTTACTTGGGGAACTAAGGGCAGAAGTGCATGCAGCTCGTCAGGAAACGAATGCTCTAAGAAGGGAACTAATTATTTCCAAGGAGAGAACAGACAATCTTGCTAGACAATTGCTACAGTCACAAGCCGGACAAACTCCGTTACCCGCATCAGGGGCAAATCTTCCTTCAACATCCTCTATGAATCCAGTGCAGATCAACCTACCTGGGAATGTACCTCTGGCTCCGCCCGAACGATTTTCTGGTGACCCAAAGAGGTTTGCAGTATTTATCAATCAGTGCCGGTTGCACTTCTTATGCCGGCCAGCAGCCTTTCCAACTGATCAAGCTAAAGTAGCTTTTGTACTTCCGTACCTTAGTGGCAATGCGGCAGACTGGTCGATCCCTCTAGTTAATCAAGATGATCCGGTTCTCCATGATTTTCAAGCCTTTCAGCTTAGTATGGAAAAACTGTTCGCAAGACATTCACAGGGGCAGGCCTTGGACAATGAGCTTCTTTCGTTGCGACAGGGTAATCAAGACCTTTTGGCTTATATTGCATCTTTCAATAGACTAATAGTGGAAACTCAATGGCCTGAGGACAAAAGGATTATGCTGTTTTATAGAGGTCTACGTGGGGAGCTCAAAGACGTTTTAGCCCAAGTAGTGAATCCCCCACAAGACTGTTCGGATTATATAGACTTGGTCGTTCAAATAGATCACAGGCTGCAGAACAGGAAGGCCGATCGTTCCAAGTTTGATGCTCGAGTATTTTCCAAACCGCCAACTCCTTCCAAAGGAGTAGACTCCGGGGAACCCATGCAAATAGGGGGTCTGAAAGGTCCTCTAACACAAAGGGAGCGGGAAAGGAGAAAACAGTTGCAATTATGCCTATATTGCGGAAACTCAGGGCACTTTCTTCGAGACTGTCCGGTGAAACCTGCCAAGAAGGCAGTAGGAGCTGCAGTTACCAAAGTTACAAACTCTGAGCAGGGAAACAACCTCGCCCGACAAGAATAGAGGTCCTCTTGCCGAGCGTGAAAACCAGTTCCGTGACCTCGCATTTCGTGATACCTATGGTCCTCATTAGCCCTGATAACCCGGATCGATTACATGCAATTGAAGCTTACGTCGACAGCGGTGCCATAGGCAATTATGTGGATCATGAAATGGTTTTGAGGATGAATCTAACTCTTTGTCCCAAGGCTGTAAAGGACGTCATTACTACGGTGGATGGTACGGAGATAGCCTCCGGGCCAGTAACGCATACCACTCAAGAGGTGACGCTAGTAAGTCAAGATGGACACCATGAGAAGATCGTGTTCGATGTGATCAAGGCCCCTCAGTTTCAGATTATTCTAGGAATACCTTGGTTAGAGAAACACAATCCTCTGATCGATTGGCGAGCAAGAACGGTCCAGTTTCCAGAATGTGTCTCTACTTGTCACCCTCCACCTGGTGTTGCACTGGCCGCAATTTCTTCAGAGACTCCCCAGTTACCTCCCGAATACCTAGAATACCAAGATGTTTTCCGGAAGGATCAGGCTAACTCTCTACCTCCTCATAGGTCTTATGACTGCCAGATAGACCTGATACCTGGATCTACTCCTCCTTGTAGTAGAATTTATGCCCTCACCGAGCCTGAGAACCTTCACCTTCGACAATACCTGGATCAATACCTGGCAAATGGGTTTATTCGTCCTTCCAAGTCCCCTGCTTCTTCAGCTTTGTTCTTCGTTCCAAAAAAGGAAGGAGACCTTAGAACTTGTATCGATTATCGCTCCCTGAACCAGATCACCGTTAAGAATAGATATCCGTTACCTTTGATCCCTGAACTCCTGGACCAAGTCAGAAAAGCATGCATATATACAAAGCTGGATCTTAGAGGAGCTTACCACTTGGTACAAGTAAAAGAGGGCGATGAATGGAAGACGGCCTTCCGCACCAAGTATGGGCTATTTGAATATCAGGTCATGCCCTTCGGACTTTGCAATGCCCCGGCCGCCTTTCAATATTTTATGAACGATGTCCTCAGGGAGCTCATAGATGTATGTGTTGTTGTTTACATTGACGACATCCTCGTTTATTCTTCATCGGAATCTGAACATCGGAAACACGTGAAAATGGTCCTCGAAAGATTGCGTCAACACAAACTTTTCGCTAAATTGGAAAAATGTGTTTTCAACGTGACTGAAGTTGAATTCTTGGGATTCATATTATCACCTGGCGGAGTGCGTATGGATTCAAAGAAGGTCGATGCAGTTCTCAAATGGCCATCACCATCCTCCGTAAAAGGTGTGCAAAGCATGTTAGGCTTCGCTAACTTTTACCGCAGGTTTATCCCCGAATTCTCTCGAATAGTCCAGCCCATCACTGCCTTGTTAAAGAAAAACAACAGTTTTGAATGGTCTACCGAGGCGGAACAAGCTTTCCAGGATTTGAAGACTAAATTTATCTCTGCACCAATCTTAAAACACCCTCGCCCCGAACTCCCCTACATCGTGGAAACTGATGCTTCAAGCCTTGCCATGGGGGCAGTTCTATCACAAAAGGACCCAGTAACCAATCAGTTGCATCCCGTGGCATTTTGGTCCCGCAAATTCTCGCCTCCTGAAATCAATTACACGATTACTGACAAGGAACTTCTGGCTATCAAGTCTGCCTTTAAGGCTTGGCGGCATTATCTGCTGGGGGCCCGACACACCGTTACTGTGATTACGGATCATCGAAACCTGCAATATTTGAAAACCGCAAAAGCCCAATCCTCTAGACAACTCCGTTGGGCATTATTCTTTGCCGAGTTTGACTTCATAATTACCTATCGACCTGGTACAAAGAACGGTAAAGCTGATGCCCTTTCTCGGATGGGAGTGGAAGAACACTTGATCAACCCTAAACCTGTACCAATCATTCCTGAACAAAGAATTCTGGGTGTAATCGCCACAGAATCCATAGAGGAAGTTAAGGATAAAGCCAGGCAATTTGTAACTCCAGCAGACATACAGAATTGGCATCTGCAGGGAAAGGACTTTGCAGTAAAGGACAACTTATTGTATTTCCAAGAACGATTATACCTACCCAGCACAGATTTACAGAAAAAAGTAATCTCTTGTTATCACGACTCTTTAATGGAAGGTCATCCCGGTATGGCCAAGACCTCAGAAAAGATCAAGCGCTACTTCTGGTGGCCGTCTTGGAAAAAAGATATCAGAGACTTTATAATGTCCTGTGGAGTATGCGCCCAAAACAAGAGTCAAAAGGAAAGACCAGCAGGCCTCTTACGCCCTATTGACATCCCACCTCGCCCTTGGCATACGCTTTCTATGGACTTCATCACCGATCTACCTCCATGCTCCGGATACAATACGATTCTAGTAATCGTGGACTTATTCTCCAAGATGGCGCATTTCATTCCGCTCAAAGGCTTGCCAACAGCAGCAACTCTGGCCCGAGAATTTCTCGAAAACATCGTCCGACTGCACGGTTTTCCTTCGGTTCTAATTTCGGATCGAGGTAGTCAATTTATTTCTCATTTTTGGCGAAGTTGCTGTCGGTCGGCTCAAATTGATGTGAGACTATCGACCAGTCACCACCCTCAGACCGACGGACAAACCGAGAGGACCAATCAAACTCTGGAACAGTATTTACGCTGCATGCTGCAACAAACTGAAAAAACTTGGAAAGACATCCTTTGGATAGCCGAATATGCCTACAATAACTCTGTCCATTCGGGAACTGGGAAAACCCCGTTTTTTCTTTTGTACGGCAGTCACCCTCGAACCTCGGAGTTGGATCCCCTCCAAGATCTTGAAACGCCAGCAGTAGACTACCTGCATTCTACAATTACCCAAGCCTTTAAGGAAGCTGTTTCTCACCTTCAAAGGGCTAAAGAACAATACAAGAAAGGAGCAGATCAACATCGGAAGGAAGCCCCTCAATATCAAGTATGGGATCAAGTCTGGTTATCCACCAAATATCTACCTCTAAAAGGGCCACGCACATTCAACCCAAGATACCTTGGTCCCTATTCCATCACTACCATAGTAAACCCAGTAGCGGTCAAGTTGGACTTGCCCCCGCACATGAAGATACATCCGGTCTTCCACGTCTCTCTATTAAAACCCGTGCAACCTCAAACCCGACTAACCAAATCTCCAAAGCCTATCCTAGTTGATGGAGAACTCGAGTTTGAAGTCAAAAGCATTCTGGACTCCAAGATCTCCAAATCTAAACTATTCTACCTAATTGACTGGAAAGGCTACGGCCCCCAAGAGAGATCCTGGGAACCTGCTGAATATGTCCACGCTCCTCGCCTAATCAAAAGATTTCACCGAACATTTCCTGACAAGCCAAAACCCCCGGAGAAGCCCGGTTTGGGAGGGGCCTTGAGGGGGGGTACTGTCATGATCTCTGCTTCCAAAAGGTCAGGGTTTTCCCAACTCCCTTGGAAGCAGATCCATAACCCAGGTTCCGAGTGCCAACCAGTCCCAATTGGGACCTTTTGGACCCAGTCCTGGCGCCAGTGGCACCAGGCTCATAAATATGCCCAGTCCCAGCGCTGGAAGCGCCGGGCTCATAATGCTTGGGTGGACTTACCTGCAGCAGACCATGCTGCTTACTTGCCTGCCAGTTGAGCCTCTGATCCTCTTCTGTTTGGAACTACTTTTCCTGTTGGGTGGGGCTGGAGCCACTCCCTAGATTCAGAACACTGGAACTCTTCTGGAAAGCAGGAACTCTTTTCTTACCAGGAACTCTTTTCTTACCTAGGCGTGGCTGTGGAAGGAGACACCTAAGCACTACAGGAGGCTATTTAAACCACACCCGGTGGATGAATCTTGCTTTGCGTTATTCTGCATCCTCTGCAGCAGAACGCTCATCGTGTCTTCTGCATCTGATCCTGGGCCTAAGGAAAAAGGCTTACCATCCTGAATCCAGTCTTCAGCAACACCTATAAAGACAAGAAAGAACAGGTTAGCATTCCGGCATCTGAAAGACAAAGGCTTACCTACTCTTCGTGCGCTCCGGAGGTCTTCACACTGCATTCCGGCATCTGAAAGATAAAAGCTTACCAACTCTTCGCACACTCCGGAGGCCTTCGGCGCTGCATCCGCATCTGAAAGACAAAACAAGGTGCGTTTAAAGACATTGGGGAACTTTAATACTCACGTGCCATTACTCCTTTCCACATCTAACCCAGTGGGTATTCCGGCCCCCTGCAGCCGCTCCGAACTTGTACCTGCAAAATAAAAAGACAGTTAGAGCGCATCGTCAAGCAGACAACAAGCGCTTACTTACGTGCTTCCAGGCGCTTCTATCCATCACACGGGCTCCATCTTCAACTCACTTCAGCCTGTCATCCGCCATCGCCGGAACCCTGCAAAACAAGAGACATCATTACTAAAGACTTTAAAGACATTAGAATTACTCGAAACTTACCGGTCGTGCAGTAAACGACGGACAGCAGTCCTCTGAAGTCAAGAGGCCTGCGCTACCTATCCAGTGAAGAAACTGGTTACAGCACCCTGCCCCGAGGCAGATGGAGAGCCCGGCATTCACTTACCTAAGGTGAGAGCGTTAACCTGTGGGGGTCTACAGGAGAGGAGAAAAGGAAAGAGATAGGGACACCCCAATAACCCCAGTTCATTAATCCCATATTTTCTATCTGCAGACATCTTACTCTTCAAGTCAGGCATACAGTGCACAGAGGTCCAGCCCAAAGAGCCAACCGGGTGCCACACATCACCTTTGAAGATAGGGTAGTCGCCCAGTCAAGACCGGCGCCTCTGCGAGAATCAGGTGAGCGTTACAATGTTGCTATAATGATTTGCATGTTGTTATGTGGCTTTATTATGCAATTTGTGTTTTTTGTAAATAACCTCTATAAGACATCATTACTGTTGGCCTTGAAATCTGAACTATTTGTAGAGAGTAAAGCTTGGAGATTATGTGGTAAAATTTGAAAAGTGGCGTTTCACTGTTCAGCCAAGGTTTGTGATCCTGGACCCCACGCCCACCCGCCTCTGCCAGCTTTCCAGCCATCCCACTCCCTTCGTTTTGGATGCAGCCAGAGTGCCATTAGTTCCTTTTTTCCACTTCTACCACTGCACATATCACAGTCCCCAGAATCGTACAGCACGTGCATTAACCCACTCCTCCTTTGCATGCATAGTCTGTTCTTGCAGGGGTGAGTTATCAGATCACCATGGGGTACCCAGTGGCACTAATGGAGAGGGGTAAATTCAGGGAACATGGGCCAGGTACTCACATCCAGGACATGGGGCGCATCTGTGATTCTTCTGTAGGAGCAGGTGATGCCTGTGCGACACACAGCCTAATTTGTTAGATTTCTGCGGCAGGTGTGTTCCCCCACTGGATTATCTTACTGGTGCATGCCATCAAGCATAAACTGTTCTTGTAGGAGCTATACCCTGCAAGCTCGGAGAGTTGTGTGATCCCCAGCGGTACCAGGTGGCACCAACAAGGTGGGGTAGATGTAGGCAGTGTGTACCAGGTACTGAAGTCCAGCCTACAGGATGTGAGATGCCTCTGTATGGCAGGTCACACCTGATACTACAACATGCCTCCACAGATTTCTGCAGCAGGTGTAGTCACCCATTGGGTTATTTTACCGGTACATGCTTTGAAGCATAGCCTGTTCTTGCAGGTTCTATGCCCTGCAAGAATACAGAGTTGTACGAGTACCTCGATGTTCCCGGTGGCACCAGTGTAGAGAGGGGTAGATGGAGAGAGGATGTGCCAGGTGCTCACATCCAGGATGTGAGATGCCTCTGTGGGCAGGTGATAACTGTCCTGCACAAAGCATGTTTTTTTCGCATGTTTACAGTGTATGCAGTGTATCACAGAGTGCACAGCCTCAACTTTCCCCTGGTCCCTGTGAGCTCTATACCCCGGAATCTACTTATTCTGTCACAGTTCACGTTGCCGCACTCACTGGGCTGCGGGGAGGGCTCCCTACTAGTCCCTTCTTTGACAGAGAGGCACTATTGTGGTTTTCTCAAGCAATTACACAAAACATTACATGCAACAAACACCATTAACCCTCCATAAGTCGCATTTTCTGTAAAGTCGTGAATTGACTTGATTCATGGACAAGGATTTAAAGGCCATTTTCTTTGAGGTGAGGGGCAGGCCACTTTTATTAGGTGCCTGGGCCTATTTCTTGTCCCAGTCCTACCCTACAAGAATATAAGAGAAATATCAGCAATATCAATTGTCGGTCGCAGAACCCTAGGCATTCCCTTGCGACCATCTGGCACTGCCTCTGCGACCCATGGGACACGGATCGCAGAGGCAGTGCCAAAAAAATAGTAAAATAGGCTCATTAAAATTCAAAGTTCATTTTGGAAATGATTGCCACCCCTTATTCCTCCCCAGCAGTGGTGGGAGTGGGCAGGAGGGGCTGCGAGCAGTGCTATTCTACTTTTATTTGGTGTCACCATTCCTATACTTCTATTTTAAAAGGAAACCGCTCCGGAATGGTAATCTTTTTAAAATAAAAGTATAGAGAAGTCAGCTGTAGCAATATCTGGATTACAGAGTGCTTAGCCTTGGCCCAAGCCTGCGCAACAGAGACGTCTTTATGGGAGGGCAAAAGGGGCACTTGCCCAGGGACCCACCTTGGAGGGGGCCCCCACAAGGCTGCCTGATCTAAAGTAAAATTCCATTGTTCACCAGACCTAAATAGCACATGCCGGGAGATTTTATGGCATGCTCCTGAGGCGCTAAACCTATTGTTTGTCCCTTTTGACAAGTACATTCTGCCGTGATCAATTAATCATGTAATGCTTTCTATGTTCACTGTGGAATATATAGTTTGTGTGTTCCGTACTGCACAACTTCTGCAGCATTATTTCCTTCTTGTGGAAATTATATTGATCATGTGCAATAGCCAAAATTGAAATCCATATTGATAAATTGAGTGCCACAATGGTTCAGACGTTAGCTCAGTGTGTTAAGGACACATTGAAGAGATGTGTGTTCATATGAAAGATTAGAAGAGCACATTGCAGCAAGGCTGGCTGAACCTTTCCTATGTCTGAAGTTTATAAACCTACCTGCATATGTAATTGGTCTTGCAGCATAAGAGGTGCTATTATCAGCAATGTTCCTGCACCAGATAGGGGTTGCTATAAAAACGAACATGTCATTCGTATGGTGAAGGTCTAGGAATTGGTTTGTTCAGATCGGGCGTTCTAAAACCTAGGCAATCCCCTCCAAAGATGAGCATAAATGATTAGTCCAAAAGGTGAATAAAAGACTGTGGAACCAAAGTGTTCATGCTTGTATCTTGGCATTGCCAGCAGACGATACAGTGATCCTGGTCAAATCATATATATCTTGCATTACTGTGCTGTCGTCTGTGAGGTTTACCTTCTTGCATGCTAGTGGCATCGTTTAGCTCATTACTTGATCTTTCTTCTTATGTAGGCCATTTGAGTGGAAGGGGTGGTAGACGGGAGAGAGCAGACCAGATGGTGTAGGCTTTTGGTAAGCATATTTTAAGGTCTGTTTGTTTGACACAAACAACTTTTTGCTTTTTGTATAAAAGTCAAAGGTTTTTCTGCACGTTTATGAATGACAATTTCACAAACCATTCTTTTGGAAGTATTTAAAGCTTAAAAGTACCAAAGACATACCTAGATTAAATCTGTTAAATCACATCAATTGGTATGCTGATACTTATATACTTCACTTGATGATGGATAGAATGTAGCTAGAACCATTCCCATTTTGCGTAACACCCTTCTGTAATATTTTGGTTTTAAAAATTGTCATGTTTGGAAATGTGATTTGTGTAGTTTGCAAGTCCGTTTTATAAAATGGGATTGTTTTAGTCAATGGTAAGAGCTGGGAAAAAAAGTGTTCAAATGCCGAAATTGCAGAGTTGGCACAAATCCCAGCTCCACCCCTTAAGCAATATGTGATCCTGGGCATCTCATTTAATCTTGTATTGCCTAACCTCTCAGTGTTGCCAGTCCCTAAACCTTTCAAAATTGTCAGCCCCTCAGTGTGATTTCCTTCTCAGGGTATGATCTTCATAAAAGCCTCACTCATGGTTTCACTGGCTATAGGGTTGCTTCCACTATAATAGTGAGCATTGATATACTGCACACCACAGGCACTTGTTCCCTTGATCTCTAATGGCAACGCTATATGAAAACCATGTCCCACTTCTAATCTCAGTCTGTCTGGTTAGAGGCACCTTCCTGGTAGCTTCTACTCTGCCTCTATTATCCATGCTATGGTATGTGTAGCTTTCTCCTTCCTTAAAATTTGTCTACTCTATTCATGCTTGAACACTTTTGCATTCTCTGAGGCAGCTAAATTGAGTTCTCTGCCTATTCTGGGTTACATGTAGCGTTTAAATACAGTCCTGCATTAATACTACAGGCTGCATACCTTCCCGGATGCTATTGATAAAAAGTATCCTGTTTCTATACTAGAACAGAAATAACCTCTTGTAGATTGCTAATGTTGGCCTTCAAATGCTACTTGTTTATCAAAATGATTAGAGCAAGAATGAAGAGGGTAAGGAGACTTAAAGAGAGTAAACATGCTTATTTTGAATGCTGTGAGGCAGGGTTTTGGGTGGGGGAGAGGGGGTGCCACCAGATATACTTGATCACTGAATTCCTTTGGTTTGATTGAGGGGGACCCCAAATGTGTCCATGCCCAGGGCCCCAAAAAATCTTAAAATGGCCCTGCTGCGCAATGAGAAGATGCTGGCGTTCTGTAACTGCACATGCCCTCACAGTGCGCAAACGTGAGCCGTGCCTAAACACTCTGGACTGATATCATATCGACAAGCAGCAGCAGGACGCAGCCATCAGCTGGGCCCCAGTGTACACTTGCTTGTTGCTCCAGCAGAGGTAATCAATGGGTGTCCTGGTTCCGTTACGTACTTCCATTTTAACAGGCTGGAAGTTAGAGAGCCTGTTAAAGTGGAAGTTAAGGCTAGCGGCTGCCGGCTGCCGGACATGCATTGAGGACATGTGCTGGCAGTTTGGTTTCTGATTATTAATTTTTGCTGCATTCCCTATCGTTTACCGGCAGTAAACGATAGGGAATGCAGCAAAATAATCAGAAACCGCAGCTGTGTACCAGCAATTGGTGGTGTAGTGGACCAGGGAAACTTCTAGGTTATTTTAGGTGGCTGTCATGTCGCATTCATATATGTGTGTTTGTGGATATTATTGTGCGTACATGACTGTGCATGTAAGAGTGCGTCTGCGATTGTATATGAATGTGACTCTGTATTTGTGCATTTGCATTATAATACTATAGGTATAGAAATTACTGCTTTCAGCCTATGATGAGGCAAGCTGCCTGTCCTTCATCACAATGTGGCACCCTCTGTCAGTGCACATGACAGCCACTTAAAGTAACCTAGAACTTTCCCAGGTCCACTATACCACCACTTGCTGGCACCGAGTGGCAGTATCAGATTATTTTGATGCATTCCTCATCATTTACCAGCGGTAAATGATAGGGAATGCACCAAAAATAAATAATCTGAAACCAGAACAGTGGCAGAAGGAGATTCTGGGGTATAGAGATCACAGGGACCGGGGGAAAGTTGAGGATGTGCGCTCTGTGATACACTGCAGACATCTGCTGCAAACATGCTAAAAAACACGCTTTGTGTCAGACAGTTATCACCTGCCCACAGAGGCATCTCACATAATAGATTTGAGCACCTGGCACATGCTCCCTCTATCTACCCCTCTCCACACTGGTGCCACCAGGTACACTGTGGTACTCGTGCAACTTTTTGTTCTTGCAAGGCATAGAACCTGCTATGCTTGAAAGCATGCTATGCTTGAAAGCATGCACTGGTAAAATAACCCAATGGGTGACTACACCTGCTGCAGAAATATGCGGAGGCAAATTGCGGTATCAGGTGTGACCTGCCATACAGAGTCATCTTGCATCCTGGAGGCTGGACTTCAGTACCTGGTACACACTGCCTACATCTACCCCACTTCATTGGTGCCACCTGGTACCGATGGTGATCCCACAATTCTCTGAACTTGCCGGGGATAGCTCCTGCAAGAACAGTTTATGCTTGATGCCATGCACCAGTAAGATAATCCAATGGATGAACACACCTGCTGCAGAAATCGGACAAATTAGGCTTTGTGTCGCACAGGCATCACCCGCCCCTGCAGAACAATCACAGATGCACACCATGTCCTGGATGTGAGTACCTGGCTCACGCTCCCTGAATCTACTCCTCTCCATTAATGCCACCGGGTACCCCAAGGCGATCTGACAACTCACCCCTGCAAGAACTGGCTAGGCATGAAAAGGAAGAGTGAGTTAATGCACGTGCTGTACAATTCTGGGGACTGTGATGGGTGCAGTGGCAGAAATGGAAAAAAGGAACTAATGGCACTCTGGCAGCATTGAAATTGAAGGGAGTGGGATGGCCGGAAAGCTGGCAGAGGGGGTGGGGACCAGGATCACAGCGAAACACCACTCTTCAAATTTGATCACATACTCTCCAAGCTTTACTGTGTACAAATAGGCTCAGATTTCAAGGCCAACAGTAATTATGTCTTATAGAGGTTGCCTACAAAAAATACTAATTGCATAATAAAGCCACATAACAACTTGTAAATCATTATAACAATATGTTAAGCAAAAAGAATATCATCGTGAGTTTAATTTTCACATCCCAAATGGTAAACTATAAGTCCTAGAATGCAAGATAACGTCAACCTGAAAAATCGATTGAAGCCCACTGTACTTTCAGTGATTTAAACATGCAATAAAATAAGTTGTGTAATAAACTCAGATAGATATGGAGATTCTTTGTCACAAACCTCCAGCTCGTTGTTATTCATGATGTTGAAAAAAAAGTTTTTTAAAAATGTGTTTATAACACAGCACAGAGGAAACAAGACAATAATAGCATGTAAGTCTCACAGGCAAGTCAAACAAAATAGATTCAAATTCCTTTCCCTCCCCTCCCCCCTCAGGATCCCACGTCAGCGGCAGGGGAAGTCTCATTCGGCCTGAGCGAGTTGGGAGCCCCCCTCCTACGGGGAGAGGGCCCGGGCGATCAAGCGGGGTTTAAAAGTCAAGGCCGGGTAATTCTGGTCGTAGTCCAAAACTGGGGCCCACATGTCAGTGAATCGGTGAAGCAGACCCACTTTGGCTGCCGTGACTTTTTCGGCTATTAAGATATCCCATAGTTTAAGCCACCAGAGAGTTATCAGGGGGCCTTCTGCAGACTTCCAAGTGCGAGCCACTGTGATTTTGGCAGCCAGTAAAAGTTGGGAGACCAGTGCCGCTCTTCTCCCTGTTCTCGGATACGAGTCCAGAAGTGGGATCCCCAAGAGGACCTGTTCAGGCGTCAGGGGGATCTCCATCTGGGTCATCTCTCTGATAATGGCCAGGCATTGAGTCCAGAATTCTTTCACCCTGGGGCAAGTCCACCACATGTGGAAGTAGGAACCTATAGAGCCACACTGGCGCCAGCATTGGGGATCCAGGGCTCGCTGGAAATGATGGAGGCGTAAGGGGGGTAGTACCAGCGCAACAAGAGTTTATGGGCGCATTTCCGATTGGTAATGCATCGGGACGTTGTACGTGTTCTCGTCCAAACGTCTATCCATGTGTGGTCTTCGATTGCTCGACCCAGGTCCGATTCCTATTGGGCCATATAGGAGGGCCTGAAGAGTAGGGGGTCATCCTGCAAGAGTTTGTATAGGGCCGAGATCTTACCCCAGGCCGGCAGGTCCTTAATCATAAGCTCTAGGGGGGCCAGGGGTCTGATTGCAGCAGCTCGAGTTTGGGGGTGAGTGCACCAGTGCCTTAGTTGGGCATAGGAGAATCTATCCGTCTCTGCAAGCTGGAAAATCGATTTGCATCGTTCAAAGGTGAGAGCAGCATCGTTCTCAAAGAGCTGTCCCAAAGTTTTGAGGCCTCCCGCCACCCAGTTCCTGAAGTTTTGCGGGCAGGCTCCAGGGGTGAAGGCGGGGATAAGAAAAATCGGGGAGGCTGCGCTAAGGGAACCAGGGATGCCTCCACGGCTGCGGGCCCACTCCCATGCTTTCAAGGTCTGCTTGGTGGCAGTCAGTATCCCTGGCCAGTTGCGTCTAAGAGTGGTGGGAATGAATGGGAGGAAGCGAAGGTGAAGAGGAAGACGAGATTCTTAATTTCCACCCATTTCGGGCGATTGGAGGCAAGGTCCCAAGCTTGAAATTGGGCCAGTTGTGCTGCAATGTGATATTTCCGGAGGTCCGGGACTCCCAACCCTCCCAGTTTCGTACTGGACATCATTGTTCTCTGGGGAATCCGGGCTTTCTTGCCTTTCCATTTAAAGCCAACGATTTTCCTCTGGAGCCGCTGCAGAGGGGGAAGGGGGATTGTGTTTGGGAGGGCAGCGCATAAGTATAGGAATCAGGGGAGAAGGTTCATTTTGCTTGCCGTAATGCACCCCAGAAGCGAGGTTTCCTGAGTCTGCCAACGGGATAGGTCCTTCTCTAGTTCCGCAAAGAGTGGGGGAACGTTTGCCTGGTAGATCTTCGCAGGGTCAGCGGGGATCTGGACACCCAGATAAGGGATCGCCTGAGTATTCCATTGGAGCGGGCTAAGGTTCTGCAAGGCTTCTCTCTCGCCTGGGCACAGTCCCACGCCGAGGGCAGCTGACTTGCGGAAGTTGATAGCGAAACCCGAAACGTCCCCAAAAGTCTGGATCTCTGCCAGGGCCACCGTCATGGAATTTTTGATGTTTGTGATGGTTAGCAGCACATCGTCCGCGTAGAGGGCAATCTTGTGTTGGGTTGCGCTGATCTTCGGGCCAGGGATGAGGGGGTTCTGGCGAACTCGCTGGGCCAACGGCTCCATGGCCAACGGTAAGAGCAAGGGAGATAGCGGACATCCCTGTCGCGTGCCGCATGTGAGAGAGATCGGATCCGATATGCGGCCGTTGACTCTCAGCCAGGTCCTCGGGGTCTGGTAGTTCGCCAGGGCCATCCGCATGAACGTTGGTCCAAAGACAAAGGCTGTTAAGACCAAAGAGAGGTAAGGCCAGTCTATTTTATCGAAGGCTTTAGTTGCGTCCAGGGCTATCAGGGCTAATTGCTGGGAACCCTGGGCAGTGACTTCTATTAGATCTAGAGCCCTGTGGATGTTGTCTTTCATTGATCTGTGGAGGATGAACCCCATCTGGTCTTGATCTATAATGCTCGGGAGGATTGGGGCAAGGCGGGTGGCCAGGACTTTGGAGTAGATGTTAGCGTCCAAGTTCAACAAGGAGATTGGTCTATAAGAGCTATTTTCAAGGGGGTCTTTTCCAGGTTTAAGAGTTAAAATGCTGATAGATTCCTGCATCGATGGGGTGACGGTGCCGGAGACCGCGAACGAGTTGAAGAGGCTGGTCATGGGGGTCACCAGTTGAGGGCGGAAGAGTTTATAGAAGCGTGTGGAGAACCCGTCAGGGCCAGGAGCCCTCGCTTCAGGCTTTTGATGGCTTCCTCCACTTCGATAGTAATAGGGGACTCCAGTTCCACTCTCGCCTCCATTTTATTAGTGACATAAAGCAACTTTTATTTTTGGTTTTTGCATGTCATGATGGATATAAACAAATCTCTAAATGGGTGCTTTGTGTTGCTCACTTTAACTATCATAGATTTGCACAGTAACTGTTACTTTGTGATCTCTTTGAGTTGGAAATGTTCCATCGTGCATAGGAAAGGCTCTGCCACTGATAAACGAAATATGTTTGCAACCTTAGCACCTTAACAGCCTGCAGAGCCACGGACGTTGTTTGTGTGTCTGCCTAGCTGCGACTTGGGAAACTGCCATTGCTTGAATGTCTGGCCTGAGCTGATTCTATATTTGGATCAGGAGTCAGAAGAAAGAGAAAGCTCTTTGTAAAAAGCAAACAAATGAATGGCCCAGGCCCAAAGATATCAGTAAACAAAGACATCATGATCACAACAAAAGATAAACCCTCCAACCGCACATGCTGCCAGCCCTGTCAGGCTGAGGCAGCTGAGCCCAGGAAAGTTGTGCAAATAACAGTACTAAACACGGATACATAGTGTGCAGAGGACCTATGTACAGAGAACAAGTTCTTACCTCTAGGCAGGAAGAAAGAAGAGTGAGCAGCATTCACTGGAATTCATTTCACTGCAATATGATTGGTTGACTATGTCATGTGCTTTTCAGCATGTGTTATAGTCACAATTCAGAGCACCTTATGCATTGCAATGCATGCTACATTCATTTCAATCTGTGTCATAAGAATGTCAACCCAGGTTATATTAATTTCAATGATTGTCAAATTCATTTCAATGCATGTCATATCCATGTAAATGCATGTTACGTTAATTTCAATCAGTGTTATATTCAGATCTATCAATGTTACATTCATTTCAGTGGGTGTCAAATTCATTTCAATGCATGTACTATTAATTTCAAAGCATGCTCGGATTACTTACTGGTAATCTTTATTACTCATATTCCTACTATTCCTCGTCCCAGTACTTACCTTTGTGTTTATTTCATGCTCACTGGAACTCTTTTCAAGCTGGCCTCCTCTGGCTGCCCCTCCCCTACTAGGTGGTAAAACCTCCAACAAACCAACCAACCCAAGGTAGTAATCCAAATCCCAGGCATGGGAACCTTCATCCAGTGGGCGGAAGGGAAGGGAAGTCCATACTGGGTCGAGGAAGAGTAGGACTAGGAGTAATAAAGATTACTGGTAAGTAATCTGAGCATTACCTCCACGTCCCACTTTCTCGTCAAAGTACTTACCTTTTGAGTTGTACCAAAGCAGGAACAGGAAGGACAGCCATGTCCATCACAAAAGACACATACACCAAGGGTAAGTGAAACCCACCCAACACCAATTTATTCAAGGAACAGCACAAAGTAAAAGACAGGTCGACCACGACTCCTGCCACCACTTTATCCAGACACAGCCTCCAGAACACCCACACCAAAGGAAGTAGATTGGGGCCCCTCCAAGTTGAGCTGGTAATGCTGAATGAATGTGTTGGGTATAGGCCATGTGGCATCTCAGGAAATGTCCAACAAAGGGACCCCCGCAGGCGTGCCCAGTAGGCAGCCAGCCCTCTCGTGGAACGACCCTGGACCCGCCCTGCAGGACAGAGGTCGACAGACTTATAGGCCTGCAGAATCAAAGATTTAATCAACCGACTAATTGTTGGAGTGGAAGCCCAGCGACCACAGTACCCCGCCCTAAAGGTGACTAAGAGATGATCTGTGAGACAAAATTACTCAGTCCAGGACAAATAATGTAAGACCGCCCACTTGACATCCAGACAATGTCAAGCCTCCTTCTTAGAAGAGGACAAGGCAGGAATGAAAGCCGGGAGAACCACCTCCTGAGACCCATAGAACCAAGAGGCGATCTTTGGCACAAATGAGGGGTCACAGCGCAGCACCAGTGCCTCCTCCTGGAGAGCCAGAAAAGGAGGCCTATACAAAAGGGCCCCAATTTACCCCAAACACTGAGCCAAAGTAATGGTAGTCAGGAAGGTAGTCTTCAGCATCAACCACTTCAGCTCCACCTCCTCCAGGGGCTCAAATGGAGGCTTCTGCAACATGGACAGGACTAAAGAAAGGTCCCACAGGAGATCCCCAACTGGGCTCACAGAACGAGAATCTGCTACCCCTTTCAAGAGCCTCGAGACCGGAAACCTCCCTCCCCCCCAGAGGGAACCAGGAAACCCAGAAAGCCTGACTGGCCACCCAGTGAGAACAGAGAGTAGAGACCGCCAACCACTTCTCCACCCCTTCATGAAGAAATTGCCAAATAGGAGGCCACACTCCCCCCGGGGCACACCAAGCCAGAATATTAGCCCAATGACGGTCATAGGACTTAAGTGTAGAGGACCGATGCGCCCTCAGGACTGTCCTAGCCATTGCAGCAAAAAGGCCTAACGCCTGGAGACCCCTGCTCTCAGTTTTCATAGCACTCAAAGGATAAGAGAGGAGAAAGGGGCATTGACCACCTGCAACGGAGACGGCATCTGGGCAACACCAAAGGAGGAGCTAACTGCATCTCCAGAAGGTCCAGGAGCCATCCCCTGCCAGGCTAGTGAGGAAACACCTGTATAAATGCCCCCGGAAACAATCTGATTCTGCTGATGACTTTTGGAATTAGGGGAACTAGTGAAAAAGCATAAAGAAACTCTGTGGGCCAAGCCAGGGAAATAGCACCCACCCTGGAGTACTCAAGCAAACCTGGGGAAGTTGAGAGTTGCAGGGAGAGGCAAAGAGGTCCATCCAGGGATGCGTGGACTGCCAACACACCACCTGAAAAACCTTGGGACGAAGAGACATCTCCCCTGTGACTGGAAACACCATGAAGAGCCAGTCCACCATCATATTGTCCACCCCCCGGATATGGACCGCTCTCAAGAAGAGCAGGTGTGCCTTGACCAAGGTCCTGATGGACAAAGCCAGATCCTCCAGGGATTGGAACCCGTACCCCCCTGATGGTGGATATAAGCCAGAGCCCAGGTGTTGTCTGTACGATCCAGAACATCCTTCCCCTGGATCGAAGAACTGAAGACCACCAAAGCCCTTAGAACGGCTGCCAACTCCTGAAGAGACCACCTTGCCTGATGAGAGAAGTCCAGGAGAGTCGCCCTCCAGCCCAGGTTGCTGGCATCGGTGGTAAGAATGATCGGCAAGCCCGGGATAAGGACACACCCCCCCCCGGAGATGTGACCGGACCAACCACCGCCAGAGGGACTTCCAGAGGGGAGAAGCCACTAGGATCAGACAGCTGAAGTGAAGAGATGCCGGTTGCCAATGAAACAGAAGATGACGCATTAACAGTCTCAAATGCAGCTGCGCCCAGGGGACCACAAAAACACAGGAAGCCATGTGCCCCTGGAGACCTAACAATTCCCTGGCCGAAGCCCAATCCCTGTCAAAAACAGTCTGCAGCAGACACTGGAGCACGCGAGGCCCTGTCCAGTGGGAGCCGAACCAGTCCCTCCCTGGTGCAGAACTGTGCACTGATGAACTTTATAGTCTGAGAAGGGGATAAGTGAGATTTCAGAAGATTGAGCAAGAAACCAAACCTGCACAGGACCCAACAGAAAAGTCGAAGATGGACCAACCTGTAGCCAAGACCCAGCCTTGATCAACCAATCATCCAAGTAAGAGTACACCTGAACTCCCGACAGGTGTAAGGAAGCTTGGCGGCCACCGCAGGAGACCCGGAGGCTCTGCCACCAGCTCCCACCAAATTACTGATGCTCAGAGCAGGGCACGGAATTCCCTGTCCCTGGCCCAGCAGAACGGCCAACTTCTGGAGGCCGACTGGAACACCCTACTTGCACTTCGCTACCGGACCATCTGCTGGAACCCACAGCGCTGCCTGCCAGGCATCCTGACACCCGGGCAACCTCCAAGTCCTGCAGAGGAGTCGCTGAGTGAGGGCTGCCAGCCGTTGCCCCTCCTGCCCAGCACAGAGAGGATTCACAAGTTCCGGCAGGAATGAAAGACCTGCTGTGGCTGGTTGGTTGGGAGGCTATACCTCCTGGGAGGGGAGGGACCAGAGGAGGCCAGCTTGGAAAGAAAAAAGTTCCAGTGAGTAAAGTACACACTCAAAGGTAAGTACTGGGATTAGAAAGAGGGACGTGGAGGTAATGTCTTATTCATTCTAATGCATGTTCAGTACATTTTACATTCACTTCAATTTGTGTCATATTCATTTCAATGGGTTTCATAATCATTCTATTGCATCTCCTATTCACTTCAAAGTGTGTCATATTCACTTCGTGTGTCATATTTATTTCAATGCATGCCCTATTCTTTTCAATGCATGTTACATTCACTTCATTGTGTATCATATTAATTCATTTCAATGAGTGTCATATTTATTCCAATGCATATCCTATTCATTTCAATGCATGTCTTATTCATTCCAACGCATGTTATATTCATTTAAATGCATGTTACATTCACTTCAATGTGTGCCATATTCATTTCAATGGATGTCATATTCACTCCATTGCATGTTATATTCATTTCAATGCATGTTTCATTCACTTCAATGTGTGTCATATTCATTTCAATGCATGTTATATTCATTTCAATGTGTGTCATATTCATTTGAACGGGTGTCATATTCATTCCAATGCATGTTGTATTCACTTCAACTTGGGTCATAGTCATTCCAGTGCATGTACTATTCATTTCAATGCATGTCTTATTCATTCCAATGCATGTTATAATTACATCAGTGTGTGTCATATTCATTTCAATAGGTTTCATATTAATTCCATTGCATGTCGTATTCACTTCAACGTGTGCCATATTCATTTCAATGGTTGTCATATTTATTCCATTGCATGTCCTCTTAATTTCAATGCATGTATTATTCATTCCAATGCATATTATATTCACTTCAATGTATGTCAGATTCATTTCAATTGGTGTCATATTCATTTCAATGGGTGGCATATGCATTCCATTGCATGTCAAACTCACGTCAATGTGTCATATTCATTTCAATGGGTATCCTATTAATTTCAATGCTTGTCTTATTCATTGAATTTCAATGTACTTCATACTCATCTCAATGCATGCCTTACTCATTTCAATGCATGTTGTATTCATTTCAATATGTCGCATTCATAAAGGTGTAATTTGGCCTGAACAGCTTCCCATTTCAGCTTCCATTAACTTAAATAGATTTAAAATGTATTCGGTACAAATATTTATTTCACTGAAAGGAAATGAATTAAGTAAGCTTGTCATCCTTTTTCTTTCTCTCTGCATAACAGAAACAGGATGGACTGAAGGCCCCGAAGAAGAAGAAGGTGAAGATGAAAATAAAAGGTGCAGTAAGTTTAGCAAGTGTGGTGGAAGCGGAAGAGAGAAAACTGGAGGTAGAAAATCGAAGCACTTCAAATACCGGCCTCCTCCACAGCAACCGGATTGCTCAGGAACACTCCAATACAGAAGGCAAACAACTACCTATCGCAGGTAACGGCATTCATGCATCCCTCAACACTGGCACTCAAATAGGATTTCTAATAAATCTGCATTGTTTCCTGACGGAAACTGATGCCAGCCCACATTTAATAAAGAATCAGAATCAGCCTTGGCCAGGCTAAGGGCAAACTCACACTAAGAAAATGTGCATGCTAAAGAAGTAAACCCGCAGCAGATCACCTAATGGTGGTTTAATCATAATGCACAACCCTCTTGGGATGCGACCCACATCCTAATCGTTTGTGCAAAGAATGTTCCTCCCCCATTTAGAGATACATTTTTTTTGGTCATTTTTTCAATTCTCTTAAAAGGCCATTTCAGTGCCTGCACCATGCTCTCCCAATGGCTGTCTATCAACAAGTATATCAAATGCTGATCAAATAGAGGCAGTGACTGAATTAAGCACGCTGTCTCCCTGGTGGCTTGCGTTTTGAAATCTCAAATATTAGGACTATTTTAGCACTATGTTATATATAATGAAGAGATCTAGATACAACACATACACAATCTATGTAAATATGATGAAAATGCTCTGAAAACAGTTTTTAGTGCAAGGCTCTGTGCACCTAGGTGCAGTCAGTGTTGCACAGGGCAGTGTCCCGTATTTGGTATGCTTGACCCATCATTTGGTGTGTAAGGAGGAGTTGAGAAGTTTCACAAAAAAGTTCACAATGTTTAAGTAAAGTCATAGCCTGAGAATAAGAATGCTGTATGGTTTTGCAGTAAGCAGGGTAACTGTAATAGTTTATTTATGCAGCGCTTATACACAGGTCGAGTGCTTCAAAGTGCTTCAAGGGGAACGGGAACAAGGGAATACAGTATTCACTCTTAGGCCTTGAAGTTTCTGAATGGTCTAACAGAATAACTAGCATACAAGGCCTGACAGCTTTTCTCCTAGTGCAAGTGCATGAAGTGTTACAGTTGCGATCAAGCTAGGTAGGGGGGACAAAAAAAGGGGAGGAGGAGACAGATCAGACGAACTTACTAGTCCTAGTAAATTTAGGTCATGCTTGCATACAGACGGAGAAGCGAGGAAGGGGGGTGGCGGAGGAGCAAATGCGTTCAGTACAGCAGGGCCCTGGGTTAAGTGCAGAGAGGTTGTGAACTCATGGAGCGTAAGCTGAAAGTGCAGTGATGCTGAGCATAGTGCAGCAGCCTGGAGGCAAGTACAAAAGGACTGGCGGGGAATCCTGGGACCTGTAAGCTCTGGAGGTGAACCAGGCAACCAGTCAGCAAGAACTGAACAGAGTTAGGGAGGAGAAGAAGGGTGGAGGGAGAGGAGGAGGAGGAGGAGAAGAGGAAGGTCTTGAGTTTCTGGAACCTAAGGTGCTCCGGCTCAAGACAGAGGGAGGCAAGGGAGGCTGTTCCAGAGGGAGGCACCTCCAGAGGGTAAAGATCTACCCCAAAATCTCTGTTTGTGAAAGCGGCTCACCCATAGAGAGTTGGAGGAGGATGAGCGGAGGACTCTAGGGGGAGAGTATTTAGGAAGGGAGCGCTGTAGATAGTGCGGGCCCCGGCCCCAGAAAGTCATGTGGGTTATGCAGAGGGTCTTGAACTTGATCCTTGCAGCCACGGGGAGCCAGTGGATGGATTTCGGTGCTGGCGAGATGCAGTCCCTATGCTTGAGGCTAAGGATAAGTCTTGTGGTTCTATTCTGGATGAATTGTAGAGGACAGAGAGTAGAAGTAGGAAGATTGAGAAAGAGGTTGTTACAATCGTCCAGCATAGAGAGAACCAGGGTTCTTGAGGGGGTGAGCCTCTGGGGGAAAGTGAGAAATGGTAGAATGCCTCTGAGTAGGTGCCATTGGTAGTGGGACTTTTTGGAAATGTCTGAGATGTGAGAAGAGAAGGAGAGAGTGTAGTTGAAGATGACCCGTAGATGTTTTGGCTCATTGGTAGGTGAGGCTGCAGAGTGAAAGTGGGAAAGCGGGAGCATGGGTCCCTATGAGGACGATCTCTGTCTTACTGGCATTCAGGCAGAGATCGTTGGGGGCACACCAAGACTGAACTGGGGATAGACAGTCAGGGATTAGCGAGGAGGAGGAGCCGCCCGAGGGTAGCCTGAAAGAGAGCTGCCTGTCATCTGCATAACACTGAAAGTAAGAAGTAAAGTTAGAGATCCTGTGGGCCAAGGGGGCCATGTAAATATTGAAGAAACAGGGGATAGGTTAGATCCTGGGGGATCTACCACAAGTAGAGAGAGTGATAGAGGAGAGAAAAGGACCCAAGTTCCATCTGTGAGGGCCAGTCAGAGAACAAGGAGGTGAGCCACGCCAGGGCCTGATCTGTGATGTCCAGGGTATCACGGAAATGGGAGAGCAGGAGGTTGTGGTTTACTTCATCAAAAGCAGAAGAACGGTCAAGAAGAATGAGGACAGAGGGGGACTTAGAGGGGGAGTTAGAGTCAAGCGTTGAGAGCAGGTCGTCACGGGTGTTCAGAAGAGCAGTTTCTGTGCCTCTGGATGCTTTCAAGCCAGACTGATGGTCATGGAGACAACCAACAAATTCAGTGTGGAGGGTAAGTAGAGTGATAGCCAGCTTCTCCAGGAATTTTCCCAGGAAAGGGGTGAGGGAGATCGGGTGATAGTTTGCCAGAATAGACAGGTTGGCAGAGGGTTTTTTGAGTAGAGGGTGCACAAGAGACAACTGTCCCCTTCAGATGGACAAGATGGCCTTAGCTATCATTGATGAAAACAACAACTTTCGGTGGAGGGGGAGGGATGGTAGCAGTCCTCAAACCCAAGTGAGATAAGCACAAGCACAGCATTTCAGTCCTGCGCATCCATGAACGTGGTATCTATTTTTTGTTTGTTGTTAAGGGAACAAGTCTTTGCGCAATTCATGCCTCCCTTAAAAAGAAATTAGCCACCCACTAAACAATCTCACCCTTCTGCATACACATCTCAAACTCCAACTAAGCACAACCATACCTCTAATGCACAACAAACTGCACACACTTCACCACACTGCAACAACAAAATATACTACACATAGCCTCACACAACAGCACACCTAAGCTCAGCGAATGGTGCAAACCGAACTGAGGCTGCCAACAGCACATCACTGCTCTCTAGCATTTCTCCTGCTCAATCATACTAACCTTCCTACCCTCTTCCCTTTTCAGATCCGCCAGATCTCTTTGGGACTACTCTGGTGGTGATGGTGCGCGGTACAAATACCTTAAACGTTAACATTATAGAATTACAATAACACAGTCCAAGGGGGCATGGCCGGCAGTAGACTGATGCAGTAAGGATACCATGAGGCTGCAGCCACCACCCGTTAATATCCTGCTATTATCCTGGTTGCAGCGAAGGTTACCGGCTTGGAGGAGCAGACCCACCCAGCAAAAGGTGCAGTGCAGTGCACTGGAGACTATCCTACATTTGAAGTAGGACACAGTTCCCGCTGTGCAATTTTGACCAAAAAGAAAGGTGCGTGGAGGACTGGTGTCGCACCAAGATGACCGCCCAGGGGCACTAACCTGGCAGGGGCATCCTACGGTGGCAGAGTGCGAGGCTGCAGTGTCAAGAGCTGGTGTGCCGTGAGCCCTGCAGGAAAAGTGTGGTGAGACTGAAGTTCAGGCTGCAGGGGCTGAAACCCAGAGGGCCACCAGCCCGGCGCAAGCAGGAGTGAGTAGAAGACAGGCCGGAGCACCCGCACAGGCCGCAAATTACAGCGGGGGGCAAGCAGCCCCTGCCATCTGACACACAGAGGCAGCATCCTGGGGAGGTGCTGGCTCCTCCTCCCCGGCCCTAAGGCCCCAGACACCACGCTACAGTGGGGAGCTGAACTCCCAGCCTAGCGGGGGCCAGACACTGGCTCCGACAGTAGGGGCCGCATAGAAGCTGGATCGGGCCAGGGAGGCCTGGAGCAGCCAGCCTGAGCCCTTCCAGGCACCAGAGGACCACGAGGCTCCAGTCTACAAAAAGGAGTTGCCCCAGCTTCAGCACGGGGTGCACCCATCACAGCGGGGTCACACTGTCAGGAAGGAGGTAAGGCAGGAGGGGGGCAACCCCAGACACCTGGGGCACTGAGGGTCCCTGAGAACCTCCCAACAGAGGTGAGCCCCGGATACCATGCAGCAGCAGGGAGTCGAATTTCCAGCCTAGCGGGGGCGCGAACACAAGCCCCCACAGCAAGAAACCACATGGAAGCCAGAGCAGGCCTGGAAGCTCTGGCGAAGCCGACCTGGGCCCTCCCGGATACAGGAACTGTGAAGCTCCGGTGAACATAAGTGAGCCAGTCCAATGGCAGAACAGGGTGCACTCATCACAGCGGGATCACACCGGCAAGAAGGAGGTGGGGTGGGATAGCATCCCCAGCCATACGTGGTGCTGACAGCCCCTGAAACTCTCCCAACAGAGGTGAGCAGGTGGAAGGCTGACAAGACCAGGACAGTGGGAATGAGAGGGAAGGCCGGGAAGCTGGTGGACTGTAAACACAGAGACATTACCTTGAGCAGTAAGAGAGAATGAGGACAGCCCAAATACATTGTGGAGGCGAGGTGCTGGGGAGTCCCCACCCTGAAGGTTGTGGGAACGGGTGCCAGTGCCTGGTAAAAGGCAGAGCACAGTGTGAGGGGGGAACTGGTGACCCCATGGCAGGCAGTGTAAAAGGCCTGAGAGTGTATACAGGCAATTGCAGAGGCCATGCCAACTCAGCCGCTCTGAGGAACCAGGTGTGGGGACACAAGCATGAGGCAGGCACAGAGCAACCTACTATGCAAACCTCTACAGACACTCTGAGTGGACCTGAGGGGGACAGACATTTACAACGCTACCAAGACTGGCCTGAATCAACCGCTAGACCCACACCCCTCTGGAAGGAGGTGCAGAGGAGACCTTAGCGAGGGGAGAGGCGGCAGCCCAGACCAACGCCCCTGCAAGTCAGGTGAGCGAGCGAACCATGATGGGAGGGAAAAGCAGGCAGCTGGATAAGCACACAACCCCAATTCAGCAACTGCAGCCCGAAGGGGGTTCACATCCTCCCCACCCCCACAGCAAGAGGCACAAACTATGTCCTTGGAGGGGAAAATCACTGACGTCCTACAGGCAGTACAGAACTCCAGGATTGACTTGGAATTCAAGATAGAACGAAACTATAGGGGAAGAACCTGATCAGAGCAGACATGCAAACATTGACAAGAGGCAAAAAGCAACAGAACTGCGGGATACAGCTACAGGTGTGGAGGTACAGACCCTCAAGAAGCAAGTGGCTACACTCCTGCAGACGACAAAGGTCCTGGAGGCCTTGGCAGAGGATGCCAAAAGCAACTTGAGGAGAAATAACATTAGGAAAGTGGGCCTCCCCGAAACTGCTAAAGGGGACTCCATGGAACTCTTTCTAGAAAAATGTTGCTGGGAACAGCTAGGTGGGAAGGGCCTCTCGCAGTGGGTCGCAGTGGAGCTACTCATAGAGACCCAGCACAAAAGCCAGACCTAGGCCAGTTGTGGCCAGGATATTCAACTACTGAGTCCACGATGGTCTCCTGCAAGCGGCCATAAGGCAGGGCCTGATAAGATTCTCTAACTGATCTGTGAAGGTATTCCTTGATTATACAAGGCTGGTCTAACATAAGAGACAGAGCTTTGAGGAAGTGAGGAGGGTCCTTTCGGATAGCGAAATCCGCTACAGGATGTTGTATGCCGCAAGACTTAAAATTATTAAAGGGGACCGACACTGGTTTTGTAACTCACCAGAGGAGGCATGGGAATGGTGGGAAGCAGAGGGCTACTGGTCTACGAGTACACACCCGGAAAGGTGAGACAGGAACCTGGGCCAGCATGCAAGCATGAAGCCACCAGAGACAGGAGAGAGTTAGGCCATGGGTGGCCAGGATGCAGGAGGCAGAGTCACAGTAGCAGAGGACGGATCCCTCCAACTGCGTGGGAAGGATGGACAGCAGGAGGAGGACTCTCTCAGAGTCCAAAGTGACACTGCCCCACTGACAGAGAAGACCACACGGGCACCAGACCCTTAAAGCCACAGTGGGAACAAGCCCAGAGGATGGTGAACTGCTACAACACAAATTGGGCTGCTGGGGGTAAAGGGGGAGCCTGCTATCATGGGCAGTCTACCCTAATTTTGGACATACCTTAGCAACGCACCACCTTATGACTTGGGGGTGTGCACACACCCCAGCCCCCAGCATGGAGTCTGCCCCATTGGGGAGACAGGCCAATGCGGAGTGCCTCTATTGCTGGAGGTTTGTGAGTTGATCTGGTTCCTTAATGAAGTTTTTGGGGATGTTCAGAGGGAGGTTGGTGGGAAGGAGGGAAAGAGGGGAGGGGTCCAGCTTGGGGAGCCAGCCAAGGGGCGAGTAAGGTTATGCGGTATGCTGCAGAGGGAAGAGGAATACGGTGCATAACCAATACCATGGGTACCTTGACGATTCTCACCTGGAATGTGAGGGGATTGGGGTGGCCAGGCAAGCTCAGGGAAGTAATGGGGTGTTTGAAGAGATGGGGGGGTGCAGGTTGCGATGCTCCAGAAGACACACCTCAAAAGGGCAGAACTGGAGAAGGTGAAGGCTAGCTGGGGGTGTGAGGTTTATGGCACGACCTACTCCACTTACTATAAAGGAGCTTTGATCTGGATAGCGAGGGGGGCTCCCTTTCAGGTAACCAAGATTCAGCATGAGGAGTATGGCAGGACTCTTATTCTGCTGGGGCTATTGGATGGGAGGGAAATGTGTCTAACAAACCCATATGCACCCAATACTAATAACGATACCTATTTTAGTTGGCATGATGGGGGCATAGACAAAGGGGGAAAATAGGATGAGGGGATTTTAACTGTGTACTTCAAACCCACCTAGATAGGTTGGACCCCAAGGAATGTAACAAACCGATGGCCTCCAGATCCATGGGAGGCACGCTATCGGATCTTGACATGGTTGACCTTTGGCACGAGATGTGAGGAGATGAGAGATGCTAATCCTTCTTTTCCCTCCCATATGGCACATACTCGTGGCTCGATTATATATTTATGGGGAGGGGGCAGTACACCCATTTCAAAGAAGTTGGATATATGGGAAGGACGATCTCGGACCTTGCCCCCTTAAAGGCCACAATGGTATGGGAGAGGAGGAGCGGGGCATTCCCCACCTGGCAGCTACAAGCCGAAGCATTGACAGATGTGGCATGCGTGGACAAGCTCAGGCACGCCATAGAGGAATACTTTGATGTCAACGTAGGCTCAGTCGATGACTGCGGGGTGGTATGGAAGGAGTTCAAGGTTGTGATGAGGGGAAAATGCATAGCCACCATGCATAGGGTTCATTCAGCTTTACTGTCCTCCTTTAAAGACTTGGAGGACCACATCAGAGTACTCGAGGGAGAGATGGCAAAGAAGTCACTTTGCAGAGCGGAGCCCCTCTGGTGGATGGTATGTAGCCGACAGGCGCAAGAGCGGTTGGGCAGGCATGATTACGCACACCACCTGATGAGAATTCATGGGGAGGGAGACAAGGCGGGCTGGCTTTTGGCCTGGCTCCGCTGGCGGGACCGTCACCCAAGCTTAACTCCCAGGTGGAAAAGGAGGATGGGGCCCAGGCCACGACACAGGAAGATATTAGCGCAGTGTCCCAGAGATATTATGAACAACTCTGGTAAGGGGCACGGGCATAACCGAGACATGGAGGAGATGCTAGACCAAGCCTCCCTTCCGCATCTGAATGAGGAAGCAATTGCCACACTACAAGAATCCTTAACAGAATATGAAATTAGAGGGGCAATAGAATTGCTGGGAAGCAGGAACACACCTGGGGGCGACAGCCTCCCAGGCACATTTTACAAGATGTATGTGGACCTACTTGTCCCTCGTCTCTGGCAACTCTGAGTTGTCCTTCCAGAAAGGGAGCTTCCCATTTTCAATGCAGGAAGCCATCATTATCGTATTGCTCAAACCAGGGGCTGCCAGCACTATACAAGTATACATAACATAACAGGGAGGGACCGCACTGCAGCGGCTCATACCAGCCCATATCATTGTTAAACATAGACAATAAAATACTGGGTGTTAAAATGGATTTCTGAACTCTGACCTGGCGGGCAGAGGTTCAGAAGGCCAGCCTAGTTTCTCGGAACAGGGTAACCTTCTGGACAAGCCAGACCAATCAAGGTAGCATTGGCGGCGGCCAATACTAGGTCTCAGGAGGGGTGAGGGTGATCAAAAGTCCACAATGAGTACACACAGTAAATGACACCACAAATTACTCTCAGTAAGGTGTATATATCAAAAATACCTATACATTTATTATAGGTTAAGTCAAACACAAGATGAAACCACAGTAATTATTAACAATGTAACACAACCAAATACTAGGGAGCATATATACAGTAACTAGTCTCCTAAAGTTATATTAAACAAGTAGAGATATGCAACCTGTAACAGAAGAGGGTCAGACAGTACAAATACACTTTAGGCAGTTCTTCAGCAACTCAAACCCTAACTAATAGGCAGTCCAATCCATACGAAGTGAGGAGCCTTGTGCACAAAAGTACTTTCAGCACGGCAGCACTCGATCGTGCGTTAATGTACAAAACAGGTCTTTTCAAGGGGCTGTAGTGACTCAGGAAGGTGGGTGAGGTGATGAATAAGAATAAAGTACCATTATTCAAGAAGGACCTCCACAAGAGGGCAGAGCGATTTCCAGGAATCAGGGATAGGATGGTAGCATAGGCTACCCTAACAAAGGACAGTGGCCCTGTATGAAATTGTCTATCTAGATTTGTGAAATTGTTCATGTGAAATCATTGAAAAAACATTTTTTTTTTTATTTAATTGGAAATCATATATTATGTAATATGGGTAGACACCAGATGAAGTTTTAACACATTTCTGAGTAGTTAAATAAATATTTGATTTAAAAATGTATTTAATTAATTACTTTGACTAATCCACACAAATTGATTGTCTACACAATACCAATTGGGTGTGCAGGGGACGAGAGAGTGCCACAGGTTTGTGGACATCTGTTGTCTTATATTCATTAGTGCAACCTACTGTCAGTGTTGGTTTTCTCCCCGGCACACCACTACCTTTCCAGAAATAACTTAATCTTCAGATTACTATAGATGTGCTCTAGGCCCATTAGAACATGGGGTAGAAATACAACCAGGAATCTCAAAAGGCTCCAGCACCTTATAGAAAAGGTACAGGGGTCAGCAGAGGAAATGGTGGTGGTCTCCCTGGACGCGGTCAAGGCCTTTGACTCCATCAACTGGGAGGGGCTTTTCCGATTCCTGTAGAGAAATGGGATGGGGACAAATATGTTGAAATGGATCTGGTTGTTATACCACGATACCATGGCACGAGTTAAGACAGGAAGGGTGGTTTCGCATAGCTGGCAACTGGAGAGGGGGAACGCTGCAAGGCTGCCCCTCTGTCACCCATCTTATTTGCCTCCAGCTTATGGCACAGATCTTCCAGGTGCAGTTTCATGATGCAGGAATCAGGGTAGGTGGTCAGAAATACCTCATCTCCATATACGCTGATGATGTCTTGTTCTACGTGCAGAACCACAGCCTGGTGCATATCCCTTACATAATGGAGGTGTTGCAGAATATGGAGTTTTTCACAGGTTTACGGGTGAACGTAGAGAAATCACTAGTGTTCCCACAAGGCTCTCCAGAGGGGAATGCGATGCAGCAGTTACCGTCGGTTGGGTTGCGATGGGAGTACAAATCCTTCTGCTATCGGGGTATCCAGATTCATCATTCCATGGCAGAAACCTTTCAGTATAATGTCAGCAGGGCGCTCACGTGGATAGATGACAGGATTACATTCTGGAACATATTACCTCTGTCCCTAATGGACAAAAAAGCAATCTGCAAGATGCTGATACTCCCAGGTTTGTTCTACCCGTTTGCAAATATCCTGCACATGGCCAGGGCCCCATTCTTTCCGATAATAGAAGGTAAAATGCCTGACATATTGTGGGGAGGGAAACGGCATAAGGCGTCGCAGGCTACACTATGCAGAAGATATCAGGAAGAGGGGCTGGCCCTCCCAGACTTTGCACTATAACATCTGACGGCCCAACTACAGCACGTTACCAGATGGAAGAGGGGAGGAGGAGGAGGAGGGCTGGAAAAGCAGAGGGTTCCTGTCTGAGTGCGGTAGTGAGACAGGCATGGAAAAGGGCTTGTGCTAAACTATAGCTAGGAGATGGCTGCAGCTCCGAGATACCTTTGAGGTCCGATTTCAAGGATGGGCGGGATAGTACCGGGTAAGGGAGATGCAAAAGTCACATAGGAAGGATGACGGGTGCTAGGCAACTCCTTCGAGGCAGGGACGCTAATGCCATTTAAGACGTGGGCTGAGAAGTTTCAGATGCCCAGGGGGCAGTTCTTAAATTACGCCAGGTTAACCAAGGCGCTTGCAGGCAAATTGGACACAATGCCAGATGAGCCACCAACCACTCTGATTCTGCACTCCCTTCTTACCATAGGAGACCACAGACGGGCAGTATCGAGCCTGTAGAAGGCTTTGCAGGATTGTAGGCCCCTACCCCAGCTTAAGGTATAAGGTAAGGGGGATAGGGACTTGGAGATAACTTTTGAGCAGGCAGAGTGGGAGAAAATGTGCACACACCCTAGCAAGGTATCCAGGAACATGCCTTTTAAGTTAATCCAATTTAGCTTCCTGCACAGAGTCTATCTTACTCCTCGAAAACTGCATATGATGCGTCCAGATATCCCACACCATTGTCCCAGATGCAAACAAGACTCAGCTGGCTACTGGCACATGGTATGGGCATGCTCAGTAATACAGGTCTATTGGAGGGAATTATTGGCTTAGTGGAGGGTAGCTAGAATGTACCCCCAAGATGTGCCTACTGGGGGTGGTACCCCGGGGGAAACGGGGATCCCAGAAAAAAAGATGGTCGCCTTTTTACTGCTATTGGCAAAACGTAGGCTGACAATAGCCTGGAAAAATGCGCAGTGGCCCGAATTGGCACAATGACTGGCTGATGCGCGGCAGTGAGAAGCTGCAGAGCAGCGGATAATGCAAGATATGGGGAGGGGAGATGGGGGTGAGGACATGGGACTTGCTTGGGGCATGCTTTTGAATGATTTACACACCTCCCTGATGATCTGCCCCCTTGAAACACGGTCGAACCAATACACCGTGGAGGGTGTGGGGGGACTGTGCAATTCGCTGTCCGGCATGATGGGTGGCAGTCAGGAAGACAATGGATGGGCATGAGCCAGGAAGAGGCCTACAGACAGCTGGCAAGGGTTGGTTTGGACGGGGCTGAGAGGGGAGGAGGATTGGGAAGAGGTGATTACGGTAATTGTTTTTCTTCCGTGTAAGGTTTTTGGCTGCCAATCACAAGCCCGAATGAAATGGACAGGTTCAAGCCAAGGGGGAAGACCGAGCTGGGCTGGACTGGAGTGAGTGGGGGTGGGGGGGATGGGAGAGGGCTGTTTTTGTTATGTGCATGGAGAAAAATCAATAATGAGATTTAACAAAAAAATATATAAAACAGTCCATTCGTTTGTTTACATTGAAAAACGTCATTCTCGTATGCAATGTAATTACATATTTATACTTTTTTGCACAGGATCCAGCAGTAGGAAAAAAAGGAGAAAAAAGAAAATGCCAGTAAAAAATAAGATCAAGAACCAGGAAACCGCATCCAATATGCCGAACAGTGACCTATCTTCAACATTTGGTGAGGAGGTTGTGGGGGGTTAAATACCTACCTTTTCTACTGCAACAACCTAAAGGACGAAGTAAAAAATAATTGGCTAGCTGTTGCAATTTTAGGCATTCATACTAATCATCTCTTTTTTTAATTGTTTTGTGAAATTGTTATTGTCTATATTAGCTATATGTTTTTGCTATATATATTTTAACTATTTCTTGACATACATATTTATGTTTCATATTAAGTAACATACACCGCTGTTTTCAACATGCTTAACACTGTAGGCACAATTTACAACAAGATACATCAATGTCTTTATGAGGCTTACACACCTGTTTTAGAGTGCGATCCTTCCTAATTCATGCCTATAACGACATGGTGTTCCTTTTCACATATCCGGGTGCCTGTGAAGAGCCTGCGTCTGACCTTCCCTTGGTTTGTCTCTCCCCTTTCCCCTGGGCAGTGGGGCTTGCAGGTGTGGCATTAATCCGGCGGCTCAAATGTCCAATGTGAAGGGAGGAATTGGCATTGTGTCAGTGGGCTCGAACTACTAGACCCCCTTGGTTAGCATCAGGACAGAATTCATTAAGATTATCTTGTACAGAAGCCTCCACAACTCTCAGGAACTTTTGAGAAAACCTCAAGTCTATCACGCATCCATAACACGATTTTAATGTGTACCACTACAGCATGTTACTAGTATTTCCTGTCACAAACGTTTGCCAGCCAATAATGGACAGCCTTCTTTCCTCTCTAGATCAAATTTAATTTGATCAAAACATCCTATAACTTTACATGCATCAGGGCAATCATTGTCCTAGAGCCCACTGGTGCATAGGCCTGCCTTTATCAACGTACGTCTGCTTTGATTTGCCTCTTTCCTTTCCCCGTTTCCCTCTCACTTTTGCCTGCTACCTTTCCATCCCATGGGCCACGCTCTGACTGTTACCCTGAGCAGTGTCACAATTCGCCTATGCTCAGTCAAGGCTTGGGGCTTTAATTCCAGTTTGGTGGTGATGTGCAGCGTATAAAATACAAGTAAAATAGCATAGCACCGAATGAAGATGTTCACATATTGCAGGGTCTGTAACAAGTTCAGTTATGTGATGTGTCACAACTGGGATGGATTTGGCTCATGCAGAAACAGATGCAAACCCCTTCCTTCCCAACAGGCCTTCTAGCCCCCGGGTCAATGGCACAGTTGGGAGCCCCACTGACCAGAGGAAAGGGGGAGACAAACCAAGGAAGGGTCAGAAGCAGGCTCTTCATAGGAACCCTGGTATGTCAACAGGAATGCCATTACACTATACGTTAGGAAGGCCATCAATCGAGAATGCGCACTAGAGGACTTGCCTTGTAGAGAGATTACAGCTGTGTTGCTCTGCCAACACCAACTTACACCCCTACATGGCCCCTGTAGTCAAAGTACAGTGGCAGTGGCAGAGGAATTCCCTGGAGGACCACAGAAAAACTGCTTGTGGAACACCGAGATGAGCAAATGGGAGTACAGACACTCCAGACAAAAGCAAACAGTAAGATGTCAAGTTGGCTAAGGCAAACGAGTACAGAGCGTGCAAGTTAAAGAGTGGTTGCACTGAAAATAGGCGAGCACTCAATACACACTTCACAAGAGCAGCAGTGCAGCTGAGGTAGCAGGATACGGGAAGGTCTCAGGGGTGGTTGAAGTGTGAATGCAGGGAGGGGAACAATGCTAGCAGAGGGAAACTGAAAGCATGGAACCCAGAGGAGGCAGAAAGTAAGCCGAGCCCGGGAAGGGAGTGAGGGGCGGGAGAGCTAGATCATCAAGCGGAGAGACAAAAAGAAGAACAGTGCAGAAGCAGAACAAAAGTCCAACCCAGAAGAGCGATGGAGCGTGGCCAGAACCACCAACCAAATCCAAAAAAACAAATGAAGAAATAGCAAGGGGCTGCAATGGGACCATCAACTGATCCATTGGTCAGTGTTGTTAAGGAACTCTGTAAAGCCAGACCTGGCTATGTATAGTCCTGTCCAATCCTGAAACTGGCTAGTCCTTTGTATATGTTCTTTTCTCTAAGTCTGATTTGGTGAGCATCTTGGAATGGTGATTGCCGTAGCCAAACAAGTTGTTTTGAACCCAATAGAGCCTTAATGTCCTCCTACCCAATTTCCTTGTGGGCCAAATGTTCCAACCATTCGTAATCATTTTCCCTTCAAGCTCTCCCACTGCCTTTGGATTCTGACATGATGTTACTGTGGGAAAAAAAAGAGTTTATCACTGATAGCCTGCTTGGCTGCTTGGCTCTGGGCGGACTCGCCCACAATTGAATTTCTTAATCTACAAACACGCAACTAGCCCATATTTATTTTTGACAGAACAGTTACTCAAAAGTTGCTGGTTCATTGAATGTAATAGGCGAGATGGAACATAATGGCAACATTTTCCTTTTAGATACAGTGGACCCGATGGGGGGCACTGTTAAGCCCAGCTAAAATGCCCGCAAGCCTGTGAGCTCCTGGGCACTCCTATAAATCTGGAAGAAATCCTGACACTTTCCAACCTGGACCGCAGCACTGGCTAGTGCATCGACCATCCTGGCTCTTTCTAACCAGGTACCGCAGCACTAGCTGGTGCATCGACTGTGAGACCACCCTGGGCACGGTTGTGCGGAAAAATTGTGTTCCCTGCTCGTAAACTGAAGACATGAGGCATGGCGGAAAAAAGCCAGCCTGATCCGAGACTACAGCATGGGAAGACGTATGCAAACAACTGGCGGCTGGGAAGCCTTCCTGGAGGAAAGTGGACTTGAAGCCACCCGAACTGCAGTCCTGTTTTGTATAGCGAGCCGTCGGCTCTCATGGCCGCTGCTTGCCTGGGACCTGCTGGTGGTGAGGCATGCTGCTGTGTCCCAGAGGACCGGAGAAAGTGTTTGCTGACACCGTCTGGGGAGACAAGGTTTGGGCATGGGTGGGGGGGACACAGATATTTCTCTTTGTACTCTTCTTATTCCAGGGGGGTCTGCATATTGGTACGCTGCTCTGTGGGTTTCCACCTGACAAAGGCGATTAAAGACCAGGAGGGTCGGACATTGCTGGTGACTGGGATGCTACATTGTCGGGCGGTTAGCTTACTTAACTACTACGGCCCTAATCAGGACACAGTGGATACTCTAGAGTGGGTGGCCAGGCAGTTTCGCCAATACTCCATCGGGGCAATAATATGGTCGGGGGACTTCAATGCGGTGATGGAGCCAGAACTGGATAGAACTGGGAGTGCTTTACGACCACCCATGAGTTCGACAAGTAAGTTGCTGGACCTGTGCTGGGCTTGGGATTTGATTGATATCTGGAGGGCCAAGCATGGGACAGAGAAGGGCTATACATTTCACTCCAAGGTTCTCCAGGCAGCGTCCAAGTTGGATTACTATGTGATACTATGTGAAGTTGTCGGGGTGTGTGTCTGAGGTCACAATACTGGCACGAACGTTGTCAGATCATGCGCCAATGCTGCTCGTCCTGCAGATTCCAGGGAGATTGGGGGGGTGGGTCGACCTGGAGATTCAAGAGTGAAGGTTTGACTGATGGGGTTTTTCAGGATGGTATTGGGAATGTTATTGCTAAATTCTTTGAGGAGAATGTGGGCTCTGTTGTGTCTAGCTCCACATTGTGGAAGGCTTTTAAATGCGTGGTGCGTGGGGAGTGTATTTCGAAGCAAGCTGGGGTCTTGAAGCAGATATGGAGGGAGCTGGAGGGAGCTGGAGGAGAGTGAGGCGGCATTCAATGCTTTCAGGCTGGCAGGGAAGCTATGACGAGCCGGATGTGCAGAGGGAGATCAAGGAGAAGGTGAACAAATTCAGAGAGGCAGCCCAGAGGGAAGTGAAATTTCTATCAAGGAGGGTGGTGGTCAGGCAACATGGGGAGGGCCAGCTGCCCACAGGTTTCTTGCGAGGGCAGCTAAGGCTGTTGGGCCGGTAACTCAAATTATGTCTGTTAAAACGGGGAGGGGGAGAGACAGTACGTGGATGGGGAGATTATGCAGGAATTCAGTTTGTTCTTTACAAGGCTATACTCCTCGCAAGCTTGGGCTTCACAATCTGAAATTAACAGATGTGTGGATGAGGTGGACCTTTATTGGTGTGCTGATAAGGAGAGGGAGTGGCTATGCCAGCCTGTTGCGGAACAGGACGTTTTGGAAGCGATTAAGGTGCTCTCATCCGGAAAAGCCCCGGGTCCTGAAGACTTTACAGCTGAGCTTTATAAACACGTTGCTCTAAAGTTAGCTCTGTATCTCATGCAGGTGTACCAGCAGACCATAGAGAGTGGCGAGCTAACGACGTCTATGAGGGAAGCAATGGTGACTATTCTGTTGAAGGGAAGGAAAGAGGCGGATAGATGTTCTTCCTACCGACCGATTTCACTTATTTATTTGGATTACAAAATCTTTGCCAAACTGCTGTCAACGAGGTTAGCACCTCTAATGCATAAATGTGTTAAATCGAACGGATCAGGATTCTTTTTTCGGGGCGCTCCACCTCCCAAGGCTTGCGGCGAATGTTCGGTCTTCTAGCTTCGGTCTGACAGGAAGACGATGTTGTAGCAGCATTATTGGATGCTGAAGAAGCGTTCAGTTAAATGGCCCTTTCTCTTCATGGTGCTGCATAGAATGGGGATGGGGGAGCAGTTTATTTACATGTTTTCGTAGCTTTACACCCGGCCTGTTGCGCACATCAGGGTGAATGGTCAACTCACGTCAGTTATTCCACTAGAGAGGGGTACAAGGCAGGGGGTTCCTCTTTTACCCCTGTGGTTTGCCCTGGTGACTGAGCCACTTGCTGAGCTGATTAGGGATGGACACATCCACTGCGGGATACAGGTCTATATTCACTGTGTAATAGTATCCCTGTAGGCAGATGACATGGTGATTTACATTAAAAAAATCTGCAGGTTAACCTACGGCCGGTTATATGCAGGAAGTGGGGGCTATTTAGGACTGAAGATTAATGTGACTAAGTCGGTGCTCTTCCCTCTCACTGATGGCACTGTGCAGTTTAATGACGGTTTTGGTTTTCAATGGCTATGGTATTGTGAGAAACCTGAGGGTATTCTCCCAAGTGGACCCCACGAATCCCTTATTCCGGTGGCCAGGGAAGGGATGTCGCTCTCAGATCCCAACCCTGGGGGTGGACGAGCGAGGGAGAATCACCTGGGTAGGGGAACCCGGGGTTATGCTCAGAGGAATACCCAAGCTGAGAAGCGGTATAACAACGGGGAAGAAGGTGAGGAGGACGAAGTACCTGAAGCTTTTATAGGCTATTCCCACTCATCATCCCTTCCACCCAATGAATCTCCCTTACCAAAAGGAAAGTCCAACAGCCCCTCCACATTTGCCAAACCTATTAGGAAAAGGAGAAGACAGGTAAAAACAAGAAAGAACACCTCGGGAGTACAAGTGGGGAAATTAAGATGCGTTCCTTCACCACAACATAACTGTCCTCTTTATACTGACATGGATTTGTATGATTTTCCTGTGATTTCTATACCACACTACCCCATCATCCCTGTTTTCACTATAGAAATGTACCAGTGTTCAATCATTTTGCAATCCCACCTTCTAACAGATTTAATTTTTACTCTGAGCCAGGAAACTACCTTTCCCAAAATCCACACTACTTAAACCCAAACCCAGTTGCATTGGAAAACTGCATCTCCCATAATCCCTATTTCCCTGTTGACCCCCCAAGTACTCCCCTTTCACCAACACACCTATTCTTTTTCTGACAGCAAGTTATATAGATTTTCAAAAAATCCGGGAAAACACTACCACTCCCACAATCCTTACAATCCCACTGTTATGGTAAGGAAAGGAAGGACAGACCCTGGAGCTTTACCTTTTGTGACTTGCCATGGCTCTTCCCCACTAACAAGAATCAGACAAGTCAGTCTAACCAGGCCCAGAACCCACACCTGCAGATTGTTAACTCTCCCCACCTGTAAAAAAAGGCAGAGCTCAGAGGCACACTCGAGGCAAAGGGGAGCAGAGCAGCAGGAGATAATTCTCCTTGGAGCAGTGGCGACCCTGGAGGCAGAGCAGGACAGGCCAGCTGCTGAAAGAAAGTCTGTGGCGATATCCACTGCAAAGCAAAGGTCGCAGCAAAAATTAAAGGAAACTCCTTCGTAACGCACATGGCTAAATCGGTGCCTCATTCGGGTGGAAACGAGCGAATTGGAAGGAGAACAAGCAGCGCCATGTTGGAAGCCCAGACTTAAAAAAGGAACGGAGTTGATGAAGTGTATCCTGAACTACCGGTGAGTGAACTGTGATGCGAGAGGCCGGCTAGTGCTAAGGAGTAGAAGATACAGTAGCGTTTGAAGGCTGTGCATGTGCCATTGGAAACCGCAAGAGAAAACCTGAAACATTGTTACCAATTGTGAACCCGACTGATGAATTAGAAACTACAACCAAGAGGCCTTAGGAGAGGCTTGCGTAAGATGTCCAAGTGGTCCTACGAGGGTGAAGCCAAACCCCTCGTACAGTCGAAACTCTTGCTGAACTGTGAGGGAAATTGTGAGGGCGATCGTGGAAGTAAGGGGAAGGGAACCCCAACGTTTGTGAACTGTGAACCCGACTGAGGGAAGCGAAGTAGCGATTGTGAAAGTAAGGGGAAGGGAACCCCAAAGTTTGTGAACTGTGAACCCGACTGAGGGAAGCAAAGTGAACTGTGTTATTGAGAAGGCAAGCGTGCACCTGACTGAGGGATGCCATTGTTATAGAAATTGAGCTATTGATTTACAAGGTTTGAGCCTGGCTGAGGGGAACACATGGAACTGTGAATCGAACTATGTTTGCTAAAGGAGCTTTGGGGTACGAGCCAAAGCTGGAGAAACTTGAAACACTGGGAAGCTGGGTCGAAGTGTTTGCCTGCTTAAGTGTGCCCCACTGCCAACGAGCTCTGCCTGCCCCTGTGCCATTAAAGGAATGGTTGGTCCAAAATATTTTATTGGCCAAAAAGATGGGCACTAATAAAACAAATATACTGGCACTTTTCCCTATGTAAAATTTTGAGCAATTGAAGCTCAAAATTTACAAAAGCAAGCACATGGGGGCATCCATTTTGTGAAATGGATGCCCGCCTGTTCTCGCTTTTGCTTTTGCGGCACTAATGAAGGAAAAGCCAGCCAGCTGTAGTAAACAAAAGCTACCACTGGGTGGCTTTTCCTTCATTGGTGCCGGGACTGGAAGGATGAAGACCGGAGACTACAGGCAGAAAAGCTGTAGCTGCATCTCGGTAAGTGCTATTTTTTTTTTTTAAAGCACTAGCTGCAGTTTTTTTTCTAAGTTTTCCGGGCTGGAGGAGCCCGTAAAACGTAGAAATAAAACCGCAGCTTTAAAAACGTATTTATGTTTGCGGTAGCCTTTGAAGCTACCGCAAACATAAATACAATGTGATTGTGTTTGAAAACGCTGCAGGTTTTCTTTCTAAGTTTCTCAGGCTCCTCCAAGCCGGAGGAGCCTGAGAAACTTAGAAAGAAAAACAGCAGCATTAATGAAACACAACCGCATTGTGTTTCTGCCTGCCGTGGCTATCACTTTGGGTCTCCGGTGCTCACCCATGGGAGCACCGGAGACCCAAAGTGAAAGCCACGGCAGGCAGAAACACAACGTGGGTGTGTTTTCATGCCGCAGTGTTTCTGCCTGCAGCTGCTTTCCCATTTGGGACTCTCGGGCTCCCCACGGGGAGCCCGAGAACCCCAAATGAAAAATCATCTGCAAGCAGAAACACAACGCGGTTGTGTTTCCATGCTGGAGTGTTTCTGCCTGCAGCCGCTTTCCCATTTTGGGCTCTCAGACTCCCCAAATGGGAAAGCGGCTGCAGTCAGAAACACAGCGCGGTTGTTTTCAGAAATTCTGCAGTGTTTTTGCCTGCCTTGGCTTTCCCCGTGGGGAGCCCGAGAGCCCCAAATGGGAAAGCCAAGGCAGGCAGAAACACAACGCGGTCGTGTTTCCATGCCGTGGTGTTTCTGCTTACAGCAGCTTTCCCATTTGGGGCTCTCGGGCTCTCTGTGGGGAGTCCGAGAGCCCCAAATGGGAAAGCAGCTGCAGGCAGAAATCTTTCTAAGTTTCTCAGGCTCCTCTGGCTCGGAGGCGCCTTAGAAACTTAGAAAGAAAAACCAATGAAGGAAAAGCCACTCAGTGGTAGCTTTTGTTTACTACAGCTGGCTTTTCCTTCATTAGTGCCGCAAAAGCATGTGCTTGCTTTTGTAAATTTTGAGCTTCAATTGCTCAAAATTTTACATAGGGACTTAAAAAAAAAAGTACCAGTACATTTGTTTTATTATTGCCCATCTTTTTGGCCAATAACATTTTTTGGTCGAACCATTCCATTAGCGCAGGGAAGGGAGTTACAATTACCACGTCCAGTTATCCTGACACTTCTTTTGAGACACACTGTTTCTTTTGCATTTCCCATTGAAAACCTGAACACTATTTTCTTGGAGAACACTACCCTGTTGTGTTAAAAGCTTACATATCCCTTGTCACGTTTGTATTAGATTGAGGACAAGAAATAGGTTTAATAGTCTAGGCCTTTCTGATTTGACTAAACTGCCTAAGACTGTCTTTTCTTTATTATTTGATGGTCGAGACTACTCCCATCTTAGCAGTAGGGCAAGATAGGAGTTCTCCAACCCCTTTGAAACTATTGAATAAACACCCTTAAATTTGTACCACTTGTGTTGTATTCTTACACCTGATAACCATGCCATCCTCACAGTATACACCCGGTATCTGGGGATAGACATAGCATCTTCCTCAGACATTTTGTATTAGCTTAACTATGTCAAGGTACTGGAGCACGCACGGACGTTAGTGAATATGTGGATGGGGTTGCCTCTCAGTCTTTATGGACGAATCTCAATGGTAAAGATGATCTTGTTGCCTCTGTTCCTTTACGTGTTTTTCAATGTACCCTTAGCAGTGCCTAAGTCATATTTTCGGAAGGTACAGTCAATGTATCTCTGTTTCTGTGGGCGGGCAACCAAGTGCACATCTCTTGGCAGAAATTAAGCACGCCGTTGGACAGGTGGGGCCTGGTACTGCCAGATTTTGAGGTGTATTACGAAACGGCTCGGGCAGGATTCTTGTTGGAGATGGTGCAGCTACGAGGCATGTGGAGACAGAAAGGGCTCTGGCAGCACCATCCCTGTTACAAGCAGTGATACTGACTGCCCCTGCTAGGATATCTCTGACCGAGAATAGGGTGGCGTTGACCTGCAGGTCCTGGCCTTGCATTGAAAAGAAAGGGAAGGGAGATGGCCTTTATTCTCCAAAACTACCTGATTACCGATATCCCGGCCTTGCCACTGGCCAGCGAGTTGGAGTTTACACGATGTGTGAAACGACTGGGTATCTCTTGCTTTCTTGACCGCATCCCGAAATGACAGTTTCTAACGGTTGAGGGGTTTTGCAGCAGAGGGGCTGTTACTCCTTTAACCCTGTATCTATATTTTAGGTTGAAGTCCTCTCTGAAAGGCCTGTTCCCCACCTTCCCGCAGGAACCAGTGGTAGCCCCTATATTGGATGCAATGATGGGGAGGACGGATGTTCGTAGGATTGTGTCTGATCTTTCTAGTAAAATCCAGGATGTTGAGGGGAATGGGGTGGCTACATCTTCAGGGAAATGGAGGACCTCCCTGGGCGGAGTTCGAGGGGGGTTGTGCCTGACGAGGTATGGGAATACTGCTGTGCGCAAACGAGGAAAGTGGCTCTTAACAGCAGGTTCAAGTTGATCCACTTTAAATTCCTGCATCAATTTTACTATGCCGCAGCGTTGCTGCCTACATTCTTTCTGGATACCCCGGACAAGTGTGTTTGCTGTCCAAGCACACCAGCAGATTTCTTACATGTGGTATAGAGTTGTCCACCAGTGATGAGTTTTTGGGAGGGGGTGTATGAGACGCTGAGTGCTCTTATAGGAGAGAGGGTGGAGCCTTATGCAGTAGTGGCCTTATTGGCGAACAACCGGCAGATCATAAGCCGGGTGAGGAAGCTGGTTGGACTATTGCTACTGGCGGCTAAGAGGTGAGTGGGGTAGGCCACGTCACACTATAGTGGAACAGTGGAAAGCGGACATTCTCTATTGTAACGAGATGGAAATGGAATATGGAAGGATGGTGCATTCTAGTGCTTGTCCCAAGGATATTTGGGGTCCTTATAAGCAATACCTTACTATGCAAGCCCAGACAGTAGCGGTGTATACAGGAGGTGGGATGCCCTTAGAGGTCGCTGCTCATGGTTTATGATGTTTTGAGTGTGACATTATGGTTGAATTCTATATCCAGATGGGTGGGAGGTGAGAAGGGGGAACATTTATTTGTTAATGGAATATATTGTTGTAATGAAGAAGACTCAATATATGTATCCTACCTGGTGTAAGCATGTACTGAAGTATCGAGAGGGCAAGGGGTTGATCCACTGAACCACTGTAGTGTTGTGTTTACACTTTTCCTTGTAACGATAAACTGAAGTTAAAAAAAGAAAAGTACAGCAGGCCCTGTCAAAAGAAACCCATATGCACGCTGCATGTGCCTTAAATTGAACTGAACACACTTTACAAGTGACAACCAGTGCAGTTGACGGTAACATTTTGGTCTGTATGGTTACCTTGGTTTGTTTCTATTAAAACATGCATTACAGATCACATACCACATAGTGTAGGATCAGGGTTAGTGTATGGTAACTTGGCACTACAAGTGGAGGGTTGGGGGCCCTGGGTGCTATCCCAGATATGGTACAGTGGTGATAGTTGAGAGGGGGAATCCCTTCTAAAGAATACAGCTTTTAAATTTTTACTGAACAACATCATGTTTTCTGTTCCAGAACTAGGGAGATGGAACCCTTATTTAGGACTTATGTATCTGGGCAGTGGAAATATTAGTGGCCCCATAGCATATTTTGCTTGGGATCTGCATGTTTAGTGTTCCACCCCTGTTCCAACATGCAGGATGCAGATGACGAAAATGCCTGGGCTTACATGTCACAAATAACATAGGGCAACTTGGCAGCTATGGTAAGTGGTTTTTCCCCAAAAGACTTGATTTCCTGATAGTGAAAGCAACATTTAAGGACCGATTGTTGTTTATCACAATTATATTTGATCAGTGCCACACTGTATTTGTGATTTTCAGAAATAGGTCTTTCCACAATTAGTGAATATTGAGGTTTGTACGAAATTGTGTTGGATGTACATATTTCTTGAGTGGCCTGAAATAATTTCCAAGCTACCACTCCTTGAGCGTGTAATTGTTGACCACTTGCAGGCACTTTAATATCAGTGCCACTCGACTTTGATAATATATGTCTAGTGTTCCATGGGAGAGGTTAGTACCTGATCCAGCTGCCTGCCATTGAAAGCACTGCAAGCAGTGACAGTCTAATTTTATTCTATTTTACAGATTTGTATCGGAAAGCAATGCTGACCTTGAAAATGAGGCAACAACAGAAGAGGCCACCCAGTGATGTCAGTCCATGATGAAATAATTCCAAAAAGGACATCCAGCATTTAATCTTAAGGATCTGCTCAGTGATCCTGTTCCATGTAACGTGGTCAAGCACCATAGTGGCACAAACCCCAGGAATATCCCTGAGTGGGTCAGCAAACAAACAACTTGCAGTATTGTGTGTTTATTTAGAATACATCATGAGTATACAGAGTATCAGTGAAATGATTTTCAGATGAATTGTCAAAGTAGGTAGCAAATCATTGTACCTTGAGGTGGACTGTATGGCCATCTACCATTTTAGAATTGCACACTGGATCTCTGCTTCTAAAGGGGAAACAATAGGATTCCTTAGTGGTTGTGGAGTGTCCCACTTCTCTGCTTTCGGTGACACTGTTACAATGGATGGGAACAATGGAAACTCGTAGTGTTACCAAGTGATCATGTCAAAATAGTCTCTTTTATGTAGCTCCGACTTTTTATCCATATGCATAGACTTGTGTCTTTATATGTTTTGCCATGATTGTGTGTGCTCTAATAGTCCCTCCGCAGAGCGAGCTGTGTTAAAAAAAAAAGAAGAAAATAAGCCCTGTATGGATAAAGGTGATTCCAATGACACAAGACCAAACTATCGAGGAAAATATGCTTTCAATTATTCTTTGACTTGCAACAGCCAATGGCAGAGAGATCTACTATTTTCAATTACCTAGAAATGAAACCAAAGAGCATATTCAATCCATCCATAAACAATCCGGCTTCGGAACTCTTCGTGACTAAAATGATTAATGACCCAACATTGATTAGGTTTTTTAGCCGGAAACAACCAAATATCAACAAACATATTATAAAAATGACTACAACAATTGGCTGAAGATAAAACCATTAAAATCAAACAAGCGGATAAAGGGAGAGCAATCGTGATTATGAACACAAACTTTTATCCCTCAAGCTGTCTAGAACTACTGGGAGATGACAGCACATACCTGCGTCTTGAAGGAGACCCCACTGAAGAAATACAGACAATTATCGACTCGACCCTAGAAAAGGCACATGGAGAAGAATGGATCTCAGACAAAACAAAGGAATACCTAACTAATACTTTTTCCGATTATGTCTTTGTTTTATGGCTTACCTAAAGTACATTCAATTCTGAGACACCCATCCTTGAGACCCATTGTGGCAGTAGCAGACAGCATGTTTGATTCAATAGCTAAATATCTAGAAAAACGACTTCAACTCATTGTTCAAAAATCTTCTACATCTAAGAGATGTAACATACTTCCTTCCAAAAATGGAAAACTTAACAGACTTACCACAGATTCTAACTTTGTTTACACTGGATGCACAATGTCTGTACACATCCATTCCACATGACGAAAACCTGGAGACCCTAGAATGGCCCCTACTCAATGTAGAATACTCCAAACTGATAAGATGTTCACACTGGAACTCACTAAAATCATACTGTATAATAACTATTTCCTTTTGGCAAAGAGCATAATTTACAAATCTCTGGTACATCAATGGGTTCGGCAATGGCCCCAGTTTATGCAAACTTGTTTATGTACGCATTTGAAACCAAACATGTCATGGAACATGTAACATGGTCCAACAAACTCCTAACATGGAAAAGATTAATCGACAATCATTTAAATACATGTCATCCTAGAATTAGAGATAGGCAAGCCACAGATCCACTTCTTAGATGTCATAATTTCTTATGACAACAACAAATTGGAAGCCGCACTTTACCGCAAACCCACAGACATGAATAATACATTACAGTATGAACGATAATCTGCCAATGAGCCAAAACCTAAGGATACGAAGAATCGTCTCAAATGACAACATACTTACAGAAACGACACAAGATGTCTCAGAGAGATTTAAAACAAGAGGATACCCAGAGGAAGTATTGAATAAAGCCATCACAAGATATACATCCCTAATTGGGGACACACGACTAGGACCAAAGATATGTGCAGATGCACCAAGATTAATTCATATCATGACATTTTACAGACAGAATGCTCAAATGACGCAGCTGATGAAGAAGAATTGGAAAATTACGAAATTGGATCCACAATTGAACAAACTCTTCCCTGAACCCTCTATGTGGCCTACACAAGGTGGGGGGGACTTTAGGGATAGCTTGGTGAAGGCCGAAAGACCAACTAAATCCAGACAACCATTCCTAGGTAAACCAAATCTAGGAACTTTCTTGTGCCTGCACTGCGGGCATTGTAACAATATCTCAAAAAGAGTACATAAGCCACCCGAACACAGGCAAGAAGATCACACTCAAACACTACGCTACATGTGACTCAAAGAACATAATTTATGTTCTCATCTGCCCTTGTGGAAAATAATATGTGGGCCAGACCTCACGAAGAATGAAGGAAAGATTGAATGAACATAAATCCAATATTCAAAAAATAATCAAAAGTCTTCTGTAACGAGACATTTCACATTAATGAGGCACACTGTCTTACAACTCAAATTCGTGATTCTAGAACAAATAAAAAATCTGCCACAAGGTGGTGATATATATACATTAATGTTAAAACGAGAGTTGTTTTGGATATTTTGGAACTAGACACTGTGAATCCGAAGGGAATGAACGAAGAATTCACGATTGCCCCCTTCTTAAAACACCAGCTCTGACAGAGATAACCACAAATAAAGACAATAGACCATCATGACAAATATTGGATATTATTCATTGAATGCTGACAAAAGATTGAATATGATACATATAATAAAGAAATAGGGACCAGAAGTATTGACAACCACTGAACCTCCATTTAAATGCTTAAAATTCAGAGCCAAGTAAGGATTTTCAATTCTGGTAAACTTTATATGTAGCACCAAAAATCGTGGGTCAGAACATGTTTTTTGAGAATGACAGAATGAGCGATCCAATGTCAGATTTGTATTAGAGAAGATCATATGTAAAGAAGAATTGTATATCAACACCATCCAAAGAAAATATGTCTTTAAGAATGTGAATGTGGAGTACAAACTATTAATACACTCATGCAAGTGAATGTCATGTAGATTATTCGAATATGATACTACATAATACTGTTGATACCTCGACAGGCCTCTTTTTACAGTGAACAATTCAAGAAAGTGTACACCAGGACCCTCCTTTCAAAATGTTTTACTTAATAGGATTCAAACCCGAGGGAGATCTATGATATATTTTTTTAAAAAATTATTTAACAAATGTATTTGGTTTATTAAACGTTTACAGAAGAATCAACGTATAACAATTTCCATTGAAAAAGAGAAAGAAAATATATAGCAGTTATTACCATTAAAATACTTATTAACATTTACAAATTCACTTAATGCTCTTGTTAATATTGATATTAGTATAATGACATTCTTCATATTTCTTTCAAATAGCATTTAGTTAATCCTTAGCCGAAATATAAGTACACAAATAAGATTAAAAAAACAAATAGATCTTATTACGCCCTTTCATAGATTGGATTTACCCCCAACAACATCCCGACTTTCTCAAACTTGGCATATTTGATGGAGCAAACTTACAGAATTCAATCGAGTTTACATTCATTTTTTATGACGGACAAAACTCTCAACTTCAGGGACATGGAATCGCCATGTAACATGAATAACCAGACCAAATCTCTTATAACTTGTTGTGTATTGGTGACAAACGAACCAAAATATTGCAGTCTCATGGTCGTCATTAACACTAGGCACACCAATAATAGATGGAATAGGAATTCTGTTATGTTATGTTACTTGGCATTTATATAGCGCTTTATATATCATTGGTATGACCTCAAAGTGCTGGTAGGTTGAACACCCTCGGGAACCGTAGTTCAGGTCAGTAGAGAGAGATGGAGTCATAAAGTGCATGGGTGCACCGGGTATGTATGCAGCTGGTGTAATTGTCGGATGGTAGCTGCTTCCTAGTGATAGGTGGTGCTGCGGATATCAGTTGGATGTGTGCAGTCTGGTGGGTGGACACCCAGATTGGGTTCTGGCTGCGTTAGGCCTGAAGAACGCTTATGTGAGCAGCGAGGCTAGAATGTGCTCGACTAGTTGCGTTTTATTAGAGTGATGAGGTGTTCATGGGGTCGTATTCGTATCTGAACAGCTAGGCCGAATTATCAGGGGTATAGCTGTGTTCTAGTTGAATGATCGTGTATAGTAGAGAGTGAGCGTAGTGGTGTGGTATGGTGGTTATCTGTAAAGCGCCCGAGACCAGGCACATGAAACAGGATGGTGGGGACATAGCAACATACAGATATATAGGGACAGGGGTGGATACAGGTATATATGGGGATAAGATATATAGCATATATTGGTTGGTTACAGATGTATAGCAACAACACTGGGAATAGGGTGCAGAGTGATACAACTCATTCCATTCTGCCCAATTCATTTCATCCACTCCGTCCATTTCTTTGCTTCGTTTACTCAATCTATTCCGTCCATGTTATCTATGTCATCTATTCTACCTATTCTGTTCACCTTATTCATTCCATTCATTCTATCTATTCGATCTATTCTACTAATTCTGTCTATTCCGTCCACTTTGTCCATTCATCAATTCCATTTACGTTAGCCATTCCATCCACACTAGCCGTTCTATCTGTTCCATCCATCTATTACCTATTCCTTCACTCCTATCCGGTTCATCCATTCACTCCAGTTCGTCTATTCTATCCAGTTCATCCATTCTATCCGGTTTGCCCATTCTATCCAGTTTACCCATTCTATCCAAATTATGCATTCTGTCCAATTCATCAAATCTATCTATTCCAGTTCATCTGTTCTATCCATTCCGTCTACACCATCTGTTCCACCTGTTCTGTCAATTCTATCCACTCCATTCCGTCTATCCGTTCCATCAGTTCCATCTGCTCAGTCTGCTTTAACCGGTTCCGTCCACTCTGTCCAGTTCCGTCCACTCTGTCCAGTTCCGTCCACTCTGTCCAGTTCCGTCCACTCTGTCTGGTTCCATCCACTCTGTCCAGTTCCATCTACTCTGTCCAGTTCCATCTACTCTGTCCAGTTCCATCTATTCCATCCAGTTCCATTTACTTTATCAAAGATACTATCCAGTTTCATCAAGGTCATCCAATTCCATCCACTCCATCCATGTGGCCAGTCAATCTTCTCCATATGTTTCATTCATTTTTTCTTTTTTTTTTTTATTGAAAAATTGATTTAGTTGACATTCAACTTTTTCAATTACAGATATATCATCTTTAAACTTACACATATAATCATTTCAATGTACATACTGGTTTGCCTTGATAAATAAGAATAATTTCAACATTAATATTAACATCCTAAAATCAGATTCATCACTCTTAACATATCATTAGGCAGAGAAATAGTTATTACACTCGTCCTCTCAAGGTCTGGAGTGGATCAAATAGAGCAAACTATCAAACAATGTAACAGTAAAAAGGAATGATAAGTTTTAAAATCGAATAGTACAAACACTCATAAAAGATTAATTGATAATTAAGTGACCATTAAAATTTGTTCTCCATCCTTTTTAGAATCTAATGTTCATATCATAGGCAAATAATACAATAGAATCCACCAATGGTACTTGGGATATCCGTCACAGCTTGGATCAAAAACATTGAAATGTCTAAATTTACATAAAACAACTTCAAGGAGCTAGTGAGTTTTAAAAGAAAATTGACAGTAGAGATAATTAAAGCATCTCTCGAAGCATTAAAGACCTCATTCCACATTTGAGCTTTAGTTAGCATAAGTCTGTCTTTAAAATGCTTAAAAATGATTTTTCCTCAGTTCAACCAACCCTTCACATTCGGTGATTAGATCGGCAGTAGGGATGTAACGGTATAACGGTATACCGTTAAAGATACCGTGAACCACTTAATTGAACAATAACAACCGTCACATTGTTTATACCGTTATACCGTTCATACCGTTAAGTGTGATTTTTCAATCTAATTTGGAAAGGCTGCAGTAAGCAAGTGCTGCGCAGTCTTGGTCTTGCACTGTTGGATGTGCCGTCTGCCAAGTAGTTTCAGTTAGAGCAGTTTTTAATGCCATTCCATAAACCACACGTGCCCGACACAAAATCAATATGTTAGCAATAGGAAGAATAGATACAGTGCCAAGGAAAAGGGTTTACTTTGGGGTGGCGGCTTTTGGGTTTATATATTTATAATGGCTAATGTTCTCTAAACATATGGCAATGGGGGATTTCCCTGGTTCGATCATTGTATTTACATATAATAAGTCACACTGCGAAATTCACTCATCTGTCGGTATTCCCTGCTGCCGTACCAAAACTAAAGGCTGTAACGTGTTGTGTGAACGTGCGAGTGCGCGTGTGTGTACAAGCTTATACTACCATCATCCTCCATTGATCTGTGGCATGCAGGTTATCAAGACGGCAACATGTTCATTTTCACCTGTAGCCAGTGGGGGATCAAAACGCCTAAATGACCACAAAAAAAGCTATTCAGTTTGCTTTGCCAGTTGCAGCAGCCCCCCCCCCCTCTCCACACGTGTGTTTGTGTTTGGTGGAAGCAAGCCATTTCAGTGGAAAGTATGTTGAAATGCCCAATACTGGCCCTGGGTGTCCGGTTTTGTTTGTGATGATAAATCAATTTATGACCTTTTAGAAAATATTTGTTACGATTAGTTAACTCCACCTGCTATACCGCAATAACCATGATATACCGTCATTTGGCAAGAAGGTTATTGTACCGTCAGAAAACTAATACCGTGACACCCCTAATCGGCAGTGGTCTCTTGTTTATGGAGTATTTTACAGAATCTACAAGAGATAGGTAGATCAGTTTCTTTGTTATGTAATGCAATTCTAGATTTTGTCAGTAATAAATTAAATCAAAAACGTAAAGATGTATATGCATAAATGTATATGCATAAGTCCTATCAGGAAAGGTTTGGATATATAAGGGTATCTCATTTAGTGCTTTAGTTAGAAAGGAACCTGTTTTGTACGCATGGTAACTGGAACATTTTTCACTTGTAACAATCCAATCCATCCTATTTAGCTTTAATTTTGCTTTGTCAGGGAATTGGATTAATTGATCCATCGAAATGTCAGCTTCTTGCAAGATTACTTCACACTGCTTTTTCCATTTTGATAGCGGGTTTTTAACCAAGCTCGTTAATAATTTTTTTTTATTAACAGAAAGAGATTTTTTGATAAACCTGTAGATACATGAGCTTTCCTATAAAGTGCTATCATTGACCTATGAACTACTGTTTGTAAAGAGACTAAACTCATTTCATAGCGAATGAGGGCAATAGGAATGCTCATAGGTACTGGTAAAATGGTTTTCCAATAAATACCCTCTAAGATGTCCCATCTGACTGCTTTATCCATTATTTTTGTTTGGCTGCCATAGGTAATAATGGGAACAGCCTTTTGTAAATAGTACATTTGAGCAGGCAGTAATGAAAATCTCCCATATTTACTCTGGAGTGCCTTAGCTTGAATTGCCAACATTCTCATTCGCAGGATAAGTTCATCATTATACGGTTTCTCTAGCGAATGAGCATTCATATTAACTCCTAGATATTTGTAGGAATTTATTTGAGCCAGAGGGTTTTTTAGCAAGTTACCAAGTAAATCTGTACTTATATCTTTTATTAACATGATTGAATACTAGAATGTTAGATTTGTTTGTGTTTGTTTCTAAGTTATTGTCCTCTGCGAAGACTGTCAAGGCTGTTAGCTTTCTTTGTAGGCCTATCAGCGTCATATCAAAAAGGACCAGGTCATCAGCATATAATAAGTACGGGACATCATGGGCACCTAAGCGAGGAGAAATGGAGCGGACATTCTTCAGGGCCTTATAAAAATCACTAATATAAAAGTTAAATAAAATAGATGCAAAGGGGCACCCTTGTTTCAACCCAACATTTGTTTCAATGGCTTCCGATAAAAGACCTTCAGTGGAAATTTTTATTTTGACTGATGTATTCGAGTACAATTGCTGGATTAAGTAAGTAATATACACCGGGCACATAGCTATTATAAGTTTGTTCCATAAGATGTTTCTCGATACAGAGTCAAAAGCTTGTTTAAAATCTACTAACGCCACATATACTGGCTGTTTGTTCTTAATTGGATGGGCTTTGATAGTTCCACTGAAGGTCTTTTATCGGAAGCCATTGAAACAAATGTTGGGTTGAAACAAGGGTGCCCCTTTGCATCTATTTTATTTAACTTTTATATTAGTGATTTTTATAAGGCCCTGAAGAATGTCCGCTACATTTCTCCTCGCTTAGGTGCCCATGATGTCCCGTACTTATTATATGCTGATGACCTGGTCCTTTTTGATATGACACCGATAGGCCTACAAAGAAAGCTAACAGCCTCTTCACAGAGGACAATAACTTAGAAATAAACACAAACAAATCTAACATTCTAGTATTCAATCATGTTAATAAAAGATGTAAGTACAGATTTACTTGGGAACTTGCTAAAAAACCCTCTGGCTCAAATACATTCCTACAAATATCTAGGAGTTAATATGAATGCTCATTCGCTAGAGAAACCGTATAATGAGGAAATTATCCTGCACATTCCTACAAGGAAGGACCATGCAGGTCTTCTCTGATCTAGCTATTGCCTCACCCACCATTATGCTATGTGGGGTACCACAAGGCTCATGCCCACCCTCTACAATATATTCACTCGCCCCCTCATCCTCAAACTTGATGCCATGGGGATCTCCTACACTAATTACGCGGATGACACTCAGATCCTCATCACCCTGACAGGCGACTATGACACTGGGCCTCATTACGACCCTGGCGGAGATCGTGGTGCAATATGCACCATGGAGCACGGCGGAAAGCTGCCAATACCGCCATGGGGGTTTGGCGGATTCACCGCCCCATTCCGACCTTGGCGGGGCGGTAAATCCCCAATCCCCATTTTACCCTTCCCCATTCCCATTTTTGCCCCATAGGGTATAATGGGAGTGGGGAAGGCGTTAATTACGCCACCGTAGAATACGGTGGCGTAATTAACAACAAGGTCCCGTAGCGCCATGGATTTCTCCGCCCGGAAAAACCAGGTGGAAAACGGCTCCATGGCGCTACGGGAACTCGTAGTAGGGCGGAAGGGTCCGCCGCGAATACCGCTGGCGTAAACCCACTCCGCCAGGGTCGTAATGAGGCCCACTGACTCCAAGACCCTCATCACCATCTACAACACAATCCAAACCTGGATGGCGGCCAACAGCCTCTGTCTCAATTCAGACAAAACCGAACTCCTGCTTGTAGGCTCCCCCGACACACTCAAAACACTTGACGACCAGTTTAGTCACTTCACCATTGACTCCATCAAAATTCCAGTATCTGAGTCAGTAAAAACCTTAGGCGTCTACCTGGACTCAAGTCTGTCCATGACCAGACAGGTGAACGCCACTGCCTCTTCGGCTGCCTACCAGGCCAAACTCCTCAATGCAGTCAGACCCTACCTTTCCAACGACACCTGCACACACATAGCAAGGGCTATCACTGGATCACGGTTGGACTACTGCAATGTTCTCTTCCTAGGGACCTCCACACAAAACCTTGAGAAACTGCAAGTTACTCAAAACAACACCCTACGCGCAGCACAAGGCATTTCCAAAAGAGAGCACATTTCTACTGCTCGAAGAGCCTCCCACTGGCTCCCTATAAAAGAGGGGATCATCTTCAAAACCCTGACCCTCACCCACAAATGCATTCACCTCGCAGCACCAGCATACCTATCGCAAAGGATCCACCCTGCCCTGTCCTCAAGACCAATTAGACCCCCTATGCCAACCTACTCACCGTACCCATGGTAAAAAGAGCAAGAGCAGGTGGTGCCAGCTTCCCCTACCTAGCTGCCCTGCACTGGAATGCCCTCCCCACTGCCCTGTGAGCTGAACTTTCACTCACCGCCTTCCGTAAAACCTTGAAAACCACCCTATTTGCCTGATCTTTTACCCCGTTCATTACGTTCATCCCCTATATGAATATCTGAACTGTGTACGTTTCTATGCATAACATGTATTACATCTCTGCACCCAAAGCTGTAACTTATGCAAAATGTAACTAAGCCTGCTGCAAGTAACAGCGCCACAATGCCCCTGGGCTGTCTGTGCGCTATATAAATGTAACAAATTAAAATAAAATAAATAGTTGATGTTATTATAAGGTTTAGCGCTGTACCAATACCAGCCACAAACCCAGATTGATGTGGATCCATTAAGTCTTCTTTAATAAGCCATTTAGTAAAATCCTTTATTAAAAGTCTAGCTAAAATTTTGCCTGGGGCATCTAAAAGTGCAATTGGGCGGTAGTTAAAAGGATTTGCTCTGTCACCTTGTTTAAAAATTGGAATAACTATAGCTGAGCGCTAGGTGAGCGGTATAGTCTTGGTCTTGAGAATATTCTGAAATATGGTATTTAGAACTTCCGCCCATGCGTCTGGATGTACTTTGAGTATAAAATGTGTAAGCATATCAGGACCCGGCGCTCGAGACGAGCTAACTTTTTTCATTATTATTTAGATATCTAAGGAGTCAAACTTGAAATGAGCTAGGTCTGATATCTCAGTCTATTAGTTGAGGTATAACTTCTTTTTTTAAAGAGGAGTTTTTGATAGTGAGATTTCCAAGTAATCTCATCAATACCGTTTAGATGTGTGGACTGGCGGGCGTTTCCAGAGACAGAATTTATAGTTTGCCAAATCTCACTAGCAGATTTCAAGAGTAAAGCTTTAAGCAATGTTTCTGCCTCTTGTTGTTTTTGTATATATACAATCTGCTTAATTTTATTTCTACATGTTGTTTTCAAAGAAGTTTTAAGTATATTATTTGCATTTTTCGGTAACATTCTTAATGATCTTTGTAAATCTTTTTTAAGGTTATAGATGTTTAAGTTCCAACTGTGTTTGTGTTTAAAGATTGGCTTATTACCATCTCTCTTTGATTGAACAAATATCTGAATATAGTCATTATAAAATGTCTGAGCATTTTCTTCTTTGCTTTGTGTCATGTACACAAGTTTCTGCTGTAGACACGAAATTTGTTTCAGATTCCGCTTAGTGCGATTCTGGGAGATATTTGTCTCAAACTCTCCTTTGAAGTATAACACTGATTGAGTAGAGTGGGGGAACCAGTGTACTTCTATCAAATTGTGATCGCTAACTTGAGTTGGAATTACTTCAAATGCACGGATAAGCTTATTAGCATTATTTGAGATAAAAACATAGTCGATAATAGAGTGGAGACTAGCTCTAGACCAGGTTGCGCGGGGTGGAGAGTCATTCTTAAACGTGCCGACCAAGAAGGAGAATTGTCTTATTTCCATCAGCATTGACCATTTATCGGGTCTAGAGTTCGAACCAGGGGTGTAATTTGTAATTAAATTCATGTTGAAATCACCAGCAATGATAGTCATTGAGTTGTTGGGATTTAACAGCGTTTGGGCTAGTATATTCTCAGTTTTACTGATTAACTGCGCTTCAGTTGGTGATAGCGGATTCCAATATATATTTAATAGTGTTATCATTGGGAAAAAAAGGTGATTTTTGTTTGCGGTTCGAATAATCACAGATTGAATACCGTGGTCAGGGGATGGCAGCAGCTCAATGGATAGTTGAGAGTCGATGCGTACAGCGATTAAGAGACCAGCTGCCGGTCTACCCCTTGCAGCTTTCGAAGCCGAAACCACGGAAAGCTGATGATCAGGCCACACCGGGGCGGACATCATCCAGGTTTCTTGCAGTAAAGCGAAGTCATATTGGTTAAGTAACTTTGCTTTGGATGTCAATAAGTGTGAGAACCCCCGAGTATTACAAGAATCCATGGAACACTCATGCAAAACCACTGTAGGAGATAGCTATCAGTTACTGACACCCTTAGCGTTAGGATGAGTCAACCATGCCCATTTTGAGGGTACTGCTTGGGCAGGATTGGCAGATGCCGTTTTACAATTACAACATTTGTGTATATCAAATTAACGAGGGGGGGTCCTGGGAGTCCCTCTGCCAGACATTAGTCCTGGTTACGAGAGACTTACCCAGAGTCTTTAGCTCACTATCTTTCACAGAGACGAAATATCCCAAACATATCAGTCTTTGTCCTGCCCTGGGGCAGTCCAGCACCGAAATGCTAGGCAATTCTCCTCTGAACAAGAGTACCAACAGAAATCCCAGACACGTGTTTCGGTCTGGTTGGACCTCATCAGTAGGGTGGATCTGTGCCTCTCTAAGAGTAGTGAGCAAGGGGTCCAAGTCTGGATTCCCCTAGTAACTTAGGGTGAGACCCAAAGTTACTTAAAAATGCAAATTAACAAGGGGGGGTCCTGGGAGTCCCTCTGCCAGACATTAGTCCTGGTTACGACAGACTTACCCAGAGTCTTTAGCTCACTTTCTTTCACAGAGAAGAAATATCCCAAACATATCAGTCTTTGTCCTGCCCTGGGGCAGTCCAGCACCGAAATGCTAGGCAATTCTCCTCTGAACAAGAGTACCAACAGAAACCCCAGACTCGTGTTTCGGTCTGGTTGGACCTCAACAGTAGGGTGGATCTGTGCCTCTCTAAGAGTAGTGAGCAAGGGGTCCACGTCTGGATTCCCCTAGTAACTTGGGGTGAGACACAAAGTTACTTAAAAATGCAAATTAACAAGGGGGGGTCCTGGGAGTCCCTCTGCCAGACATTAGTCTTGGTTACGAGAGACTTACCCAGAGTCTTTAGCTCACTATCTTTCACAGAGAAGAAATATCCCAAACATATCAGTCTTTGTCCTGCCCTGGGGCAGTCCAGCACCGAAATGCTAGGCAATTCTCCTCTGAACAAGAGTACCAACAGAAACCCCAGACACATGTTTCGGTCTGGTTGGACCTCATCAGTAGGGTGGATCTGTGCCTCTCTAAGAGTAGTGAGCAAGGGGTCCACGTCTGGATTCCCCTAGTAACTTAGGTTGAGACCCAAAGTTACTTAAAAATGCAAATTAACAAGGGGGGGTCCTGGGAGTCCCTCTGCCAGACATTAGTCCTGGTTACGAGAGACTTACCCAGAGTCTTTAGCTCACTAGCTTTCACAGAGAAGAAATATCCCAAACATATCAGTCTTTGTCCTGCCCTGGGGCAGTCCAGCACAGAAATGCTAGGCAATTCTCCTCTGAACAGGAGTACCAACAGAAACCCCAGACACGTGTTTCGGTCTGGTTGGACCTCATCAGTAGGGTGGATCTGTGCCTCTCTAAGAGTAGTGAGCAAGGGGTCCACGTCTGGATTCCCCTAGTAATTTAGGGTGAGACCCAAAGTTACTTAAAAATGCAAATTAACAAGGGGAAATCCTGGGAGTCCCTCTGCTAGACATTAGTCCTGGTTACGAGAGACTTACCCAGAGTCTTTAGCTCACTATCTTTCACAGAGAAGAAATATCCCAAACATATCAGTCTTTGTCCTGCCCTGGGGCAGTCCAGCACCGAAATGCTAGGCAATTCTCCTCTGAACAAGAGTACCAACAGAAACCCCAGACACGTGTTTCGGTCTGGTTGGACCTCATCAGTAGGGTGGATCTGTGCCTCTCTAAGAGTAGTGAGCAAGGGGTCCACGTCTGGATTCCCCTAGTAACTTAGGTTGAGACCCAAAGTTACTTAAAAATGAAAATTAACAAGGGGGGGTCCTGGGAGTCCCTCTGCCAGACATTAGTCCTGGTTACGAGAGACTTACCCAGAGTCTTTAGCTCACTATCTTTCACAGAGAAGAAATATCCCAAACATATCAGTCTTTGTCCTGCCCACTATTCTTAGAGAGGCACAGCTCCCCCCTACTGATGAGGTCCAACCAGACCGAAACACGTGTCTGGGGATGCTGTTGGTACTCTTGTTCAGAGGAGAATTGCCTAGCATTTCGGTGCTGGACTGCCCCAGGGCAGGACAAAGACTGATATGTTTAGGATATTTCTTCTCTGTGAAAGATAGTGAGCTAAAGACTCTGGGTAAGTCTCTCGCAACCAGGACTAATGTCTGGCAGAGGGACTCCCAGGACACCCCTTGTTAATTTGCATATGCAAGTAACTTTGGGTCTCACCCTAAGTTACTAGGGGAATCCAGACGTGGACACCTTGCTCACTATTCTTAGAGAGGCACAGCTCCTCCCTACTGATGAGGTCCAACCAGACCGAAACACGTGTCTGGGGATGCTGTTGGTACTCTTGTTCAGAGGAGAATTGCCTAGCATTTCGGTGCTGGACTGCCCCAGGGCAGGACAAAGACTGATATGTTTAGGATATTTCTTCTCTGTGAAAGATAGTGAGCTAAAGACTCTGGGTAAGTCTCTCGCAACCAGGACTAATGTCTGGCAGAGGGACTCCGAGGACCCTCCTTGTTAATTTGTGTATATCAGCCTTAGTATTGCTATTTGGATCAATACTTAAGGGCAACTGGAGCTACAAAGTTGTTTTTAAGGCTTTTGGCTCTAGTGGCAGTGGGGCCACAATTTCAAGAGCTAGACCTTTCTCAAGAAGAAGATATCTAGTTTTTAATTATTAGCTAAAGTGTCACGATATCCACTGTATCCTGGAAAGCAGGCTTTGGGTAAAATACCCTATGGATGTCATTAGAGTTGATGTGTTGTAAAGCAGGAATAAGCTGAAAGACCGCAAGTAAGGTCGCTCTGCTTGGAAACGGATCCGAGTGAATTCTATCTATCATAGTAATTCTCAGTCTCATCCTGCAAATTGTCCAAAGCACGAGGGACATCCTTAATCTGCATTGATTCAGTTTCCTGAATTGAATCACTAGAGACATAAGATGGTAATTTAGAATGTGGCGCATCTCTTGAATTGCTAGCCACAAAGTTAGAGGAGGGAGATTTGGCAAAGGGCAAACGTCTAATTAAACCATTTCGCTTTTGTTCAAGAGTTCTAAATGTAGAACCATCATAATTTAAATTCACACAAAACTTGGGACTTTGTGCCAGTGGGGCTGAAATATTTTCATGCAAGCTTTGATAGATGGCATCCTGAATGGAGGCGTTATTATGTGAATAGACAGAAAGGTTCATCAATTGATCTTTAGAAATTGAATCTTTAACAGTTACAGAATCAACAGATGTTATATTTTCCATAACAGGATTGCACATTGGAGCCTCCAGTGTCTTGCCCTCAAATAGTGCCAAACCAGGAGAAAGAGGGCATGCCTCATTGGGAATGGGATTGGAAAGCTTTTCAAGGTCATGAGGTTGTAAAGGAATCTGCAGAGGCTCAGTTGCCGAAAGATTAGCCACAAAGGCTTTCGTTTTGGATTTAGCTTTTTTTTGGGGGGGATGGGGAGATTTTTCATTTTTTTCCCTTTGGATTGTTCCGTTGACGAGTTAAGATCAACAGCCCGGATGAAGGTCCTCTTCCTATTCCTTTTACGTCTTCTGTGGGTGTTTTGAGAAGGGTGGCAGAAAACATCATAAAGTGACACCTCAGGAATGGATTGGTCAGGGATATCGTCATCTATTTGCTCATCAATAGGTGACTGCAAATTATTATGCAGGGCAATTTCCTCAAAAGAAATACTATCTTCGGTCATTGGAAAGGTATAATTTCAATGATTTGCTCAACAGGGGGTGGAGACACTGGAAGTTCCAGGGGCAAAACAACTGAGGATGAAAAGGGTATGACATTTTTCAACATGTTGGGGAGATTTAAGACCAATCAGTCCAGTTTATTGGTCAAAGTAAACAACATGTTTTCTTGAGCAGAAGCTCTAGTGTCAAGAGTTTCAAATAGCTCTGTGAGTGTGAATAAAGATGTATTAATTGCCATTGGAGCCGACTCCAAAGCAGGATTGGAAACTGATGGAAAACCGAATGGAGGGCGAGGAATCGGTTTTGCAAATGACAGTGCAGCAGATACATTAGAGTCAGGTGGAGAAATTATGTCATCTGGACAATCTGTGGGATATAAATCCGGAGATATAGATAATCTGGACACCATAGGTCTTGAGGCAGTGTCCTAAATAGTAAGTGGCATGTTAGAAGTTAGAGCTTGAGTTGACTGAGCTACAGGGAGAGGTAGAATTGGCGCCAAATTTAAGAATTGACATTTGGGTTTATCCCCCAAATTAGCAACATCAGCCATAGCAACAGGCCCAAACAGAATTTGGGAGTAAAGAGGATATGGAGTCGGAGGAATCATGGACTGAGACGCTCCAACGTAGGATTCCGGTATGGAGGCTTCATTTAGCACAAGGTCTTTTGGATCTTCTAGAGTAGATGCTTGCTCAGATGCATACGCATGCATTGTGTGATCCGAAAGAAATTGGACTTGAGTGACTTCTTTAGTAGGTGCAGTGAAGTACAGACTGGAGATGCCTCATTTTGTAGAAAAAGGGAATCTCAGAGACGCGGACCTACTAGGGCCATCCATCATAGCAGAAAGGTGGAACCCCGGCCTTAAATCAACTGGAATGCTATAAGAATGGCATGGGAGCATGTCAGATGTAAGCCACATCATTTTCACTACAGATCTTCTTAAAATACGGTTTTATTTTCTCTCTCTTTTTGTTTTCCCCCTTTTTGCTTCCCCCATTTTGCCCTGACTCCCCCTCTTTATAGGTATTTCACCCCTATTTTTCACTCACTGATCCCCCCCCCACAAATGATGCTTAATGTCTTGCTTAGCAAGCCTTTAAAGATGTGGTCCCAAATCCCTTTAGTACTATAACGCACCTCGACAATGAGGGTTCAGGAGGATAAAGATGAGGGCGAACCACATGAGCCTCACAAAAGGGTTAAATGGGGGTAAACAGGGGTCACAAACAATCTAGCGGACAAGATGAAGGAACAATTGAATGAAGGATCGATTTTTAAATTATTTCTTTTAAACACCGGATCCCTTCAAGGATGCATCAAGCGGCACACCGTAAAATGATACACTTTTCTTAAAGAGACACACGTTCAGGCAGCCAATTATCAGTTCAAGAGAACGGTATCATGCACATACTCACAATTCAACTAAGTGTACCGCACGATGTGCCAGAGAAAACAGAGTAGCAGCCAGCGCGGCACTCGGGGGAATTATGCACAAGGTATTAACAAGCGCGGTTTAAAACGGAGGCCAGGTGCAAATAGTCAATCAGAGTTAGGATGCATAGGGTGAAACCTAGAACTCAGGAAGAGCCAGCGGTCCATGACAAGGTTTTGGAATTGCAAGCAACACTCACGATCGAATGGCTGGAACTCTCACCTGGCTAGAGAGGAGCACCTCGCAAATAAAAACACAAGAAAGACAGCTTATCGTAGGGGCGCGGTACAGCGGTACATCGATCAGCGGACAACTAACCGTAGTCGTCTGTACTCGCTCTCAGTGCGCGTGCGCGCTGGTGCACGCGGGGATGCAATTTGTAGCGTGGAGCGTGCAGGGGCGTGGCTACAAGAAACACAGAAAGTAAATTAGTGTTTTTTTAGCATATAAATCTATTACTAATAAAGTCCTTAGTGGCAGTCCTTATGAGGATTGAGGTAGTAAAATGTCCAATATACCCAGTGTTCAATTGAAGTAGATGACAAAGGTAGCTGGCGGCGCTGAAGTATCCGGTATCAGGCAATCCAGGTAGAGTCTGCAGCAGAACAGCTGACAGTACTCGTCTGTACTCCCTCTCGGTGTGAGGTTTCATTCATTTCCATCCAGTCCATCCAGATCCTTCCAGTTCCATCCATTCATCCAGTTCCATCCAGGTCATCCAATTTGGTCCACACCGTCATTCTATCCACTTCATTTCATCCACCCCGTCCATTACATCTGTTTCATCTACTTTATCTGCTTCATCCATTCCATCCGTTGTGTCCACTCCATCCGTTTTATCCATTCTATCCATTCAATGTTCACTCTATCGGTTCAATGTTCACTCTGTCCATTCCATCCACTCTGCCGTGCCATCCACTCTGTCTGTGTCATCCACTCTGTCCGTTGCATCCACTCTGTCCGTGCCATCCACTCTGTCCGTTCTATCCACTCTGTCCGTTCTATCCACTCTGTCCGTTCAGTTCACTCTGTCCTTTCATCCACTAAGTGTGTTCCATCTACTCTGTCAGTTTAATACGCTCTGTCCATTCTATCAACTCCATCTGTTCCATCCACTCTATTTGCTCATCCCCTCTATTTGCTCGTTCTACTCTCTGTTACATCGGTTCTATCCGATCCGTCTGTTCTGTTCATTCCATCTGTTCTATCCACTCTATCCTTTCCGTCCACTCTGTTACATCCACTCTATCGGTCACATCTATTCCGTCCACTCCATCCCTTACATCCACTTCATCCAATTCCAATCGCTCTGTCCAGTTCTGTTGATTTTATCTACTCCATCGGCTCTATTAATTACATCTGTTGCATCCGCTGGACGTACTCTATCTGCTCTATTCACTCCATTGGCTCCATCCACTCCGCCTACTCCTTCCACTCCATCCGCCTCATCCAGACATTGCATTCATTCCACTCGATCCACTCCATACCCACAATCTAATTCTGGCCAATTCCAACCATTTCCATCCACTCCATCCGACTCCATTCACTCTATGTACTTCCATCCATTCATTCGGCCCACTCCATATATTCCATACATTCTATCTAATTCCGTCTATACCATACATTCAATCACATACATTCCATTCCATCAGACTATCGAATTACATCCACGCATCGAGTTCCATCTGCTCTTTCCACTCCATCCACTCCAATTACTATCCTTAGGGTAGGATTGAAGGTCTTTGAGCACCAGGTAGAATAGTCTCATTGTGTGTTTCGTCATTGGGTTGTTGGGGATTCAGACGCATCTTTAGGGTGGTCATTGGTGTTATGGGAAGAGCCATGTTTTTAGTAATTTACAGAATGACTAATAGTCTTCGGTGTGTCGGATGTGAGGTGGAAGTGAGTTCCACAGAGTGGGGGCCAGGGCTGAGAATAAGGATCCTCCGATCCTGACCGACTTGGTGGTTGGGATCACTAGAAGGAGGGAGGAGCTTGATCTTAGGGTGGAGGGAGGTAGGGTTTTAGCTTGTCTTGCAGGTATAGAGGGCCGGTCTTGTGCACTGCATGGTGGGTGATGCACAGGGTCTTGAATGTGGCCCTTCATCCAACTGGGAGCCAGTGGAGGGTTCTGAGAGCTGGAGAGGCGTGGTCTCTTGGGCCAATTGCTAGTTGCATTTTGGCAGCAGCGTTTTGCGCTCTTTGTAATTTATTAAGGTGGTATGACTGGACTCCGAGGTAAAGGGAGTTAACATAGCCCAGTCTTCACATTACAATAGAACTAACAGCGGCAAGACTATTCGGGAAGGAGAGGTAGGGAAAAAGGCACCTGAGAATTTTGAGATGGTAATGACAAGACTTAGATACGTTGTTGATTTGACGAGAGAGCGTTAGGTCAGAGTCGAGAGTGCATCCAAGGTTTTTTACTGTGGCAGAGGGGGTGGGTGGTTGGCCCATGGATGGGGCCAAGGTAGAAGGTGGGGGAGAAGCTCAGTGTTGCCGCACACCATCATTTCGGTTTTAGTGGGGTTTAGGAGGAGGTGGTTGGTAGTCATCCAACGGTCGATGGCGAGGAGGCAGACTGCGAGGTCGGGCTGAGAGTTGGAGTCTGAGTTGAGGAGTTTCTGGATGACTTGTGTATCATCGGCGTAGTTGTAGCACAGGATATTTTGCGGGCAGATGATTCCAGGAAAGGTGGACATATAAAAGTTGAATAGAAGGGCTGATAGACATGCGCCTTGTGGTACTTGTGTGTTAACTGGGCGAGCGGCCGAGGCAAAAGTGGAGAGGAGGGTTATTTGTTTCCTGTTGTTGAGGAAGGAGGCGATCCACTTGAGAGCGGTTCCACAGATTCCTAAGGAGTGGAGGCGGTCAAGAAGGATTGACTGGTTAATTGTGTCGAAAGCAGCAGAGAGGTCTAGGAAGATTAGTGCAGCGCATCCTGCAGAGTCAGCGGTGATCTTAAGATCATCCCAGATTGAGGCCAGAGTGGTTTCAGTTTTGTGTTGCAGTCTGAAACCTGATTGGGTGGGGTCAAGGAGGTTGTTGGATTTGACCAAGGTGTTTAGTTGCGAGTATGCGATTTGGTCTATGAGTTTTGCAAGGAATCTGGTGTTCGAGATGGGGTGGTAATTTTTGGGGTTGAGGGGGTCGAGGGATGATTTTTTAGAAGAGGCTTGACATGTGCAATTTTGAAGGCATCAGGGAAGATTGCAGAGCTGAGGGAGTCGTTTAGGATGGTTCTTGCGTACTCTCCTGCGCAGGTGGATGAGAATATTTCTTTGAGGACTGATGCAGGGCACGGGTCAAGGGGGGAGCCAGAGGGTTTCCGAGCAGAGAGAAGGTCGAGAAATTCATCTCTGGAGATTGGTTTGAAGGAGTCCAAAGTGGGTGGAGTCATTGTTGCGGTGGCGGGTGGGGGCGTGGTTGATGGGGTGGACGGATTTTGTGGTGGGGGAGGAGGGCCAGTTTGTTGTTAAGATAAGTTGTTCTGTCCAGAGCAGTGGTGTAGAAGTGGAGCGAGTTGCAGAGTGATTGAGATGGGATAGATTGGGCTGAAGTACAGGTTGGTTTGACAAACTCTGATATGATTTTGTGGAGTTCCTTGCTGCGGTTTCCACAGTTTAGAATTTGATTGTTGTGGTGGGATTTTTTGGCTTTTCGAATTTCAGCCTTATAGTTGCGATGGTGCCAGGCGAAGGTGGATCTACTGAGATTGGTTGTTCTTTTATGCCATTTGCATTCCAGGGATTTATTTAGTTGTTTGGCAATCCTCAGCTCAGGATTAAACCTACCACCTCAGTTGTCTGGCAGAACCTGCAAAAACCATTCTCGTCACCCAATTGCTTCCTACTGATTAATATTTCCTTTGTTCTTACAACATTAAAGCAAAACCGCAATATTTTATTTCTTAACCCCTGGCTAAGCTATTTCTTTAAATACTGTTCCATCTCCGGATACCACTTTTGAGGCGGAACCACTTGGGAATACAGTCTAAAATCTAAGGCTTAGTTTTTGTTTATATAGTAATCATTGCCTATCATTAGATTTTTTATCTTCCCGGTATTGTCTGTGTTGTCATCGATGAGCCCATTCTTTTACAGAACCTTCAGTAGCATCCTCCCCCGAGAGACTGTACAGACACCCTTAGCGCTGATTTCACATTTTGTATTTGTATTTTGTATTTATTTTATTTGTATAGCGCACCAGGCCCGAAGGCAACTGGGCGCATATCTTCAGACAGTACATACATGAATGGCATGGTTACAGTTACAAGTTACAGTTACTCACTTACATGAGCAGAGGCATTAGAAAACAAGAATAGTGCAAGTTGGTAGGAAATAGGAGTCAGGCATAGTGAGGTGGCAGCGATCAGATGGCCTGAGGCGACTGTGGGTCAGGTGCAGTAACTAGCCAGAGCTTCACTTTATGTTTGAACAAGTTAAGTGAAGGTAAAGTTCTAATGGTAAGTGGCAGTGTGTTCCAAAGTTTGGCAGCCAAGACTGGGAAGCTAGTACCTCTGGCTGTCTGAAGCTTGTATCTGGGGATCGTGAGGCAGTGTGCTTGGGTGGATCTAAGTGACCGAGTTGGAGTATGTTGAGCGAATCACGTGGCTAGGTAGATGGGGGCCTGGTGGTTTACACATTTGTAAGTAAGGGCCAGAGATTTCAGTGATATCCTTTGGGTGACTGAGAGCCAGTGTAGGCTCTTTCCAGTTTCAGAAATGTGTGCAGATCTGGGAATGTTGAGGGCCGCTCTAATAGTGTTAATTTGGGTAATCTGGAGTTTGTTGAGTTTACGTTGGTTAGTGCCTTGATAAAGTGCGTTGCAATAATCAAGTTTGGACATAACCAGAGTGCTGGCATGGGTGATACAGTTCTGAGTGGAGAGGAATGGGCGGCAAGCTGTGATAAGCTTGCATGTGTAAGCTGAGGCAGCGACGACTGCGTTAGTTTGTCTGTTTAAGGAGAGTGTACAGTCTAGGTAGATTCCCAAGGTTTTAGTATCTTTAGTTACTTTGATGGAGTTGCCATCGATATTAAAAGAGCTGAACAGGGGATTCAGCTTATTAAGTCTTTGTTGTGTGCCCAAAATGAGGAGCTCTGTCTTGTCGTCATTAAGACAGAGCTCATGTTGGGCCATCCAGGCTTGAATGACTGGGTAGATGTCATTCCGAGCTTTAGAATCTGCAATGTAATCACCAGTGATAGGGATGAGCATCTGGGTGTCATCAGCGTAATTAGTGTAGGTGACGCCAAGATAGTCAAGCACATCAAATAGGTTTGGTGAATACATTGTAAAGTGTAGGTGATACACAGGAGCCTTGTGGGACTCCGCAGGGGACTGGGGTGGGGTCTGCCGAAGAGGTAGGTGAAAATACTCTCATGTGTCTATTGTCAAGGAAGGAACTAATCCAGTTAGTGGCATTGTCGGAAAAGTGGGCAGCTGATTTCAGATGATGGCAGAGGATTTGGTGATTGACCAGATCGAAAGCTGCAGATAGGTCCAGAAGAAGGAGGAGGGCAAGTTTGCCGTTGTCTTTTAGGTCCTCAATTTGTGTTTTAAGGTCTAAGAGGGCTGTTTCTTTCCCGTGCTTAGGTCTAAAACCGGATTGTCTTGTACCGAGGATATTATTGGTTTCCAGATAGTTCTGTATCTGTAGGTAGGCTGCTCTATCAAAGATTTTTAGAAGGAACGGGACCGTGGTGATGGGTCTGTAGTGGGAGAGTATCTCTGGATCTAATGTCGTTTTTTTTAGCAGAGGTATAACCCATGCGTCCTTCAGATTGTTAGGGACAATTCCGGATTGAAACGAGGAGTTCATGAAGGCGGTTATGAAGGGAGCAATGTCATGTGCTGATTCCTTGATGATAGGTGCAGGGCAGGAATCACCTTGGTAATTGGAAGGTTTTAGATTACTGATGATTTTTTCGACCTCCGGGATGGTGAGTGGTACAAAACTAAATGGGATGTGGGGGAAGGAGGTGGCCGTATTGGGCGCAGGGAATTTAGGTAGGGTGGAGGTAAGAAGGGAAATTTATTTGGCGTTGATTTTGGATTGTAGGGTGGTTATTTTAGTAAGGAGAGCATTTTGGATATTGTTGCACCACGTGCTGTCTTTGCTGCAGGTGACTGGTGAGGGGGATACTAATTCTTTGAGAATTTTAAATAGCTCCTTCGTGTTTGATTCAGCTTGCGATATACGCTGATTATAGGTCTCTTTTTTAGCTTGTAAGATTGCTTCCTTGTAATTGAGGGATGTGATGAAAAGGAAGTCTTTGTTGGCCTCGCAAGGAAGACTTTTTCAAAGTCCTTCAGCCTTACGTTTTTCTTTGCGCAGAGCTCTAAGTTGCGGGGTGAACCACAAATTCAGGTGAGCTCGTTGTTTGGCTTTCCGTATTTTGAGCGGTGCTATGGTGTCAATGGCTTTGAGCACTGTTTGGTTGAAGTTGTCCACTAAGACGGTAGGATCATTGTGCTGAGAAGCACAATTGTTCAGAATGGGTAGGATGAGTGGGAGTAGTTTGTCCCTGGTAATGTCCTTTTTGTTCCTGGTGGGAATAGCGGGGGCTATTTTGGTTTGGGGTGAGGATTGGTGGCTGGAAGGTGAAAGATAATGATATGGTGGTTCGGACCAGGCACATGTGGAGTTAAAACTTATCGATGTATTACAGTTAAGAGCTACAATCCAGTCGAGAGTTCTGGCCTTGTTGTGGGTGGGTTCAAGAATACGTTGCTGGAAACCTAGGTTGGAGAAGATGCTAGCGACCTCGGTGGCCATAGGATCGTTAGGGTCAAGTAGGCCGAGGTTGATGTCACCCAGTAATAACACCTGTGAGTTGGGCTTAGTGTTGTCGGTCGAGAGGGAAGTAATATCATCTGTGAAGCAGGCGAGTGGTCCTGGTGGTCTGTATATAAGGTGTAGTGTTGCAGTGTTGGTAGGTGAGAGGCATAGTTTCACTGATAGTGATTCGACCGAGCTAAATTGGGTGTTGGGGATAATTCTCATGGTGATATTATCCCTATGTATGAATGCAACTCTGCCCCCTTTGGATAAGTTAGACTGGCGGTCATTTCTGAGGATGGAGTAGCCATCGGTGATAGCGAGAAGTGGGCCTGAAGCGGCGTGTAACCATGTTTCAGTAATGGCGATGAAGTCAAGGTTTTGGACAGTGATCAGGTCAGTGATATCCAGGGTGTGGGCCATAAGGGATCTGGCATTGATGAGGGCTCCCTTAAGTTCTTTGATGGGGGGGTCACGGGGTGGTTGTTTATCGTCTGCGTAGTTGACTGTGGGCTGGAGGTGAGGTGACGCTGGGCACGTGATACGTGGGGCAGTCTGGATCTAAGTCTGGCATTCCTGAGTTGGAGTGTGCAGGGGTGGTTAGGTGTGGGTTTTGTGGCAAAATGTTGAAGCCACAAGGCCAGAGCATTAAGGTAGGGATTGGTAGAGGAATCGGTGAGGTTCGTTATGGTGTTAAGCGTGGGTGTGGGAAGGGGGGAGAGGAGGTGGGTTAGTGGTAGTATACTGTGGAGCATGGTGTAGGAGTGTGTAATAGGGTGGTGGTGGGAGGTCTTGGCCGTGCTGACAAGGGGAGCGCAATGAGTATTGGCTGGATACCCTGTAGTGACAAGGTAGGAAAGGTAGATGGTGGCAAGGAACCACAGCAGCATGTCGTATCTTGAGGATCCTAACAGTGGGTGCGGTAAAGAGCGGTCGCTAAATTGGCCAGGGTGGGCAAATACAAGTCCAAAAATAGCAGGCAATTGGTGCAAAGGCACTGGTCAGGAATGGCAGGCAGATACAAGTCCAAGAATAGCAGGCAATTGGTGCAAAGGCACTGGTCAGGAATGGCAGGCAGATACAAGTCCAAAAATAGCAGGCAATTGGTGCAAAGGCACTGGTCAGGAATGGCAGGCAGATACAAGTCCAAGAATAGCAGGCAATTGGTGCAAAGGCACTGGTCAGGACTGGCAGGCAAATACAGGTGGAAAATAGCAGGCAATTGGTGCAAAGGCACTGGTCAGGAATGGCAGGCAGATTCAGGTGCAAAATAGCAGGCAATTGGTGCAAAGGCACTGGTCAGGAATGGCAGGCAGATTCAGGTGCAAAATAGCAGGCAATTGGTGCGAGGTCACTGGTCAGGAATGACAGGCAGATACAGGTGCGAAATGACACAAGACTATGCATTAGCACAAATCGAAATTTCAATACGTGCAACGGGTTGCGGGCACCAGACAGATTGCTGAATACCAAACATACAGAGCATAGGGTAGACAGGCGGCATGCAGAGCCGTGGTTGGTGTACAAAGTTAGCAGTGTAGCTTCTACAACTGATATATATGATTGTCATTGGTGTAGGTTAGTCCCATAGACAAGGTGTGGTAAGGTGAGTTAGGTAGGTAGAGCAGCGGCATTGGTACATAACAGAATGGGCCGTGCTGGGCAAGAGTATGATAGGTAGCAGGAACGCTTTGACTGTCTTACCGGAAATATGGTGTGGGAGGAGCCATCATCAACTCATGAGCTGGACGCTTCCAACGGCAAAGCGAGGAGAGAAGAGTGCTGCAGAGCAGTGTCCCGCACTGCAGCGCAGGTACGGACAGGGGCAGACAGGAAGGTGCCTTTGATTCCGTGTGCCTTAGATGAGGTGGGCCGGCTTCCGCCTCCGGCTTGCCTTCTCTGCCTATAGGCGTGTGATTGTCCTGGTTGCTAGGCAACCAAAATAAACAAATGGCGCTCATGGAGTGCGGCGGCCATTTTAAGATCTGCTGCGCTGTGGCTCCGGCGGTCCCTCGTGGATCTGGATTGGATCTGGGGGTGCCGTGACTACCACGGTGCAGGGGTCGCTTGCTGGGGTGCCTCGGGGGCAATTGTATCACATTGCATCCGCGGGTCGTCTCATTATCTCAGTAGCAACAATCTTTTCCATTGCATTATACTGGCCATAGATTGTAGGCCCATTTCATATCTGATTATTTGTATAGGAACGCACTTCGGGAAATTAAATAGGACCGCTCTCCAAACAAGGCAGCCAACTACTTTCAATTCCGGGAGGATCCACGCAGGAAAGAATTCTAGGCCATAACATATTCTGGGCAGGACTTTCTTTCTATAAAATTCCCTGCAAGGGACCATCAAGAATTTCCCAAATTTCCGGTCTATCTGGTGCATTTGTCTGGCCATAGCCACTGCTTTCATTTTGAGATAATTGCAGTAGAAGATCTTTGAATGATTTCCTAAAATGGGATATCCTAGATACCGCATATTCCCTTTAATCGACAGCACCCTGTTCTCCCATTTCCAGCAAAACTTACTTTTAGACTGACCACCCTTAGCAAATTTCAAGAGGACCATTTTAGATGGATACATTTTTAAATCAAGCTCAGCAATATATTGCCCAAATGCATTGATCAATCTCTGCAGAACTATCAGCGTACAGTCCACCAACACAAAATGATCAGCGTATGCCGTCCAATTGACTTTAAGGTCCCAAATTTTAGGTGATGCTAATGCAATATGATCTAAAGCTCTGCCTGCATCAGCCACATACAAATTAAATAATGTGGGTGCCAGTATGCAGCCTTGTCGCAAACCATTGTGTGTTGAAAAACTAGCCGACATCCTCCCTTCTGAATTCAGTCTAACCTGCATCTTTGGGTTCCTGTGCACGTAGATAAGAATACTGAGGAGGCCCTTGGGAATAGCATAGTCAACCAGTTTTTTTCCATAACAAAGCTCTATTTGCCATGTCAAACGCAATGGACATGTCCAAAGAAGCAACATAAACAGAAGGTCAATTAGATTGCCATACACACCTCTGAAGGCAACTAAGCAAGAGACCCTCACAGTCTGTGGCCATATTTCTTCGAAAACCCATTTGCTTATGATCCAAAATCTCATTAGAAATACATCAGGCCTTAATGTGCTCCAATAATATGAACGTGAACATTTTAGACTCCACATCCATAATGGCAATGGTCTGTAATTTGACTGAGACAGTCTGAAGCCTTTTTTTAGAAAACATGGGGATCACATACGATATTTGCAATGATACAGGGGCACTCTTCCGATGCATCATATCAGAGTAGAGGATATGGAGAACCTTGGCCCATAGATCAACATTTTGTTTTAGTATAACATTTGTCACGCTATTAGGACCTCCTTCTTTTGAAGGTTTGGATTTACCAATAATACTAACAATATTATTAATGGCTATATCCATGTTCCAATCATAACCAGCCACTTCTGGCATCTCTATCAAAAGGGCAGGTTCCTTATAGATATTCTCAAAATTATGTATCCAATCTTTCTCAGCAATGGGATTGGTGAGTAGCTGGTATTGTTTCCCCTCAGTATGGTTCATTAATTCCCAAACATTATGAGTATTATTGCCTTTAAGGGAAGCCATCATTAGTTCCCCGCCCCTTTGATAGGGAGCAGGACGATAGACCTTAAGCCAGTTCTTATAGGCTTGTTTGAACTTCTTAACCTGCTCCTTACTACCTTCGCACATACTCCTTATGTACACCTTTTACAGCTCTTACCCGATTCTTCTTTATGACCAGGTATAATCTAGACATATGTGTCTTCACATATACAGAGAAGTTCCACAAGGAATAGTTCAGTACTTTAACTTCCAATGTGGTGGAATTAAAATCATGAAGCATAATATTGTTACATTTCCTGGTCTTATTCAAGGACCACTTTAGTCTATTACCTCTTAGATTCACTTGTACATTCTTCCATACAGAATCCAAGTGTGTAACCTTAGAAATCCAACTCAATTGCAGGCATAACATTGCGTGATCACTAAAATTGGTACGCCTTATCTTAAAATCCTATATAGTCAAAAACAATTGCCGGGACAGGAAGACATAATCTATGATCGAGATAGAACCCCTTGCATACCCGGTTGGAGTGTCACCCTCTATTAGTTCAGACCCCTACCCCTCTGCAAAATTAAGCCACTGGGCTCTGTGAATATCTTTTTTTGTGTGATGGAACGTGGTCGTCACATTAAGTAATAAGAACTTGTTCAACTTGTAATAAGCCTCATTACAATTAGCATTGAGGTTACCTGCCAAAATAATCAACCCTCCCGCCCCCCCGGACCCACTCGTCCACCAGTATATGTAGAGTTTCAGGGGCAGTATCTAGAGCAGTATCTAGATGTCTCTTGTATAAAAAAAAAATAAGAGCAAATAACTTCAAATCGTTAACCAAAATGTCATTAGATACTAAATGAGAGTGCCCTCTCGCATCCCATGATACAAAGCGGATGCACCCTTGCTTCCTAAAGTGGCTGACTCACAGTCTTGAGCTATGTAATGGAGTCTCTCAAAGTTAGCACTAGCAAATGACAATTTGGGCCCTCTGAAGTTGAACCTTCCTGTTCCAAACACATCCTACTTTCCAACCCCTCATTTCCTCTTCCAATAGAGATGGGTATAGGGTCTTTAATCGCCTCCTTAGACTGGATTGTCCCATCCTTGAATATGGTTATGTCATATCCATACTTCTGAAGACTACTTTCCTCATTGAGTGATGTAGATCAAACTAACGGAGAGGGAATTACCAGTCTAACATAGTCGTATCTCATCGGATGAATGAAATCAACTAGTTTAATATCCGCTGATGTAATGAACCTAAGCTCTAGACTATCTTCAAAGAGAGCAAAGATGCATGATCTATGCATAGACTGTGGTCCCCCTTCATAAAGCAAGTAGCTCAGAATCAAAGTCAGGTGTTCTGGATAGGTGGGATCACATAGTATAACGTGATTATCCCCTTTCAATATTCCTCATCTGCCCTTGGGAACCCCTCATGACTCCCTAAAACCTCCTTCTGCCGATCGCTCAGGTCCTTCTTGTATATAGTTTGAGATGGCCGACTCGTTGGTCCAATAGCGCTCCAGTTAGGCTACCCAACATAGCTCCCTTCCCTGCGTCGACCCTCGAGGAATGACCTGAGGCTGCCGTCTTCCTTTCATGTGTCCGAATGTTATTCACCAAGAGTCTCACCTCTGATTCAGACATCGCTTTCACTTTTTACCTTTGTCAGTAACTATCCCACCCCCACACCTTGTAGAGGCACTATGAACCCCAAGTCTTGGCGATGTGTTAGGTTACCTACTCCAAACCTCCAAAGTGGGGTCAAAGTTTCCCTCATCCCCCTTGAGCACAGCACCAAATTCCTTTTTTTGCCCACCTTGTTACCCACCCCATCCTTTGCTCCCTTCTTGGGCTGTCTCAAACTAGGAAGTCACAGGGATGTTTAAAGATGCCATAAGTGTGTTTGGCTCCCTCCCTATAACTTGTGGGTTTCCTACTACCACTCCCTGTATCAAGATTTAGTTTGAGGACGTCCAACAATCTGTTGTTACCCTCTTCATACTCAGAGAATCCCCTTGTAAGATCAATTGGTGACTGTCCCAGCAGTCGCTTATCTACTACCCCTCAGTCACCACCTCCACCTCCATATTGGGCACTATTCTAGCCTCTCTCTCCTTCCCATCCCTCATCTTCTTTTCCAGGCAGGTGCCTTCAGCTACTAGATGGTCCTGTAAATCCTGGAAGGCCACCCCACGCAAATACTTGCGGCACAAGGTCTTAGAAGCCTTTAATTCTGCAGCCAACTTCCTTGTTTAATTTTTCTTTTTTTTCTTTGAAGTCTTCATTGCCACATTCAAGAAAGGCCCTTGCCCTACATTTACCTCAGCATTCAACTCCACCCCTTTTAGAGGAGACGTAGGGACCTCTTCCACAGTGGGAAGCGACACACTCCCCAACTCGCATCCCTTTCAGGGGCTGTCCATCAAACCCACGCTCAGATGGAAAGCACTAATTACATTATCCAAGCCCTCTTTCAGAGTGTCCGTAAAATTAGAGGAGGTGGCATTCAACGATTGTGACAAATCTCTCAAAAGGAATGTATGCAGTTTAAGTTCAAACATGAAATCGCTGTTCAATTCCCCGATAGCCTCTAATAACGGGGTAAGATCATTGGGTTTCATAGCCTTAGATGTATCAAGAGATGTTTTGTCCTTACTCTCCTCCTCACGCCCCCCCCATCCAGATGTTGTGATAATCCAAGTAAGTTAATTTCCCCTGAAAGAAAAATAGGAGGAGAGTCTAGGAAGGCGCGCTCCAAGATTCCACTCTTAGAACTGTTTGACTTGATCAATGCACGCACAGTTTTGTTTGTATTTCTCAAAGGAGTCGTTTCAATATCCTCAACATGGAGGGATTGGGAATGGTCCTGGCTTTCCTGATTCTGAATATCCATGACAGACATTTCTGGGCTAATGGATAGTTCCCAGCTCCTCTCCTCACGCCCTTTTTGAGGAGATGGAGGTAAGGGCAGCGCCATTGCCCTTGATAAACGATCTCTTCTATGGGTGAAAACCAAAGGAGCTGCTAAAATGTATTTTCTCAAGGACATGTTTTTTTTCCTCATTGCAGGAGAAGATAGCGGTTTATATCAAACCCATGTACAGCAGGCCACTACCCTCTTTGCGCTGTTTCTAAGGATAGACAGAACTATCTGCACATCTAAGCCCCACAAACAAAGCAAGATCAATTCCCTCCTCATTCTTTTAGCATATTATAAGGCTATTTGAACATAACATCAGTACAACAGAGAAACACTGTATGGGTTACAGTAGGCAAGGAACCTATCAGCATTAGCTGACAGTCCCCGTACAGGGTTGCAATTTGCTTCGGTTTTTCACTTTGCAAAGTGATTAACAAATGGCCACTTTCTAGAAGGCAATGCCAAAGGTATCCGCCTTCAAGTATAAAGGTAGTCGATCATGAATAGTGGCCCAAAAAACCTTCAGAGAAAGGACTCCCTTCACCCAAATCCCAGCAAACAGCACTCACGGATGAGCGCGACCTGGGCCTCAAATGCTGTGCTGAGAATTGTGGGAGGAGTGTGAGCAGAGCTTCCAGAGTTGTTGCAAGTGTAATTCACTTGAATAAGAAGAGGATTAGCTATATCACAGTCAAAACAGAAATGTCTTTTGAACGTGTATGAGACATCCAAAAATCACTGCTACTTTCTTTCTTCCTCAGCTGTAAAAAAAGTACACGCTGTAATCCGCGAGATTCATCAAGATGCAGCATCCCCCACCAATCACAAGAAATAAAGGGTACCTGGTATGCTCTTGGTCCCCCAGGCAGGCAATATGTATACACAAAGAAATGTGGACCAAGAGCAGGAGGATGGTACAGAACAGTTCAACCCAATTCACAAGAATATACATTTATTTCCATACATTGTAAATATTTAGTGGCATTTAGACAAACTAAAGCATTACAAATCGAATCAAACACTAGTCTATACTAATCCTTCCTATATTCAGTCTACTCCATCATACAGGCTCATTCACACATACATTCATAATACTTCTTGACTGTATATTTCATATACCGGTCTTGTAACATACAAGACCTTTTAACAAATATTCCAAAAATGTTTTAACACCCCATTTGTATACTGGTGTGTCTGATTCTTTAACAGATGTTGTAAAATGTTGTTGACACGTGTTTCAGTCGGAATCAACGCCCTTAATACTTGGGTCCTCACTTTTCTCCAACCTTCTTCAGGATGAGAGATTCGTTAAGATGCGGCGTCCCCCCACCAGGCAGCCAGGCAGCAAACGGCACTCACGAGGCACTCCAGGAGCTCTTTGATATACAACCCTGAACATCCTAAACAATTAATGTTGTATTATAATACCTAATTTTGGATAAATATAACAATCTAGGTCCTCATCATGATCGTGTCTTTCGGACAGGGGATGTCGTCAATAAGGGCGCACGTTGTGACGTTATCATGTCAACAACGTAATGCAGTGTAAACAAACAGCCATCTTGAATCGGACTCGGCCACCTCGTGGTAAAGCTGAACAGATACCAGTTAAGACCAGCTGAGATTCTCAAGTTAAAGGGAAATATTCTTCGAAATTACACACCTAGGGGTATGTTACAGAGATACACTAACTCCTTACATTAGTACCCAGTGTGTGATGGCTCTAGTCTTACGTATATATACACTTTTCCTCACACAGATTGCTGTGGCATCTAACTTTTGAATTGAGATGACAACTTCTTAATCTTAATCACTGAGATAAAGAACTGAACTGCCACCAGTTAGGCGAGTCCTTTTACAAAGTACACATATTAAATGTAGGAGATTGATTGCATTAGAAGCCTATCCTGAGGGCTCTATTTTTAAGTAAATATACACTTTTCCTTACACAGGTTACTATGTCTACTAACTTCTAAATTGGGATGACAACTTCTCAACCTAAATTACTGCAGAATAGAACAGTTCTTCTTCAAACTCTACATTTTTATGTAAGAAAACAGATGACTTATAGGAACCCTATAGTCTCTTCAGTCCCTCAATGGACTTTACTCCTATTTGCCTTCCACTAGGTGGGACTCCAGAACTTCTGTTGAACCAGAGCAGACCATTATTCAACGCAACTATAACATGGATTTTCTAGTCCACATGAATAGGTAAGCACCAGGATATTAGAAAGAGCCTCAGTCTTGACTCTTATAAACTTATTTAGACTTTTCATTAGCTTTGCCCCTTTTTGTCACCAGATATGACTAGGAAGCCATAAACTCAAAGCACTCTGATAACAACCACCCATTTGGAAATTCACCATGAGAGGGCGCATGGCATGAGCTAGCCAGGTGATTCACATTTTGACTCCATTATAAGTTGATTGAAAGATTTTACATTATCTGATTTGTTGAACGAACAGTAAAACTGATCTCACTCTTACAATGTATTCTTTAGAATATATATGAAAATGTGAA